>NC_056745.1:337212475-337499975 GCF_019279795.1 Protopterus annectens | reverse complement strand
TCAGTTATTTATCTGTGTATTACCACATTTGTTATCAAATGTTTAACTGTGGCTATACTATCTACTATATTCCCGTAAGTATAATTCTGCTGTCTGAACTGGCATGGCCTTCACATTTGGCTAACACACATGCCCAGCTGGCAGTACCTCCAATAACCTTGAAATTTCAATTGCAATCATGTAATGCCTCACTGCTGCTCTCCGTTAAGCATTGGGCAAATGCATTGCATGGGGGTGCGCACTGCCAAGCACCACATTTGCATGATGGTAAGAGGAGCACAACAGTTTGAAACAGTGTGCACACTCCAAGTAAACAGGATAACTGGACTTAGTGAGAAAGCATCAGTCTCCATTGCTGTAGATCTGTGGCAGATGTTTGTGGGGAAGGTGCCAGATATATTAACCGGGATGGGGGGGTGTCCAGGAGTCCAAGATTTTTATTGGACTCCTAGTTAAGAACCACACCAACTGGCTTCTGCAGGGGGACTATTCAGGGTCACAGTATAGGTCGGAGGCTTGGGATAGTTTAGCCCAGGCTGTATCCAGTGCCACAGGTATCCTGTGCACTGGAGAGCAATGTAGGCATCATTATAATGACTTATGGAGGAGGAGGAAGAGGGATACTCTCAAACGTTGCATTGAGGAATTTAGGACTGAGGGCATCCCACACCCGTGGAATTATCATCTACAAGAGAGTACTTGTAAGACTTAGAAAGCTGAATATAGGCAAGACTGGTATTCATAATGGTGGTCTTTTTTTTTCACCAGCTGCCAGTGACTGTGAGTGCAATGCCCGAACCCATGGGGTTGATTGGTGAGGATGAGGGTAGCATGTGGTATGTATGCAGCAGAAGAATACTGTTATTGTAGCATTAAAAGTTAGATAGCTTTTGTGTTAAGTTACACAGTTGTATCAAACTAACCATGCATATCTCAATTGTAAAAGCAGGTATGCTTGCATTAGTCTGTAGCACAAACCAAGAATACAATATTAGACTTTAGTCAGAGGTTGTGTTCCAATATCACACTTCCCAACTATACAATACTGTTAATTCTTCAATACTATTTAAAGTAAAACCTCTATCCCAGTTGCACAAATGCCCCGCTGTAAACTAATCTGTATAATTGGAACAGGCATATGGGCAATATATGCACATATTGAGGATTACTTGCTGCAATCTGTAGTATAGACAGCATATGTTAAGAGGCAGTAGTCTTAAATGTAAAAGTTAAGATAACGGAGTCAAATAATTGTATTAGTGCATTGTATGTCGCATATGATAGTACTAATCTTCTCTTTTTTTTTTTCTCACTCACCCCCAACCCTAATCTGTTTTTATTTTTATTTTATTTCATATTATTTATAAAAAATGTATATTTTTATTTTGTTTTATTTAAGCATATATATTTCTTTGTTTATTTTATTGTACAAATGAATTTTTATTTTATTTTTTTTAATTTTATTGTGTGTTGTTGAAATGTGTCCATGTCATCCATGTGTACCACATCACTAAATGCTCCACAGCACAGCGGAGTAGGCTTGTCCCACACGATCTGCCTGTCCTCTACCGACTCCAGCACTGATGCCCAGCACGTCTGGGAGCCAACATGGCAGCACTGCCTCTGCTGCCCCTGCACTACCTGCACCTTAGGTAGGCCTGCCTTTGGAGGCTGGTCCAGTGGTACCCTCTGGGAGCAGGGGTGGAGGGGTGACTTTATTACCCACACCAAGTTGCCAGGAATAGTGCAAAGGGTTGTGTGCTGCACCATTGGTGCACTCTATGCCAGCTGGAGAGGCTGCTCTCCCTCATTTTGCAGTGTACTAGGAGCACAAGGAGGAAGAGACGTCAAGCACAAAATGAACTGAAATAAACTGAAAATATTCAAAAAAAAATGGATCAGTTGGCACCACCAACAAAGCAGAAGTCTTTTGTTCGAAAACACAACCTAAGTGCATTTGCCTAACATAAGGTTAGACCTCAGAGTAAAGAATGGTGCTATCTTGTGTACACAATATAAAACCACCCACCAGTGAAAGTGCACATTGAAACAATGAAATAATTGTCAATTAGCTACTTAAAATAATGCACTCTCCTAGTAAGAAATTAGGCATAAATAAGACGCAACATAGTTTCAGTATAAAAAATATATATAATAAATAGTAAAAGTAGTATCTATGAAATATAAATATATACAAGAAACGTGTATGTGTGTGTATGCACGTGTGTGTATATGTCTGTTTGTATGTGTGTGTGTGTGTGTATAGATATATATATATGTGTGTATATATATATATATATATATATATATATGTGTGTATGTATATATATATATATATATATATATATATATATATATATATATATATATATATATATATATATAATGTGTGTGTATATGTATGTATGTGTGTGTGTGTGTGTGTGTATGTATATATATATATATATATATATATATATATGTGTGCATATTAATATTTTATACTAACAGATGCTTGATAATAGCTGCCTTTAATGTTACTAGAAATGGATATACGGTCATTAAGACCTGGGGACACAGAAGCATTAAGCTACAGTTACCAGATGAGTCCTTTAAATTCCAGTAGTGTCTCCAAGTCACCCCCCAATGGAGTGAACATCATTCTATCTATTACAAAAAAAAAACTTTCTATAGTTAAGACAAACTATACTATGACAATAAAGGGCATTAGCTGTTTTCTTTCTCTTAATGTCATGGTAATGGTCTTGTAATCTGAATTTTAACGTTCTAGCTGTTTTTCCAACATAATACGCATACCAGGAGTTGCAAGAAGTTAAGTACACAACGTGACTGGTATTGCAGTTAACTTTCCCATGATAAGGTAGAATTCTATCAAAATTTGAAACCACAGCATAAGGGACTTCATGTATATACCCACGTTGCTTACAAAAACCACACTTCTGCATTTTGCTGTGTGTCAATGGAAATCTCCGTGTAGCAGTCTCCAGTGTGGTTCTAACATTCTTCCCTACACTACCTAAGCATTTCTTTATTTCATCTGTAAATACAGCATCCCAGTGTAATCTAGTAGTGTTGGTGTATAGGTACGTTGTGTACTGTATGCGATTATGAAAAGTGGGGTAGACCCCCTGATTCCCATGTTTCCCTAAATGGGAACTTTCCATGGTACAATCCAAGTCGTGGGCTCTATCCTAGTGAAAACTATGATGACCCTGCACTGAACCAGTAATCAAGAAGCCTCAGTCCTCACCCTTGGCACCAGTGGGGGACATTCACTGGGGTGGATAGCAAGTACACACACACAGTATTTCCAGATGCCACTGTCTGCATCAAGTGCAATTTCCCTTAAGAGCACACAGAGACCATAGTCAGTCCGGGGCTTTCTCGCCGTGTCGCCAGATCCCAAGTAAGATTCCCCACTGGCGCAGCTATAGAGTTGAGATTTGAGCTGAGTAACTAAGCTAAGACCACCAGCACCCTCTCTGTCCAAGCAGTGCTTTGTGTCCCTGCCAAAGTAGTTGGCGCACACACTCTCTTTGAGGTTTGATTTATGTGCGTGCACCCACTCACTCACTCACTCACTTTTGGGAAAGGCAGGCACAGGTTTACTATAGCTATACCCCCTTCTGCCCAGATTGTAGGGTAGTTACCACTGCCAAAA
Source organism: Protopterus annectens (assembly GCF_019279795.1). Lineage (NCBI taxonomy): Eukaryota > Metazoa > Chordata > Ceratodontiformes > Protopteridae > Protopterus > Protopterus annectens. The sequence continues at coordinate 337,496,314 of NC_056745.1, read as the reverse complement.
GTCAACTTTTTATCTTTTGTTAAGGTCCTTAAAGGGTGGCCAGTTTTACTCTTTAATATCACTATTAACACAAATGGTAGTTTGACCAAGAGCAAGGCTATTAGGAGTGGCCCACACAGCTTCACCAAATATGTAAGTACTCTCAAAACTTAAATATCTCTAAACAGATCAGCCACAATGAAAGTTTTAAATATATTTAATGATAAATAATAAAAGAACAAGATAATACTAAATATATATTCAGTGTCATCAGAGTTCAAAACCACAGGAAATATTTAAAACATTGCAGGACAATCTCAAAGAAAAATATCTAAACTATGCATTGCATATTCCTGATTGTATCCAAGAGAATTACTATACTCTAGAAGCTTACTTCATTAGAGCAAGGCAGATGTAAATGGAATGTTGTCCAGTCCAAGACACAATACAGCATGCTCTGTCTCACTAGTAAACTTATCAAATTAATATCTAAAATATTACTTCTGGGATAGCTTTCAGAATGACATCATTTATTTTCATCTGACTGCTACTTCTCATGCAAAACATCCATTGATGAAGCTGGCAGTATTTAGTATCTACCTGGAAAAACATACAGACAAAGGCTTTTCCTCAGATCTCCGGCAGATGCTGGAAGTCATAAAACAATTGCATTCCTTCATGCTTTCAAGACTAGTAATTACTTCACCCTAAAGGCAATACCGAATGTTTCCTAGTGTAGACATTGTCTCTCTTGCTGTATTGAAAACTGAAAGGTGCCATTTTTATGGCCTAGTTATAAAGTAATTTAATTTCAATTATTTTTCTGGTTAACCTCCTGTATTCCAGTCTCCACTATTAAAATATATACATTTAAACAGTTACAATAGTGCACGTACATTTATGTTCTCTTCCAGTAGAGCACACTGTGGCTACATTTCAAACACTACTCTGCAAATACCCTTTTCAACACACGCATCCGTACAAGCAGTTTGATATACACATGCAGTACAGTTCTAATACATCTGTAACACAAGTGTCTTGTATAAATCATTTCAATATTTGCCAATGGCATATAATTTACAAAATTCCAGCTAGCTGGGCTGGCAGTATCTCCTTCTGTCACAAAAACCTTCACTATTAAGTTTTAAATTGTCAAGCAGTCAAGCCAGTGGTGGAGTGAGATGACTGTGATGACAGTCTAGTGGGTGAGGACTATATTCTCTCTCCCTGCTTGGCGACTATGGGTTTGGGATGTTCCCACAGTCACCCCAATCATGGTGTCCACCAACCTTTTGTGACCATCGCCATCCCTGTCTCTTGTCTTGGTTATCTTGTCTATCTGTAGTTGCTTCCTCTCCTACCCTACTTACCTGACAAAGACATCCCTTCCCCAACATTTCTCTCTTAACAATCAAAAAAAAAAATTGTCCCATTCATAGCTCTCCTTTTCCCATACATGTCTTCTTGACACACTTGATTCGGTCCAGTTTGGCTATGCAACAACATTGTATTGTGGTCACTCTTCTCTCTAGAAGTGACTGTACAAATCCAGTTAATGTTTTCTATATATGTTCACCTTACACTGCTAAAGAAATGGATAGCTGTGGTTATTTCCTACCTCCCTCCTGCACATTTCTGCTATGCTTTTCCTTTGTTTTCCCTCTGCTTGTACCCCAGTTTACCACTGTCCTATCTACCCCATTTCACCTCTTTAATGCATTTTTGTGTGAAGGTGCGCATAGTGCAATAATGGTGAATGGCTGCAGTGCATTTATATGCATTTAAAAGTATTATCTACACCTGTATTTGAGCCCAGAACCATCTGGCTCCAACAACGAATGTATTAATGCATTAACGTGTGCTGCCACAGAGTCAGTTAAGCAGCGGGTGTTTTGCATAGACTCAATACTAACTGCAAGACCCTAGCAGTGCGGCTCGCATTTGCTCACTGCTTAGCTACGTATAAACATGTGCATCTCACATGTGTGTGCACTTTGCTAACCATCTTGCAAACCCGCTACTCGCTGTGCTATGAAAATGTACACATTATGCTGTATTACTGCTGTTTACTGTACATTCTGTATGTATGAGAGGAAATTACACGTGGAAGCATTACAAACTGCGAGCTCTATCTAACAATGTCACACATGTACAGTGCATCTATGTGTTGCCCCCCCCCCCCCCAAAAGCACTGCAACCCTGGTGTCTCAGTACTTATATCAACCACAGTATAAAATGTAATATCAAATGTGTGCTGTGCAATGCACATATCAGTGTGGTAACATGCAGAATTACCACTATTGACCCATATGCATAAAAAGCCTTATCTGCAGAGCTAGGGAAGGAATCTGCATCGACCATATCCACAGGGACATAAGTGACCTTCAACAAACACCTGACTCAACCCATTTTGTTTTTGTCATGGGTAGAGCCTGCGTATTGAACCTTGTGGACGTCTTGGATACTGAACCCAAAGACCTGGATGAGGAATAACCGGTCATACTGCCTATGTTGAATTATCCAATTCCTTTGACACTATCCCCATTCATGTCTCACAGTGAAGATCTCCCATGTAGGAGTTAAGCCATATAGTAGTAGAGGGATAGACAGTTGGCTGGCTGACAGGAAATACGCTTTCAAAGTTGGGGACTGCACCTCCACCACTAATCATAGGCAGTTGGCTGGCTGACAGGAAATACGCTTTCAAAGTTGGGGACTGCACCTCCACCACTAATCACTTGCCATTAGAATACCACAAGGATCTGTGCTCGGCCCTCAACGTTTTGCAAACTACATCCCTGAAGTGCAGGCAATGGTAGATGGGCCTGTGGCTTACCAAGTTTGCAGATGACTATAACTGGAAGCAGTAATATAGAGTCCCCCAATGATGGTAACATATCACAGAAGTGGCTGCCACAGACACATGATTGGTGCCAAACCCATGGACTGAACTTTAAGGCATACAATACCTCATTGTCCCCTTTGGCAATGAAGTACCCATGGACTGAACCTTAAAGCATACAATGCCTCATTGTCCCCTTTGGTAATGAAGTACCCCTGCTAATTATGATATACCTATCACCCCCTCTAAGACCAAACACAGTGTTGTGAGACATGAGAATGCATGTTGATAGCAGTCTCCACTTTCACCACTGTGTCCCTAATGGTGACACAAAAATACTTCCACAAGAAAAACTTCCAGAAGCTTCAAATAAAAATTTGTGTTCATTAATACAACAGATCAGTGAAAAACACTATATAGACCAAGAAACCTTGTGCCATTTGGGAAAAAAAGCGACTGAGGAAATGTGAAAATTTAAAGAACAAAATTGAGATGTTTGAAGGGTATAAAAAAGAAATATGGACATGGGAAAGAGAGAGAGATCTGATATGGTGCAATATTTTTGCAAGGGAGAATGCAAATTTAATCGACACAAAGAAGGCAGCCCCAAAGATATTCTAAGAGAAATATAGGCAAAGGCATTCAGATGTGGAAAATTTCACAATAAAAAAAGATCATAAAGAGGGAATGCACAACAGAAAATTAGTCAAGTAGAAGTTAAAAAAAAAAAATAGAAGCTGAAATTATGGAATATTTGCAAAGTGAAGCATTCAGTGTAGAAAGTCTAACACCGGTCATATCACAGCAGAAGAAACAAAAGGAGCAGGAGACATCTGAAGAAGAAAAATGGACATGAAAGAAAGAGATTTAATGTGGTGCAATGTTTATGCAAAGGAGAAAGCATAATTAGTGCAAAAAGAGCAGCACCAAAGATATATTAAGAGAAATACAGGCGAAGACATCCGGATATGGAACATTTTACCATACAAAAAATAGGAAAGCAAAGAGGAAAAGTAAGAAAACAGGATTAGTAATGGAGAAGTTAAAGAAATAGAAATTGAGGTTATGGATTACCTGCAAAGTGAATGATTTAGTGTAGAAAATTTAACTTCGATAACAGCAAAACAGGATAGAGCAACAGACACCCAAAATAAGGAAAACCAAGTGGAGCAGGAAACCTCTAGTCAGTTGACATATGAAGATACTTTGGAGCCTTCCATAGGAAACCAGTACAAAGGTTCAGTTGGAGCTGTACAGCAAGGGAAAGAACAGGAAAATATGGCACTCTGACACAGTCAGTGCCATGGAGTGATAGGTTAATGAGTTCCCATATGAAAGAGATACAGATGAAACTGGGTGAAACCGAAGAGAATGCGGCATAGGAAGAAGCTCTGGAAATTTCTATAGAATGCTTGCAGGAAATGGCGAGCAAAGAATGTATCCTCAGCTTAGAAGAAAATGATCTGAGAGAAGAGTTACTTGATTTTAATAGAGATGGAGAGATATATTACGATCAGTGAAAGAAATAGACTGCAGAAGGTCAAAAAACCCAAAAAGTTAGTTTGGTAAAACAAATGAACACAGCAATTAGGACTGTCCATAGACATTAATTCGATGTAACAGAAGTAAATGGGATACATTACTGTACAGCCAAATTAATAACAGAAGGTCCTTCCACAAGAATACAGGGTAGTAAGGGAAGGGACAGGGAGAAATTGAATGCTGTCATGGATGTATTGAAGAGAGAAAACTATAAAGCAATTAAGGCAAAGTGTCACTGTTAGAAGAGGGAACAGATCAACAAAAATACTCAAGACATGATAAAAGTAATGTGCATTATTATAATGGATCAGGATTCATCTTGCACTATCGCAAATAAACAAAATATCAGCACAGGCAGAAAACCGTAGAAGATACACATATAAATATAAAGGAAGAGTACAAAATAAGCAATTTATTGATGACCCAAAAATGTTTTATAGCGAATTGGGAAACAAGGTAAAAGCAAATAAAAGGCCACCAAAAAAGAAGAAATAGATACATTTTGGAGAAATATATTTATGAAGATCCTGTGGAGTATAATAGATACTAAATGGATAGAAGTAAAAGAAAGATTAAAGTTCAAATGTACAGAATATGAAATGGGATGAAGTAACAGCCAGAGAGCCTGAATCATAGTTAAGAAAAGCCTCTAATTGGAAAACCCCAGGCCCAGATGCAGTACTTAATTTCTGTCTAAAAGTATTAACATCTTTGCATGAACATTTAGCCACGAGTAAGAACTATTTATGTACACATCCCAAACCGACACCAGCCTGGCTAACAACAGGAAAAACAATGCTCCTGCTTAAGAGTGAACCTGCAGCTACCCTAAACATTATAGACCAATAACTTGCCTTCAGATGTATAAACTATACATTGGAACTGATGCTGATAGAGTTTATAATCATTTAGAAGAAAACTCGGTTATGACAATAGAACAAAAGGGTAGTAAAAGAAAGTCATATGGCATAAAGGATCATTTGTTGTTGAAGTCATAGTGAAGAACTGTAAAAAGGGGAAGAATCCAAGTATGACATGGATAGACTACAAAAAAGCATTTGACAGTATCAAATATTTATTGGTAAAAGAGTGCTTAAAAATGTATGATACACCCTACACTGATAAACTACATCATAGCGACCATGAAACTCTGGCAAACCACTTTGTAGTTAATCCATGATAAAGGACAAATTATTCCAGGGATAAAAATCCAAAGTGAGATATTCCAGGGTGACTCTGTCACCGTTGCTCTTTTGCCTTGCCCTTAACCCAGTAAGCTGCCTGCATAAAAGATTAGGTTATGGCTATAATTTGATTCCCAGAAAGCAACAAATTGTAAAGACTTCTCTTCAATTTGTCAGTGTTTTAAAACTGTATAGCTCTTCAGATGAGGAACTGAAAGCACAACTGCAAGTAGTTGAAACTTTTTCAGATGATATAAGAATGTAATTTGGTCTTGATAAATGTGCAAAAGCAACCTTTTAAAGCAAGAAAGCTGCAGCACCAAGAAAACCTCAGTTTGGGACAAGGATGTGATATAAAAGAACTTGAGCAAGAGGGAGTGTATAAATATTTCAGATCTGATAAGGGAACAACAATAAAACATGAACAAATGTGAATAAAACTCCATAAGGAATATTTTAGAAGACTTGAATTAATCCTGGAAACAGCATTGACATCTAGGAATAAAGTTCAAGCTATAAACCAATTTGCTTTTCCTGCCCTCACTTAAGTTTTTGAGTGATTGACTGTCCCGAAAAGGTGTTGGATAGATTAGACAGGAAAACAAGAAGGATGCTTCATGCTGAAATGATTTATAAAATCATTGCATACAAAGATTTATATATTCCCTGCTCCGAAGTAGGTATGGTCCTCCTTGAAACTGATTACAGTCCCACAATTGCAGATCTATACATGTATACACATCTGCTGACCTCACAAGACCCAAATATAGTGAGTTTTGAAACACGAGGAGAATAAATCTAAGATGACTTCCCTTCGTAGTCTAGCAGAAGCATATCGGCATCAAGTGGGAACGGAAATCAAACCAGAAGTAGATCAAAATCAGGCAGCAACTGAATGTGTAAAAAAAACAAAAATAATATAAGGTGAAGGATCAGATGAGAAGGCAAGAAATGTGGAAAATGCATAAATATAGTTGCAAGTATAGAATACTCCTGGAACAACCTCATGTGTTGATCAAGAGCGAAAGCAGGAATTGTTAAGGAGAGGCAAATTCAAACCAAAAGATGAAAGATTAATATTGGCACCAAAAGATGAAAGGTTAATATTGGCAGCCCAAGATAGTGGACTGCGTACACCTTGGTTTACAAAGTCCATTGAACATGTGGGAGAAACAGACAAATGTAGGTTTTGTAAAACAGAATTAGAAACATTTGCACACCTTGTTGGTTGTGACATACTAATGGCAGAAGGACTGTATACTGAAAGGCATAATATTGTGGCAAGACTGTTGCACTGGGGATTGTAAAAACATTAGAATATTGAAGTAGTTTAAAAACACTGGAAACATGAGCCACAAAGCATCATAGAAAATGATGGTGTACATCACATGGGATCACCCATTACCAATAGTTCAAAAGATAGATGTGAGAAAACCAGATATAGTGGTTCATGAAAAGACAAAAGTAGCATTGATTATTGAAATAGCTATGCCCAGTGACTACAGTGTCTTGCATGCAGAAAGTCATAAAATATCAGGATTTGCAGGCAGAAACGAGAGCAATGTGGACGAAAGATACACAGACAGTTCTAGTAGTAGGAGGAGCAATGGGTCTTATCTAAATACAATCCAGATTATTTTTTTATGTTACCAACACATGTATCTCCGTATGAATTGCAAGAGTCCTTACTGGGCACATTACCGGTGCTGAGAAGAGCACTTCTGGCTGACAAAGATTGAAACAATACTAATTTCATTAACTTTATTCATACTTTGATTTAGGAATGGGGTCCATTCCCGGCATGGTATTAGAAACCCAGAAGATTTGGAGAAGTTAGTGATGCACACATTCTGCATTGTACAAATCCAACATATGGGCATCACATCCAAGACCAGGGTGGTCATACCTTTGCTGTACTCTACACTTATCACACTGTTAATTGAATACAATGCTCCCTTCTGTCTGTCTACCTCACCAGACACCTGCAGCAATTGGAAAAGACACTGGGTTGTGCCTGACAGACTCCAGGGCCTCCAAACATAACATACATGGAAAGAATGAAAGACTTGTCACTGTACTCGTATCATGAAGGCTGTTGTGAGGTGACCTGTGCCTAGCCTACAGAGCAGTCTCAGACCTTGCCCTTCTGGAAATGCTGGACATCATCAAATCGACAAGAATAATTTGGAGCAGTGTTCTCAACCTAGCCTGTGACATAAGAACATGTTGGGGAAACAGATATATCCCCCAAAGACTGTCATCCCTCTGTAATGGGCTCCCACTGCATATGAAGCAGTGCTCCTCTATGACCCTGTTCAGGTGCAAACTTGACTACTGGTTGGGTGATTGTAAAATCATTTCTGGGGTGGCACATATGTCCCCCATGGTCAGAGCCAGTTGGTGCTGCTCACAAAATCACTCTTAACAACGAACATCCAACTATGCTCAATAAGGGTACTTGTGTTTTTACACAGCTAGGTTCTAAACACCATAAGGCTATTAGGCTAGTAGCCTCCTATGAACCTGTGACACTATGAGCCTATGCAAGCCACCCAACATGTTGTCTTCCAAATGGCCTTCTGATGTCATCTACTATAAGTTCACATGCACTCTTCTAAAATTCAGACTTGTGCAGTGGGGCTTGCATAAAGTACTGTGTTCTGTAGTCTACTTAGGTAGAGGTTCTGTTCACACTGCATTCAGTTAAGGGTGCGTGTGTGTCTCTAGACAGAAGAATAGAAGTGTTCATCTCACAATTACTGCTCCAATACCCAAGACTGGCCGTATTTTGATTCTTGCAGATGCCTATACAGCCATTTCATGCAGTCCACCCAACTTCTTGTCCCCCACATGGCCTGTTGATGTCATCTACTATAAGTTTATCTACAGTCTTGTAAAAATCAGACTTGTGTCATGGCACTTGTGTAAAGTACTGTGTTCTGTAGTCTGTGTACTTAGGGTTCTGTTCTCACTGCAGTCAACTGTGTGTGTGTCTGTGATAGAGAGCAAGAGAGCTGTTGCTTGACTTTACATAGAGCATTTTACACTAGTATGTGGTCTACTGTTATATTCTTCTCAATGGACACTGCTGATGTCATCAGCTACTAAGTGTTGTCCAAGACACTCCTCAGACTTGAGCTGTAGTTCTTGCCTTGAATACAGAGGTCTGTAGCCTGTGAGTTTACATACGCAGAGTTCTATTCTTACTGCAGTCAGCAGGGTATGTGTTTGAGCTCTTGCTTGATGTTACAAGAGCATTTCAAATCAGCATGTGGGACACTGAGCCTAGTAAATACTTAACCTATGAAAATGACCACAAGGGCCTTTTTAAGCCTAGCCATGCATCCCAAATCTCTGACAAGTTCTGATACCCTTGATAAGTGTAAGCATAGGCCTGGGAGATGAAGCATTTACAGATTACCCATGTCCATTAGAGCCATAAGTGCCAAACTGGGCAAGAATTTCTGTTTTCCCATACAGTTGTCCAAGTTGCCCTTGAATTGGGTTAGGGAGGAGCTCTGCTTCATATGGATGGAGAGCATCTGGGATGCATACCTATCTCTCCAGCAGGTCCTATTTATGTCACAGGCAAGGGTTAAGTCTTTAGAACGGGTAATTATGATGCTGATTGTTTTGTGGATATGCAAGAGATCCATCAGAGTTAGGTCTGACAATGCCCTGTATGCCAGACATAGATCTCCCCTCAAAAGCCTGTAGGAGATAGAATACAGGGGTAGGGCCTAGAGGTGCTCTGGTTAGGACATTTTACTTGTGCCCTGTATTCTTTTACTGAGGAATCTCTGAACATTTCAATTGTCTGGATATGCCTGGTTAAGCACATACCAAAGGGGGCATTGTACTCAATGTTACTGTTACCATTTTCTCCTTAGCAGACACTGCTGATGTCATCGGCTATATTAGATTTTTGGATATGCAGTACTCCCACCAGGGCAGGATCAAGACACTGGCCTGGAGGCCAGGCAGATGTCACCTCCTCCAACACCAAACAGATTTAGTGACGTGGCTTTTGCTCTATCCACATACATCATGGCATGGTTTGTAGACCCTGTGTTATCTTGCTGAGAATGCACTGTGGCTTCTCCAGCTGCTGCATGTGCCTGGTGAGGTGCATGCAGAAAAGAGCATTACACTCTGTTGTGATGAGGTTTGACTACAGTGCTGTCCTACAGTCTTTAAGATCTGCATATGATGGCATGAAGTATGATATGCGCAACATAGGCTTTTGATAACACTGTGGACACTTTATGGGCGAAGTTCAGACTGCTATTTACATGTGTTTCCAGTGCTGGCAGCACTGAATGTTAGCATAGCAGGACTGTCATCAGCAGGGAATTCCACTTTTCAAATGGACAACATAAAAAAAGACGCTTCTGTATTTAGTTGTACATTGTGTGCCTTTGTCCCCATTCATTTGTGTTAGCTCTCCTGTACTATGTTGTCATCATTGGTGGACTTATTGCACCCAATATGCAAGAATCAGCAAACTTGATAAGGCAAAGACCATATACTTTTAGCCTGAACTGTCGAGAAATGGAGTCCAAACAGTGAAGGGCTGAGCACAGATCCGTGGCGTTTGCCAGTGGTGACAGCTGTACTCATACAGGTTGATTCACCAACTTTCACAGTATGTTCTGTTGGTGAGCCAGTTGGGTTATCCATCTACTGACGTAAGGGTTAATCCCCAGCTGGGAGAGTTTTTGAATGATACTTGTGTGGTGGATTGTGTCAAAACTCTAGGTCAGATCATGATGGGCACACTTTCTTACATTCATTCTGGCCTGTCACATGGAAGCAATGGCCTGTAACAACATCACAGATCACCTATGGTGTGACTCGGCACATATCACCTTCCTGATAAGGTTGAATACACATTTCAACACACCCTCCACACAGGCTGTATTCCCATATAAGGGTGTACATCAACATGCATCCATCTGAGTAGAGGGGACAGCACCTGATGCATGCAAGTATAGACATCCTGACTCTCCTGGACTGTGAGGTGGACCAACATGTGATCATGGACCACTTCTACATGTACACTAGTCATATTCTGGCTGTGTGCAACAGACCTGTGTGAGTTGTTAATGCTACATCATGTCTGTTGCATCTGATAGATGTCCTCAAAGAGGTTATAGAGGGCATGCATGATGACAACAGTGTCATCTTGTGGAACTGTCCTGTACTGTGGTTGGACTATATACTTTCACATTCATACTTCTCATCTGTCCAGATATTCCCAGGATTTCCAGATGTTTTCCTTATCAAATTTGTGGCTTTCTGCCATGTCTCGGATGATCTCAGGACTGATGCAAGTCAATATTAATTTACATTTGAGTTCATACCTCTGACTTGGCCTGATTTGTGCAGAATGTCCACTTTTTGTCTCATATTTTTAATCTTCATAACACATTGGTTATCTGGCAAATCTGTGGCATGTCATTGCAGACTGAAGTCAGAAACTGGTGACAGACATTTGAGTTTGAAACTTCATGCTCTTCAGATACAGTGGATATAAAAAGTTTACACACCCCTGTTAAAATGCCAGGTTTTTGTGACAGGATTTATTGTGATTTCATTTTTTTTATTTCAAAACTTTTCCCACCTTTAATGTGACCTATAACCTGTACAATTCAATTGAAAAATAAACAAATCTGTTGGGGGGAAAATATAAAAAATAAAAAACGTACAATAAGCTGGTTGCATAAGCAAACTAATACTTTGCTGATGCACCTTTTGATTTAATTACAGCATTCAGTCTTCTTGGGTACACACCTGCCATCAGTTAAACAGATTAACACCAAATAATGTTCAGCTGTCGTAGTAGGATTTTCTTGACATACAGCAAAAGCCATGGTTTAAGAGCTTACAAAGCATCAAAGGGATCTCATTGTTTATCAGTCAGGAGAAGGGTACAAAAAAATTTCCACAGCATTGGATATACCATGGAACACAGTGAAGACGGTCATCAAAAAGTGGAGAAAATATGAGACAACAGTGACATTGCAAAGAACTGGACGTCCCTCCAAAATTGGTGAAAAGACTAGGCGAAAACTGGTCAGGGAGGCTGCCAAGAGACCTACAGCAACACTGAAGGAGCTGCAGGAATTTCTGGCAAGTACTGGTTGTGTACTACATGTGACAACAATCTCCCATATTCTCCATATGTCTGGGCTATGGGGTAGGGTTGCAAGACGGAAGCCTTTTCTTACACAGAAAAACATCCAGGCCTGGCTAAAATTTGCAAAATGGTACATCAAGTCTCCCAAAAGCATGTGGGGAAATGTTTTATGGTCTGATGGGGAAATGTTTTATGGTCTGATGAGACCAAGATTGAGCTTTTTGGCCACGATTCCAAAAGGTACGTTTGGCTCAAAAACAACATTTTGCATCACCAAAAAACACTATCCCCACAGTGAAGCATGGTGGTGGCAGTATCATGCTTTGGGGTTGCTTTTCTTCAGCTGGAACTGGGGTTTTAGTCAAAGTGGAGGGAATTATGAACAGTTCCAAATACCAGTCACGTTTGGCCCAAAATCTTCAGACGTCTGCTAGAAAGCTGAAGATGAAGAAGAATTTCTCCTTTCAACAAGACAATGACCACAAACATGCATCCAAATCAATAAAAGAGTGGCTTTACCAGAAGAAAATTAAAGTTTTGGAATAGCCCAGACATAAATCCAATAGAAAATCTGTGGGGTGACCTGAAGAGGGATGTGCATAAGAGATGCCCTTGCAGTCTTACAGATTTGGAGCGCTTTTGCAAGGAAGAGTGGGCAAGTATTGCCAAGTCAAGATGTGCCATGCTGATAGACTCCTACCCAAGAAGACTGAATGATGTAATTAAATCAAAAGGTGCTTCAGCAAAGTATTAGTTTAAGGGTGTGCACACTTATGCAACCAGCTTATTGTACGTTTTTTATTTTTTTATATTTTTCCCCGAACAGGTTTGTTTTTCAGTTGAATTATACAGATTATAGATCACATTAAAAGTGGGAAAAGTTTTGAAATTATTTGTTGTCTCACTTTTTATAGCACAAAAACCTGTCATTTTAACAGGGGTGTGTAAACTCTTTATATCCACTTTAGTTCATGGTACTGTACAACCTATTTCTACAACTTTCTAAGTTTGGAAGATCAATATTAAAAATCTGTCCCTAGTTTTAGGACTTTGTGTCCCCCCCCCATTATTTATGGCTTTGTCCAGATTTCTTGCTGTAAGAGGTTGAGAGTCATTCTAATACATTCTGTGCAACATCTATGTAAAATATGTCCCTTTTTCTGGTTATTTGTCCCATCATTATGTCTGCCTCTGTGCAGATGTGTTGCACTAACACACTGATGGCTTTCTGAAGTCCTGGTGATCATTGTGGCATTCCACACAAATTCGCGGACTGTAGCTGCTCTGCTTTACATGGAATCGATATCTGCATTTGCTTACATGGTTACCTGACTGTCAACTCTGTTGTCAGCCACAAAACCTGGCTTAGATGGGTTGTGGGTAAATGAATATACATTGCTCTCTACCACTCGCTGTGTACCACCTTGCAAACATGTTAAATCTGTGTAGACCTACACGAAGTTTATTGAATCCCAGGGAATGTATCTCATTTCTCAAATTATTGGATCAGTTAAGATCAGTCTGTCACAAAATAACATGGTGAGCAAAGCAGTATATTTTAACAAGTGTATTCCTCTCACAAAATCTGTTCTGCACTCTATTGTCATAAGCGATGCTTATTTGACACCAACAAAAATTGGCAAACCTAAGTCCGAACTACTCACCTTCATTTAGCACTTGCTGTTATGGTAAGGGTGATAATACCTTATTTTTTGAGAGTGCCAATATACAAGATAACTATGGGGCACTATGCAACACTGTCTGACATAAGGTACTATAGTAAAACATGGAAGTGGCAATTTATGATCATCCATATCCCTCCTCACGGACTTGACAAAATTTTATATTTCCAAAAACTGTTTGGATATGACTCTCATCTCTTGGACATCTTTCCAGAAGCTAGTCTTAAAATGTATAAAATCTTGCAAATACATAGTACTTCCTCAAATAAAGACTAATCAAATCTGGGAAAATATTTAAAATGTAATTTAGAGATCTAATTAATTTTGACATACCTCATTTCTTTTTCTTTGTTCTTATATTTTTTCTGCATGTGAGATGATATACTTTCTTTCAAATTCAGTTTATCATCTACTTTCGGGATACAGTTTAACTTGGTCAGATTGCAAGCACTTAAAATTAGCACAGATGAGACAAAGTTGGAAGGACCCTTGTCTCGCTAGAGTGCCTCAAAGACTAATATCCACCCAGAAAGACCATCTACTCCCTCATTGAACCCTGCTCATTGGTGGAATCCCTCCCAACAACAGTTGCCCTAAACTCGGTGTATGTGTACCAGTATTTTATTCTTAATCCTGTGATTTTCTTTCCTCTGCCTTCCACCAAAGCGGTTCCTGGTCAGCTACAACTCACCATTGCAACCCCCCCCACTGCTCTCTCAATATTCCCCAAAGACCTATAAAATTAGCTCACTATCTCTATTTTGCCAGAACCATCTTCCTACTGCATAACTCCTCTGTCTCTTTCCTCTATATAACCCTCCCAGTTCTCCCACCTACCTCTCTGACTCACCCTCCATGCTCTCAGACCAAATCTTTCCCTCAGAGACCTGTACACACACCCAAACAGTGGTACTATCCAGTACACTGTCCTTTCCCTAAGAACATCCTTACAGATACCCACTGGCACCTTACTTACAGGCATCCTTACATAGAATAATGTTTTAAACAGTAAAGCCTGCATTTAAAACAACTATCAGCTTGAAAGGGACAAACTATCAGTATAGTGTTTATTTCAATGCAGATGCCCCCATTCAACTTCACTAACCTCTCTTGCTGATTGTTTTTCTTGACCTGCTTTTTTTGGACGGTGCTGACCCACTCCATTCACTATGCTCACTTCACTCCCCTACCCTAGCCCCATTCCCAACCACCCCATATCAAGTACATTTATAGTCATTTCCACACCCCCAACCACTCCTCACTTACAATTTACCCAATCAAAACAACAAACCTATCATCCCCCACTCCAATACAAGCTAACACACCCTCTACATCTGCTCTCAAATAACTACTATTAACACTCCCATCCACACCCAGCACTCCCACAACAAATCAATATGCCCCCTGCCCTCATCACCCACCTTCCACAGCCTCTCCTTCTCACATTAACCCTCTCTTCTCTCCTCCTACTCTCTGTCCTCTCCATCTACCACACACAACTTAACATTACCCCCCCCCCCTCCATGGCAAACTGACTCCACAAGGCCTAGGAAACCCAACCATCCCCCTTCACCACCAGAAGACCCCTCCTCCACTCTTCCACCCTCCTGTCTACATAGATATACAACCTACAAAGCTCAACCCCACTCATCCCGTAGACTAGTGAAAATATTCCATAAACTTAATAATAAACTTTATCTATACCTACTCCAAAAACTCTCTTGCTGTGGTGGCATACACCAAAATCCAGGACCCAAAACCTGCAATAGTACTCATTCATCATACTCTAATCCTCTGTATGTAAGACCTACCTCAGTCTTTTTCCTTCTAAATATAAATGCAAGAAGCATTCTCAATAAAACACAAAATCTCCATGCCCTACTAGCCCAATATAAACCTGAAATTGTGGTATTCACAGAAACATGGCTTAAATCTGAACACCACAAAAATGAAATAACTGCCCCAGTCTACAATATAATATGCAAAGATGGGACAGGAAAAAAGGGAGGAGGCGTGGCAGTACTGTATCAAAACCACCTCTCTATAGAACAATTTGAATGTGACCCCCAGGAGGTGCATGACAGAACTTATTCTAGCCAGACTAATCTCCAGCAAACACATTATTATTGCTAGAGGATACATCCCACCAGGCAATAATACTGGCATACTCAAAAATCTTCTCAACTGGTTAGCTTCATCCCTTCCACAAGAAACCATACTCTTAGGGACTTTAACATTGATTGGTCTGAATGTACCAGCCAAAACCCCTCTACCCACATTAACCTCCATGGGTTTACCCAAGTCATATCTACCCCCACAAGAATAGATAAAACCACTAAAAGACAGTCAGTCCTGGACTGCATATTATTAACCAACCCCAGTCAAACCCACTAATCGGGTTGTCTTCCTGACAGCCTGAGTGACCATCAAGCAACATACTTAGACACCGGTCTCGCCAACCAAATCAGCCCACACTCAGGGTCATACGTAAGAAAGAAACCTTTAGGGCACAAGATCTAATCCACTCACTAAAAACTGTATCTGGACTCCCTTAAAACAAGTGTCACTAGATGAAACTGTTGAGTACTTTAACTCAACCTTTCTAAACATCCTTGACTCCCATGCTCCACCCAGGACCACTAGTATTAAAACCAACCATGCACCATGGCTATCGAAAGAAACAAGGTCCATTATAGGTTTATAGGTTGGTACTGGGCTATCTGCCCGAAGGCATATATTAGCCCAGCCACATTGTGCGGTATTCACCGCCCCTTTAGTAGTTCCCTAGACCCTTGTACTAGCAAGAGAGAGAGAGAGAGACAAAGCCTGGTCACAACTTCACAAACACAAAACCCGTGTCTTAAAACCAGAGATTCCACGAGCGCCGTAACCAAGCCAAAAGACTAACAAAACTTGACAAAACTTAACTACTGTAAGAATTTACAGGAAAAACACACCAACAACCCGCAAAAATTCTGGGCCTCAATAAATAACCTGCTACACCCAGGAAAAATAAGCTAACTCCTTCCTCTGTGTTACCAAATAACCTAGACAACATCCCCACCCTATTTCACTGATACAATCCAAGCCTTTGCCAATACCCAAACCACTAACACCAACCCCACAACATCAGCAGCCCCCCACCCTTTCCAATGCAGATAATACCCAACCCAACTTCTCCCTGTACCCAGTTGCTACTAATACAATTGCTAAGCTCCTCAAAAAACTTAAACCAACAACACCAGCAGCTGACAACCTACCTGCAGAATTCCTATAGATTACTGCAGAAGCTATAGCCTATCCTGTGTCCATCCTCATTAACAGATCAATTACAGAATGCAAAATACCCCACTGTTGGAAAATATCTCACATTATACCTTTGCATAAAGGTGGCCAATCCCATGAACTCACAAACTATCGTCCTATAGCAATCTTATCACCCCTATCTAAAATATTAGAGAGAATAGTCCATTCCCAGCTTATGCACTACCTCCTAAAACATAACCTACTATCCTCATCCCAGCACAGCTTTAGACCTTCCCATAGCACAACCTCAGCTCTGCTCTCGTTTTCCAACATTGTCAATACCCACAGAAACAACGGTCTGCTAGTATCCTCCATATTCTTAGACCTATCCAAAGCCTAGATGTGGTCAACCATTAAATGCTTCTGAATACCCTCGCTACCCTTAACATAAGCTCCTCTACCATATCCTGGTTTAGTAACTACTTATCTAACCGTCAACAGGCAGTCCTGTGGCAGAACCAACTGTCCCCCTTCCTGCCAGTAACTCTAGGTGTCCCACAAGGGTCCATCCTCGGTCCATTACTGTTTTCAATATTTACTAACCAAATAGCATCATCTTCACTCTCTGCCTCTGTAGTGCAATATGCAGATGACACCACTCTCATATGCACTGCATCCACCCTGAACAATCTAAAAACCATAGCCCAAAAAAACTTTACCTTAGCTGAAGAATGGTTCGCAAACATCAAGCTTATACTCAATCCCAAAAAAAAAAAAAAAAAACTCTTTCTCTTCTACCCTGGTAGATCTCCTCCCTTAGACAATAGTTTCTTCATAAAATCTAAAGATAACACCCTTATCACCCCAACTCCACACACTAAACTAGGCATTGAAATTGACAGTAATCTGAAATTTAACTTGCATATCACCCAAACAATCATAAAGGTCAACAAAAAGATGGGCCTCCTCTATAGGAACCACCAATATATGACCAAACATACCAAAGCCCCATTGCTAGAACCCTTCTACTATCCATCCGTCATATATGCCTCCCCTGTCTTAACTAACCTACACCAAACAGAACTATCCAAGATGAAATCCTGCTACAACAAGATTGCCAAGTTCGCTACCGAGGCCACCCATAGGTCCCATCATTGCCTAGCCCTAAAGCAACTGAACTGGCCAGAGTTTCCGCAGCTGCTCCTACTCAACCAACTAACAATCGCACATAAGCTCTCCTACCATCCTGACAAAACCCTTGCCCTGAAAAAAATAATCAGCCCCTATAATCCCTCCAGAAACTTAAGATCTGCACACATGAACCACTTAAATGTCATCAAACACAAAAATGAAGCTGGCAAATCTCTCTTTGCCTGCCACATTGCCATATGATGGAATTCTCTCCCAGAGCACCTCACTTCTATATTCTCTACTAACCAGTTCAAAAAACTTCTCAAAACACACTATTTAAAGAAATGGCTATGCCCTTGTCACCCCCCCCCCCAGGTTAGCTTATACAATCCCTCAATTAGTCTGCAATGTTAATTTTTTATATTGTTTGCCAAGTATGCTCAACTATATCAAGCTACTTTATGTTTTATCCTGTGAATAAGTATTTCACTTTATTACGTTCGTGAAAAATCTACTGCCAATCATTAGCGGACCGGACTTCCACTGTGGCGACCCCTAACCGAGAAAAAGCCGGAAGACAACAATGTATTCTACTAGACTGTTTGCTGCTAAATTTGCTCAACCTTACCAAGCTAATTTATGTCTTATCTTGTAAATATGTTTATCACTGTATAATATTCTACTACTATTGAACCTTAGTGAACATTCAGCCACTGTTTTTGCACAACAATGTATTGTATTATATTGTATTGTAGTGTATTTTGCTATGCTTGGAGCTTTTCTCCCCGAGCCTCCGCTGAAAATGGACCTGTGTCCAGTCGGACCTTCCCGGTAAACAAATGTAAAATAAATAAATAAATAATGAACTCAGTATTAATTGGGGTTGCGTATATAAAAAATGTAATTATTTGGATTGTATTTTTACTGGATGAGTACTGTTTTTTATTGTCTAATGGTCTATGTTCTGTATACTGACTGTTTTGAAATTTCTTCTGTTACTTAATTTTTATATTGAGACAAGAAACGTCTTCTCTGGTTACATCATATTTTGATGTTAAAGAAATAATTTAAAATATTAAAAAATGTACTTGTAAAAAAAATTCTGCGTCCTCAAATCCTGCATAAACTGCCAGCTTGCCAAAGCCAGGTAAAGACCCTTTGTGTAAGGTATGATTTCCAACTTCATAAAATTTGGAGACCATCCAGCTACAAGATGGAGTATTGATGAGTGAACCCAATGAGCTCATTAGATGATCAGATCAGTTAGTTCTGCTCTTTTCTTACTGTGATTTCCCATCACACAATGTTAAGCCAATTTAGAAACAAATGTTTCCACTCTCGCTTACAAATAACTATTGTCAATTTGCTGCCCTTTTTTTTTTTGCAGCATAAACAGTATAACCGTATCAGTTCATTATCGGTATTGCTAATGGCCATCACATTTTGAATTTTAACAACTTATTCTGTAACTTTTAAATTTCAGTCAAAATGATTGACAAAGAAACTTCCACTAACAAAACTGATGAAACCGAATTGCTTGGAGTTTGTATTCCATGATGATCTTCATGTTTCACTGTTGCAGTCATTACATTTGGGTAATCTGCTGGCAGGTTGCCCTCAGTCAACCTGATTAACAAAGTCTTGGGTCCTGCGTCGGTTGCTGTCCCTTCTTCTATGATGTCAGGTCGTCAGGGGTACAAAATATGCAGTGACGCCATTACATCAGTCTTTCTTGACACGCGGTGCCCGAAGCAGAAGCATTTCGCAAGTGCCAGTCGGCCGACTCCTGAAATTTTCGTTTTCGAGTTTCAGAACTGAAGTCTTCAACTTTAAATCTAAGTACCCCGTTGGGGAAACTTTTTATTGCTCCTTACCGATGTCAGTAAAAGTTAATAATTGCATTACTTGTGGAAAGCAAATACCTCAAAGATTTTCATTCGTACTGTATTCCTTGCCTAGGCCCTGACCACGACGTACCTTGCTGTCGGTTTTGTGCTTTATTTAATCAGCGCACTATCTGTCGTCTGTATATTTTTGCCTCTAAATATTTTGGTTCTCGGTTTAATTATCCAGAAATGTCGTCGGTTAGCCATTCGACTACCGGGATTTCAAAAAAACGCAAAGATAAAGACAGAGACAGGCCGCCAAGGTCCAAAACTGCCGACGACGCTTCTCCTAAGCCAGTCGCCAGTTCGCTGGTACTCAGTGAGGTGCTTTCGCAGCCCCTGATGCCTGCTACTTCTGATTCGCAGGCCTCTACTGAGACCCATTTGGAGTCTGGTATGCCATGAGATAGTAGAACTATGGAACCCGTGGATGTCTCTACCTTGGATGGGTCCAGAGCTGCTTTGCAGGCACCGGCATCTGAGGGTGTATTCAGGCCTACAGACTTGCATATTAAAACAATACCTCCTTCATTACTAAGGTCTAAATCTCGATCCATGTCTAAAAAAACAACGCCCAGGCCACATGCTCAGGCCCCTATGCCTAAAAAGCAAATGATAAAAATGGCTGAAGATATAATAACTCTAATCAGGGCTGAGCTTGATTATGAATCTTCTGATCGGGATTCTGTTTCTTCTGACTCTTTTGATGACCTGGATTTGTCCATACCTACTTATGAGGATTCTGATGCACAGGATTCTATTCCCTCAGCTTCCCCTTCTGAGGATTTTTCTTTTGGGGAAACTTTACATACTTTAAGGGAGCATTTTCACTGGGAAAGCCAGGAATTTTCAGATTCAAAAAAGAGGCTTAGGGATTTCCTTCTACCTCAGCTATAGGCATTTGGCAATACCTCCTGTACTAGACATTGTTGATGATGTTTTCTCGGTATCCAGTTTGGCCCCTGATGCCCTGGCTCCTGCTCCTAGTAAACCTGACAGATACTACAGGGTTCCTGAGTCCCACAAGTTCCTTTTCAAAAATCCTGTTGCAGATCCAGAGACTATTTATTTCTCAGGGGCCCAAGGGCATTAAAGCTTCTACTGCTAAAAATCCTACCCCTTCTGATAGAGACTCCAGGGCGCTGGTTAGATGGGATAAAAGGTTTATACTTCTGCAAACTTGGCAATCAGGGCTTTAAACTGCCAATTTCATATGTTAAAATAGCAGCATGTTATTGGACTGCTTAAACAAAAAATTATGTTGATTCCTGACTGTGTGAAAAATAAAGATTTACAGGACTTCATGCATTCTGCTGAACAGGTTGGAAAGCATACTTTGCAATGTGGTTTTGATTCTTTAGAGGGCTGCTGATACTGGGTCTGTGCTTAGAAGGCATGCTTGGCTTAAGGAGCAATCTTTGCTTGATCATGTTAAGGATGCTCCTTTAAATCAGGACCACCTGTTTGGCAACAAGGCTGAAGAAGTTCTTAAAGATGGAAGGAAAAGCTAAATCTATGCAAACTTTTAAAGATTTTTTACAAGTGCAACCTCCTAGATTTAGTAGGCACTGGCTTACTAAGAATTGGTCCTTTCCAGTCCCTTCCAGGTCTTCTTAAGCCAAACCCAGACGCAGCAAAAACCCCAGGTTTCAGTCCCAGGGGACTCTCAGAACCAAGCAGTGGGGGGCCTCCACTTCCAAATCTGGAAATAACAAGACACCCCCTATGGTAAACTGTCTCAATGACTTCCTTTTAAAAGTACCAAGCACTTATCTTTTGACCGCCCCTCTGGGGGGAAAGATTGCTCTTCGTGCAAAGAACTGGGAACTCATAACCCAGGACAAATAGGTTTTAAATATAGTGTCCCAGGGATACAGATTTCATTTCCACACGTTGCCATCACCAAATGGGTGGCCAGACCTGCCCCCCAAATCAATGGGCAGAGGCTCAAAAACAAGTACTTTCCCTCTTAAGCATGGGGGCTATTCAGCTGGTACCAGAAGAGGAAAAGGGACAAGGTTTCTACTCCAAACTTTTTCTGGTACCCACAAATCATGACGTCCAATCCTGGACCTGTCTACTCTAAACACCTTTCTGGAAATTCCAAAATTCAAGATGCTGACTCTTCATCAGTTACTTCCTATGCTAGGCAAAGAAGCCTGGTTGGCAACACTAGATTTAAAAGAAGCATACCTGCACATCCCAATCAGGGAATCTTGCAGAAGATACCTACGCTTCAAAGCAGGCTGCACGCATTATCAGTTCTTTGCATTGCCCTTTGCACCCAGGGTATTCGCAAAGTGCCTGGCTCCAGTTATTGCATTTTGCAGGCAAAGAAGTATTCAAATATACCCATACCTGGATGATTGTCTAAGTCAGGCAGAAAGCCAGGGCATACTTTTAAATCATCTGGCATTTGTAAAAAGGGTTCTAACATGTCTGGGGTACACCATAAACGAAAAGAAAGCACAACTGGTACCCTGTCAACAAATTACATTCCTGGGAGCAAGCTTGAATACAACTTCCCAGATGGCTTACCATACGCCAGAAAAGCAAATTCATTTGGTAACCTATTTCAAACAAGTGGCCACAAAAGCCCTGCTTATCTGCAAGACAAATACTGCAAGCCTTGGGGTTCATGGCCTCCTGCATTCTTCTATTTCCATATGCAAGACCACATATGAGGAGGTTACAGTGGTATCTAAAAAGCCTATGGAGTCAGCATTCTCACAGTCTGGAAACAATGAATCCTGTCATACCTTGCCTATGCCCAGAGTTCCTCTGGTGGGCAGAGGCCTGCCACCAAAACAAGGGACTACCATTTACACTACCCCCTGCCGCCCAAACCCTAACAACAGATGCATCAGACTATGCTTAGAGGGCTCACCTGGCAGGGAAGTGCATTCAGGGCAAATGGAACCCAAGTCAAATGCACCTACATATCAAAAAGAAATGTTAGCTGTCCAGAATGCTCTGACAGCCTTCAAGGACTACATTCTTCCAGGACAACTAATGGTAAAGACAGATAACACCACAGTTATGTGGTACATAAACAAGCGGGGGGGGGGTATACATTCATGCCCCCTCTGCAGACTAGGCATGGCATTGTGGAACACAGCCTTGAGCTACCAAGTGCACCTACAAGCTCAATTCCTACCAGGAAAATTAAATGCACTGACAGACGGACTACGCAGAAACCTCATGGACACACACAAATGGAATCTGGAACCAAGGATTTTCAACATGTTGACAAGCGAATGGGGGAGCCCAGACATAGAGCTATTTGCCTCCCCCCAGAACTACCAGTTGGACAGGTTTTGCACAAGGACTCCCCACAAACAAGCCTGGAAAGTGGATGCTCTGTTCTACAGCTGGAAATACCAAACAGTCTACGCCTTCCCCCCGCTGCCTCTGCTCTCCAAAGTTCTACTAAAAGTCAAACAGGACAAACCAAGGATGATCTTGATTGCTCTAGACTGGCCGCGCCAACACTGGTACACCCTCCTGCGCAGTATGTCGCAGTTACCTTCATGTCACCTGCCTCAGACCCCTTTCCTGCTGTCCCAGCAGGAGAATCAATTTCTGCACCCTCAGCTTCCAACATTGAACCTTGCAGCCTGGCTAATCACTTAAATTTCCCCTTTTCATCCCTCAACAAACCTGTGGTGGATGTCATCTTAGAAATAAGGAGACCTAGTACTAGAAAATCTTATGCTGGCAAATGGAAAAGATTATGTGCCTGGAACCAATCTCAAGGGATGAGCACAGCAGCACCCAGTTTACCTCAGATTTTGCAATACTTAACTGAGATGCTTCACAAGGGCCTGTCTTTTTCCTCCATTAAAATCCACGCCTCAGCCATTTCAGCTCATTATAACACAGAACCACTCCTCTTCTTTCATCCTCTGCTCAAGCAGTACCTCAGAGGGGCAAAAAACTTGAGACCACCCAGGAGAGCACCAACCCCTGCCTGGGACCTTAACTTTTTGTATTGGAGAAACTCACTCTACCTCCTTTCGATCCAGCTGCTACTGCAGACTTAAAATTTCTTTCTTGGAAAACAGCCTTCCTTTTAGCAATCACTTCAGCTAGAAGGATATCTGAATTACAGGCCCTTATGGCAGTGGAGCCTTTCATCATCTTTCATGCGGACATGGGTGTCACTCAGGACAAATTCATCCTTCATGCCCAAGGTGGTATCCAGTGCGTCTCTTAATCAGTCCATTCATTTGCCAACATTCTTTCGAATCCACAGAACAAAGGGGAACGGATTCTGTATTCCTTGGATGTGCACAGACAACTTAGATTCTACTTGGACAGGACTAAACCTCGAAGACCATCTGAACAATTGCTGGTAGCATTTGCTGCAGGGGCAGAGGGGAAGGCTAAGTCATTGCATTCATTTCTGCTGTAAGCACCATGGAAAACCTATCCCCCCAGGGGATCAGATCTCACTCCACCAGGGCTGCATCTTCTTCTGCAGCCTTTTTCAGAGGTGTTCCTACCAGGGATATCCTAGAAGCTGCTACCTGGAGTTCTGTACATAACTTTCACCAAACATTATCATTTGCCAATTTTCCCTAAATCCAGAGCTGGCTTTGCCACTGCTGTCTTGCAGGGCCTTATAGCTGGCCCTAATGCTATATAAACTCCTCCTCCCAACCATAGCTTTGGGAATCTACCCAAATGTAATGACTGCAACAGTGAAACCCGAAGAACATAGTGCAGTTGTGTACACTTACCATAAATGTAGATGTTGGTGTATTCACTGTTGCAGTCCTGGTTACCCTCCCTCCAGCCCCCTAATTTCTTCTGGCTATACCTCTACTTTCCTTTACTATGCTTAAAAGCCTTTTTGGTGTATTTGCTTTTTGTTGGAAGTATAACTTTGTGTTTTTATGTTTATTTGCTCACCATTAGGGGGGCACCTGACATCTGGGGCAAGAAAAACTGATGTAATGGCGTCGGCTGCATGTTTTGTACCCCTGACGACCTGACGTCATGGAAGAAGGGACAGCAACTGACGCAGGACCCAAAACTTTGTTAATCAGGCCGACTGAGGGCAACCTGCCAGCACATTACTCAAATGTAATGACTGCAACAGTGAATACACTCTCTAACATCTACATTTATGGTAAGTGTACACAACTGTACTTTCTCAGCTGCCACAAAGAGAGGTTAGACCTTGACAAACAGCTCCTGTCTAATAGACTGTTGCTATACTGAATGAGTAGAAGATGTTCTAATCATCTTTTAAATATAAAATACTTTTTTCTATCAGTTTGGTATTACTTATGGAGTGGGTGGAAATGACATCCAGCTACCTTAAACCACAATGAAACTGTTCCAGTTTGATGCATTTTTTAATGGTTGGTAAAATGTGTTCATTTTACATTGCAGGAGAGTTTTGATTAGTAGGCTTTTAATAGCGTTGGAATTTTTAAGTTATCCTAGATTCTAACCAGTGTACTGTCCTACATAAATTATTGATTTTTCTACTGGTTCAACAAATTTGTTTATTGCTACAGAAATAATTCAGGCAATGCCCAAATGAACTCTTTGGGCATTCTGTGCCTATAGCAAAGCTAGATTCTGATGCCTGGCAGAAACCATATGTTGTTGAGTTCTCATTCTTATAAGGAATCAATGCATTCCTGCCCATATTTTTTTTGTGTGTTTTTTTATGTATGTACATATATGCATACATACATACACATGCCAGCTTAGCAAACTTACATGAAATAAGACATTTATGTTAACAAGTCTAATTTAGTAAGTATCCTCACTTATAGTAGTACATCCACTCACAGATGCAAGGTGCAGATGCATGCAGATAGAGAGGTTGTGTACATCTCAGTCCCATCTTTCTCCTCTTCCTTTCACAGTTGCTGAATTTGTCATTTAGTTGTTAACCTGTCACCTAAACACTGTTATTTCTCCATTTACAAATTGTATGAGTTAAAACATGTCACTAGAAAAACATACAAATAATTCATAACAGCATTCTGCAGTACATTTAGGTTTAACTGCATTCAGAACAGCTGCTAGAAGGTGAGCCTTTAAAATTATTTTTTTCTGTTAACCTGTCTTTGGAAATGTACTGCACAAATCATTTGTCCTTCAAATCCCTAAAGGGAAGAGTCTTAATTTAAATGAGGAGTAGGGTGACTAGTTCAAAAACAAAATCCAGAGTAGCTATAGGCTACCTGTGCAAATTGGACATATGCCTTGTCCAACTCTGAAACAACAAGAAATATCTATAGAATTAACACACAAGAAATAGTAGTAATGGCTAAAAGATAAAAATTCTGCCATTGGATGTTTCATGCAAAAATTCAGGCACATCTGGATTCTGTCACCCTCCAAATTGTCATATTAACAGCTTTAGTGGCCAATGTCCTTCTGTCCCAAGTGAGGGCCTGGTGATTCCAGCGCCTGTGTGATGTCTGACATCAGGAGCCTTACATGACATCTGAGTAAACAGGGGTGGTGAAGATTTCCCACCATCATCGCACTAGTGGCTACAACAGGTAGGGAAGATGACCAACTGTTGCATGTATGATGACTTCCAGCTACATGTTTCCAACTCTCCATAGGGTCCTTTGTTATGTGGGGCTAACATTGAAGTACTCTATCATCAGCTTCCCAAGGAGTTGGGAGGCTCACCCTGTTAATGGTTACTTCTGGGGATTTCTAAAAAAGAGCAATATGGGTATCCGGGGTTGGTGAGGATGGAAGCCAGGGGAAGCAGCCAGATGCAGAAGTGAGAAATCCGGTGCAGAGAACATTACAAAAAAAAAAAAAAGCCAGGCTTTAAACGGATGCCCCATTTACAATTAAAAATAAAATAGTCAACATGGCTCATCTGGTTAGGATAAAACAGATGAGCATTCATGGGTTCAGTTCAAGCAGCTTTATTACACACAAACACATCAGAAATTAGGCTTTGTAACTTAAACGTAAATAAACTTATAAACAGACTGACTACCGCACTCATACATGATAACACTCTGGCTGTTCTTTCAAAGTGGAACTGCTGCCTGCACGTGCTCACTATTTGTATGCACGTGCTTACATCTGGAAGTGTGTCTTACAGGTACATACACACGCTCTGATCTGTATCCTCCCTCTTTGAGAAATAGTCCATATTCGAACTGACAGTACTCCATGACATGCAATTTACAGAAATGATCTATTGACATGCAGTTGTACAGAACTAATTATTTGACATGCAATCATATAAAATCAGGGACCTATAAAACAATGATGTACAGGTTGCTGTGTATTTTGCACCAGGTCTAGAAATACGACCTGATTATGTAACAAAACAGAATTAGATCCAGTAACTGAGACTGTCTTCAAGGAATGTTCAACTTTGGGGACAACTGGGTCATCATCAGGAATTGAAATGGATACTGAGACATGTTCTTTGGTATGAACATTGTCAGGGTTGCTCTGAGATCTAGAGTCTGTATCACAGGTACGATGCTGTGATATCATTTCTGAGACCGGAAGAAAATGTCTGCAGTTTCTCCTGTATTCTATACCCTCAGATTCTACTAAGTAGGATGTCTGCTCCGCATATATACCTCTCACTTTGACCAATTTGATCAAAGCCTTTTGCCCTTTGCATCCTCACTGTCTCCTTTTAATGGATGAAGAAATCTGTTCATTTTATCATAGCTGGACTTGAGAAAAATGCTTCTTAAAAAGTTGGGCTTTGATTTCTCTGTTGCTTTTAGCATTAGGCACCAACACATTAGAACTAAAAGCAAGGTTGTTGTGGTTTGCCCACATAGAAGTCTCTGAGCAGACAAGCCAAGTATATTGTCACAGGGTATATTTCTGAGATTAAGTAAATTCCAGAAGATGTCGGTATTGTCACTTTTTGACCTCTCTAGTAATTGCTTTGCACTCTACTGCACGTTCAGCAAGGCCGTTTGACTGTGGGTATTCAGGACTGCTAGTAACATGGATAAAGTCCCACTCTTTTGCAAATCTCAAACAACTGACTGGTAAACTGAGAACCGTTGTCACAAATAACTTTGTGTGGCCTACCATGGACTGAGAAGTGACATTTCATCTTAGTAATAACCGCACTGGACGTTGGGTAGCAATTCAATGTCAAACCAGTTTGAATAAGAGTCTACGAACACAAAGTAATGTTAACTGTTCCACTCGTATGTCAGGGGCTACTGTTGACCATGGTAGTTCAGGGATTTGGTTTAGCTGAAATGGCTCTTTCTGCAAATGCGGCTTAGTACTGTTGCACACTGAACAAGAAGAAAGCACTTTATCGAGGTCTTTCCCTAGAGAAGGCTAAAATACTAGTCCTCTCACCCTTTTGTTAGAATCGGAATCTGGGTGGCCACAATGCAAACTCTGAATGTATTCACATTGTAAAGAAGTAGGAACAATAATTTTATGACCTTTGAAAGCAATGCCATCTTTCATCAGCATCTCATCTCTGTATGGAAAGTAAGGTTGTACTTCTGGCAGTACACAGGATTGCTTTGATGGCTATCCTCTATTGATGAAATGGTTGAGCTTTTGCAAAATTGGATCAGTCTTTGTATGATCTCTTAGCTCATCAAGTCTCGTGGTAGAAAAATTACGCACTTCCATGACATGAAAGTCAAAATTTTCTGCATCAAGTTGTTCACTGGTATTTCTGGGTGATTTGGAAAAGTTATCAGGTAGATAAAGATGTTTATCTTTCGTATAGACCATTTTGAAATGATACTTTTGCAATTTGAGCATCATTCATTATAGTCTTGTTGAAGCGGAATGCATAGGCTTTTTTAAAATAGTGAGTAGAGGTTAATGGTCAGTTTCTATCTGGATAGCTTGGCCATAAATATAATCATGGAACTTCGAACATGTAAACACAATTTCCGAAAGTTCTTTCTCAATTTGAGAATACTGCATCTCAGTTTGGGTAACAGTTCTAGATGCATAGGCAACAGGTTTGCCTTCCTGAAGAGTAAGTGCACCAAGCCCAAACTTTGAAACATCACAGGAAAGAACTACTGGTTTGTGGACATCATAGTATCTTAATGTAGACGGGATTGTAATTTGCTGTTTGATGTTATCAGATGCTGTCAGGTGTTCTTACTATGACCATGCAACATTTTTGCATGTCAGCTCTCAAAGGTGCTGATAACTCACTAAAGTCAGGGATAAATTTGTCCAAATAGTTAACCATACCAAGAAAATGCTGTAGAGCTTGGACACTGTCTGGTGCTAGCATTTCAAGAATGGCTGCTCGTTTAGAAGGATCGGGTCGTAAGCCTGTTCTGGTAGGTAGATGATCTATATATGTAACTTCTGGTAGCATGAATTTGCAGGATTGAGCTTTAAATTCACTTCATGTGCTCTGTCCAGAACTTTCCTGAGGTTTCTCTCATACTCTACTTCACCATTACCTCCATTTAGTAAATCATTAAATATTATTGCACAAGGGTAGCCTGAAAAGAATTGCTCCATTACATGCCAAAAGACTTCACTGGCAGAATTTATTCTAAAAGGCATCCTGAGGAATCTGTATGCAGTTGGTAGTGAAGACTTGCGATCAAGCATCACTTGCCAAAATTAACTCTTTGCCACCTTCATGCCAAATGCCACTGTTTTTTCTCCCTTAGATGCAATCTCCTTGACTGTACGCATAGGATAATGAGTTTTTTTTAATGCCTTGTTCAAGTCTCATGGGTCAATGCATGTTCTGAATTTTTCTTATGACTAGCTATGATGGAAGACACCCAGTCAATTGGTTCTGTGACTGAACAAATCACACCTTGCTGCATCATTTTGTCTGACTGGACCTTGACTTTGTCCTGCATAGCTACTGGAACTCTCTTACTGGTCTGACCACTGGACTGCCCTCTGGTTCTGCTTTCATGGAATACACAACTGGAAGTTTGCCTAGCTTGTCAATGAACACATCAGCATACTCTGAGAAAATAGTATCATTGAAGCTAGAACTGGGACATGTGCTTACATGATGAACTTCTGTGGTAAAAAATAAACAGTTTAATTCTCAAACTTCTCTGAGACCTAATAATGATTGCACAGATCTTTGAACTACATAAAATTGCAAGCTGCAACTGTTCCCAGCCAAATAGCATGAAAGCACAACTGAGCCTTTAGTGTGACTCTCATCACCTCCATAAGCAACAAGCTTTGCCCAGTTGACCAAATTAAGTTGTTCACCAGCTCTCACTTTAGCAATTGTTTCTGCTGACAGTGTATTACACTTTGAACTAGTGTCTACTTTGAGCTCTGTGGGTTTACCATTGATCAGGACAGTACAAAATACTTCATTCTTGGCAATAAATCTACTGCATTAACCTTTTAACCGACCACTGATATACCATCTACATAGAAAGTAGGGTTACATCTCTCTATATGATCAGCTTCCTTTTTTGAGTGACTGACGCTTGGTTGATTTACAAAACCTTTGGTTCCATTTTTTACACTTGTGACATTGCTGACCAAATGCTAAGCACTTCTCTCTTCTAGACTCATGGTTGGCACCATAATTACAACAGTTAACAATAAGACTTGACTTGGGTTTTGCTGACTCACTCTCATACTGTACTAAGCTTGTCCATTTTGCTGAGTTAGTCTTGGAACTTGCTAGAAAGTTACGGGTTTTCCCTGCCACACCCGCAAGGGTTGCAGCTGCCATGTGCTTAGGCCTGTTTCTGCTTGCCATGTGTTGCATTCTGTCTACGTTTGCTCTAGAGGCTGCTGAATCCATGCTTTTATCACTTGCAAGCATATTTGTGTCTTTCTCTGAGCTCATTGATTTAGCAAATCTCTATGGCTTTGTTTAATGTTAAATCACTGTCACAAAGAAAAATCTTTCTCACTGCAGCACTATTAAGACCACACAAAAGCCTGTCCTTTAGTAACTTATCTTTCAAGTAGCCAAATCTGCACGTTTTAGCCTTTTTTCTCAAGAAAGTGATAGCTGCAAAAGTTTCACCCGGCTTTTGTTTTCTTGTATAAAATAAGTGCCCTCTAATGTAACATTTGTCTGGGGTTGCACTGTTCTCTAAATTTATAAGCACTCAGGGTCCTCCTTTGATTTACCCAGTACCACAATATGATGGTCCCCCCCCCCGCATACACTTCTAGTGCATACACACATGAATGCTCTCTTTCAATGGCTTCTGACTGAGTTAAGGAAAATGAGTGCCCTCGTATGTGCATCTTTGTCAGAAAAAGCTGCTTGTATGAAAATAACGTATTCCTGCTCAAATACTTTCCAATTCTCTGCTATATTATGATCAAACACAAGTGGACCTGGTCAATGAAATGCCTCTGCCATATCAACACACAGTAGTGAAGGTGCTTGAAATTATGTATGAACATATACACGTAAATATATATGCCAAAACTTCATGCTGGTACTTGTAATTATGCCCAGTAGCACTACAAACACTCTAAAATAATTGTACTTTGCCAGATAAGTCTCTGTAGCACAAGAACACTCTGAAATCACTGTACTTTCTCAAATCTAAGCTCAGAGTAAGAAACACTTTGAGATGAATGAACTTTGCAAATAAACTGTACACAGCACAGAAACCCTTCAAAATGGCTGTACTTTGCAAAATAACTCTGCACAGTGTAAGAAACGCTTTGAAATGGTGGGAAATAAATGTACATAGCACACTTTTCAAAGTGGCTGTACTTTGACTGCACTTTCCAATATAACCGTACTTTGCACACAGTAAACACTATGAAATAATTGCACTGCAATAAACCACACACACTGCAAACACTTTGTACACTCTGAGATACTTAGAACAACTCTAGTTATGCTTTGAATGGCTTCTGTCAATATGAAATAGTAGTTTATGCCCAAACACAGTAATTTATTAAAACAATGCAGTCTCTTTGCTCTTTAAGCTTAATTTGTCCTTTTATTGTACTCGTTATGCCCTTTTAATCTCGTATCATGTTCAGTATACTTTTCTTGTGCCAGTTTTACTTTGCTCATTATGCAAACCAAAGGTAATTCTGAGTCCTATATGATTACCTCTGCTAGTTTTATCAAATATCGTGGTTTCGAAGATTTCATTTAATTAATAATGCGGTTTGTGCCTTTCGTTTAGTTAATAATACGTTTTGTGCTACTTGTTTGATTGACAATGCGTTTTATGCCTTATAAAGGTACCATTTCATTTTCTTTTGACAAACAAATCATTTGTGCAGCTTTCTTTACCTTGAGTTCGTTTCTGGCCTTTTTTTTTTCCTTTGAGCTTTGCTTCACTCAACCAGCTCGATCTGACTTCACCTTTAACTCTGCATCTCATTGCTTGAAGAAGTTGCTCTCTCAATCTCAGTTCTGACACCATGTCACTCATCTGGTCAGGATAAAACAGACGAACATTCATGGATTCAGTTAAGCAGCATTATTGCACACAAACACATCAGAAATGAGGCTTTGTAACTTAAACGTAAATAAACTTGTAAACAGACTTGACTACCACACTCATACATGGTAACACTCTTTCTGTTCTCTCAAAATGGCACTGCTGCCTGCACATGCTCACTATTTATATGCGTGTGCTTACATCTAGAAATGTTTCTTAAAGGTACATACATGCACTCTAATCTTCAGTCAATGTAACAAAAATAATTAGCACATACTGCTGAAAAAAATCATCCTTATGACCTGATTTGCATGTGATGGGGCAGAGGTGCACCCATGGTAGTTCCCTTAATCTAATAAATTATTTAATCAACAGAGAAATGTTTTTCTTATAACAAAACATGACCAGTGTACTACATATATGGCGAGAAAAGAATATCACAGGAGCCTATGAACAACCATCCAAATCTGGCCATGTTGTATGTTGGTATATAAACCAAATGCATCCAGGCTTAAAGTATACTCGCAACTTTCTGAAGTAAGTGGAAGTGACAGACACTTGAAGCTGAATATAACCTTGAACAATGCCAAATAATACAGTTTTTGATGCGAAAGTATGTTATTTTGCATTTTATTTTGTGTAGGACTGCACATTTAAATTTTTCTTGGCTCTGAAACGCCCTGCTATGACATCACGAAAGATGGACACCTTAATGCCTCACTACTCAAGTTATTGCATAGACTACTTTATTTCCATGCTAAATGTATTAGTAGGTGTGAAGGCTGCCAGCCTAGCTAGATAGAATTTTGTAAATAATTCTATGTCCTTATAAATATTAATGATCCACAGGCTTGTGTAACAAATGTAAGAAAACTGTGTATGTAACCACAGTGCACCCTTCTGGAAGAAAGATGATAAGTAGAGCATTTTATGACTGTTTGATCTCAAGCTTGGAGACAAGATGTTTGAGCTGGGAAAGTCTTTCTGTGATCTTAGATAATTCTTAGATAATATCTTAATTACTAGGTTTCACATGTAAAAGTGCCTTTTATTGCTGTGGTTTCCTTGCAGGTACAGCTTATAAAGAAATGTAGGTTCTGTTAGCATGGGAAGTAAAGAAGTGATAAAAATGATGTAATCTGAGATGAGTCAGCAGTACTGTGTATTATCAATTTAAGACTTTATCAGTGAGAAAGAGCATTTTGTATCTTGATCTGGATCTGACAACATTTCACCAGGTACTTGCTTTGCTCTGCGTGTAAAGTTATTTAGAACTTAGTATTTCTCTTCGAGATGGATAGAATATCGAGATGGATAGAATATAGCCAGATTAGTCTAGCTGTTTTCTATGTTATGTTAGACTATCCTACAGTATTGTTTTAAAGCATTTTCCTGTGATTTCTGAACTCTTTATGTGATTGTGTTAAAGTAATAAGTATTGTCTTGTGTTTTAATATTTATTATTAAATATTTTTAAACCTTTCAACTGTGGCTGTTTTGTGTAGAGAGTACTTAGATGTATTTGGTGATACTGTACAAAATCACTCCGATAGCCTTGCTGTTCGTCACACTTACTAATTGGATAATAACATTATACAGTGAAATTGGTCACTCTTTGGGAAGGGCCTTATAGTAGCAGATAGTGGTTGGTGGCAATCTGTACTACCTTATAGTCTGGGCAGAAAGGGGGCATAGCTGGAAAACGTGTGCCTGCCTTCCCCAGGAGTGTATGTGTGTTTGTATATAAATCAAATCTTAAAGTGTGTGTATGCATCAGCTACTTGGGCAGGGACATGAAGCACTGGTTGGACAGAGAGGTGCTGGAGATGTTAGCTTGACCAGTAGGATGAGATCTGGACCCTATATCTGTGCCAGTGGGGGAGTCTTATTGGGGATCTGGAGAGAAAGGGAGAAACCAGGCCCAGACTGACTGTGATCGCTGTGTGCTCTTAAGGGAAATTGTACTTTACTGTGTGTGTACTTGTTGTTATCCTTCCCAGTGTGCACTCCCCTCACTGGTGCTAGTGGTGAGGATTGAAGCTCCTTAATTACTGGGCCAGTACACGGGCATCACATATTTAATTGTTTGGTAGTGGTGGGATATCCACATCAATTGATTGTTTGATAGTGATGAATTTGTCACATCACATACTAATTGGCTTTTAGTGGTGTGGACATGAATTCCTGTAGCTTGTGTACAGTGATCACTGAAGGTGTTTTTGTACTCCAAATCAGCCATGCAGTGAACATTCAGAGTTCAGATCACAATTGTTTTATTTCTTTTGTTAGCTTAGTCAGGGAGAGCAGGCAAGCATGTCAGCAGAGGAGTATGGCAAGCTGACAAGGAACCAGTTGGCTGAGATGTGCCAGACTAATGGACTGGTGCATGGAAACCTGACTAAAGCAGGCATGATTGCAGCTATGGTCCCAGCTGCATCAGAAAATAGCAGTCAGGAGGACAGTCAGACTGGCCATGGAGATGTACAACACTGTGAATGGACAGCTCAACCTTTCTACAGAGGACTTAAAAATTGTTCTGGAGCTAGAGAGACTTGATTTGGAGGCCAGGCTTTTGGAAATAGAAGCTGAGGAGAAGGAGAGGCAGAAGCAACATGAAAAGGAGATGCTGACTCTTCGCCAGAGTCATGGAGGTAATGGGGAAGGGATAACCCTAGAAGCACGAGAGGTCAGCAAATTTCTTCCATAGTTTACAGAGAGAGATAATTTTGATAGTTTCATTCATATGTTTGAGAGGATAGGTAAACGGTATGATGTTGACCAAAGGCTCTGGGTACGGTTCCTGACCCCCTTACTCCATGGTAAAGCTGTAACTGAGCTGTCTAAACTATCTGATCGTGATTTTTTAAATTATACTGCTGTTAAGAACTGTTTGCTAGAATATTTTAAGCTAACGCCTGAAGCTTATAGGAAAAAGTTTCGTGAGCATAAACGTAAGGCAGATGAAATGTCTGTGCGAATATGTTGCTGAACTAACACTTAATTCCATAGGTGGGCGAGTGGATGTCTGGTCATTACTTTTGAAGGGCTGGCAGACCTTTTGGTGAGGGAACAAGCCCATAGCACTTTATTTGAGGACATGAGGATCTGGTTAGCTGATAGACAATGTGCTACTTCAGATGAGTTGGGGAAGAAGGGAGACCTATACTTAGCAAGCAGGGCATCACTGCACAGGAAAGGGAATCCATGGTGGGCAGCCCAGACTGCCCCTACAGAATCTGCGAGTAGCAGGGGAAGCCACTAGTCCAGGTGCATGTTCAGGTCCTAGGGTTAAATGTTTTGAATGCAACCAGTAGGGCCATGTAGCATACTGATGTCCATGGAGACAAGGTGGGGAACAAAAGGTTAGGGCGCCAGTAAGTGAAAATGACAAAAGGCCAATATTAGGTTGTCTTGAGACAACAAGGGTACCAAACTACCACAAGAGGTTATATCCTATCGTAGTGAATGGCAAAGAGGCCATTGCTAAGACAGAGAGCCTCTGACATAACTGTTGTGTAGCCTGCAATGGCTACAGAGGAGCACTACTTGCCTGGGCAGTCTACTCCAGTCAGAGCTTTAGGAGGGACCCCATTCCAAATACCTTTGGCTAGGGTTCACCTTGACTGGGCGGGTGGAAAAGGAAGCCAGCAAGTAGGTGTGTTTGAGGATATCCTTGCAAACGTCCTGATGAGGAATGATTTTGATAATGCAGTACCATGTGCTCATGCAGTTACACGCAGTCAGGCATGGAGACAAGCATGTGGGTCTGGTAGCCTGGGGGAGACCCAGACAGACCGCACACTTGCAGCTAGGACTGGTGAGGTGGTTACTTCAGGGAGGGAGCTACCCTGTAGCAGTGAGACTGAAGGTGAGCCACAGCTGCTTGTGGGTACTGACATTCCCATGAACAGAGAGACTGCTAAGGTAGAGGTGAGTAGTAGTACCCAGGCTGACAGTGAGGCACCGCTGTCAGAGGATGCTAGACTTCCTCTGGAAGGGGAGCTGGGAAGGGTTACAAAGAGAGAGTTGAGACTGGATCAACCCTCAGACCCTACAGTACAAGGCCTAAGGCAGGTAGCTAGTGAGGCACCTGTTTCTCAAGGGAAGGGGGAATCTGTATAATGGGACAAAGGGTTACTGTTTAGAGAGTGGACCCCTGAGGGAAGGCTAGAAGGTGAGAGAATGCAGCAGTTGGTAGTGTCTAGACCCTACCATCTGGCACTTCTAGCCATAGCCCATGATGTTCCCTTTGCAGGTCATATGGGCATAAAACGTGAAGAGAGACGTATTATGCAGAACTTTTATTGGCCTGGGATTTCCAGAGACGTAACAAGGTACTGCAGGACATGTGAGCAGTGCCAAAAGGTAGGTAAGGCAGGAGACAAGGTGCAAGCTCCTTTGATGCCTTTGCCTGTGATTGAGGAGCCATTTCAGTGGGTAGCTATGGATGTTGTGGAGCCTCTGAGTATCCCAAGTTTGACAGGGAAAAGGTATATCCTAGTAGTATGCTACAGTTGAGGCAGAAAAGGTGGCAAATGCTTTGATTTTCAGCAGGGTAGGTTTCCCAAGAGAAATGCTGACTGACTAGAGGTGCCAGTTTCATTTCAGACCTGCTGGCTTGTCTGTGGAAGTACTGTGGAGTGAAGCATGTAAAGACCACCCCCAGATTAATGGTCTTGTTGAGAGTTTAAGCTCTACACTCATGCTACGGGCATTTGCAGACCAGTTTAAGAGGGAGTGGGACAAATATTTGCCCCATCTGTTTGCTTACAGAGAGGTTCCCCAGGAATCAACAGTTTTTTCATCCTTTGATTTGCTGTATGGGCATAGGGTGAGTAGGTCTCTAGACTTTGAGATAAGTGGGAGGGTGAGTGAGAATCCCATGAGGAGTCTGTTGTGGCATATGTCCTAAACCTCAGGACAAGGCTTAGGGAACTCATGGGCTTGCCCCAGGAGAACCTGGCAGAAGCCCAACAGCAGAAAAAGGTCTGGTATGACAGGAATGCTCGAGCTAGAGTGTATGCTGTAGGACAGCAAGTAATGGTTATCATTCCTGTCCGACACAACAAGCTGCAAGCAGCTTGGGAGGGACCCTACAAGGTGGTAAGGAAGGTCAGTGATGTTAACTACATGGTGGAACTGCTAGGTAGGTGCACAAATTGTACCATGTTAACATGATGAAACCTTACCAAGATAAGGGAGGCCCTTGTGCTGAGTATTTGCAGTGTTTTGCAGGAGTAGTCTGAAGGAGATCTGGTGACTTATCTCCTCAGTGAGGCTCGGACTGACACCTCAGTGGAAGGGTACCAATGTCCCAGCAGCTATCTTCTATCCAGGTCCAAGAAATTCAAGCAGTGTTACAGGAATTTGGGGACATGTTCACTGGGAAACCAGGGTGCACCCACCTGGTGCAGCACCAGGTGGACGCAGGACCCCAAAGGCCTATTAGGCAGGCCCCTAATAGGGTGCCTGAGAGAGTCAAACAGACTCTGAGGGAGAGGATACAGGAAATGTTGGAACTGGGGGTAATTCAGAAGTCCAACAGTCCCTGGGCCTCCCCAGTGGTGCTGGCGCCAAAGAAGGATGGCAGCACCAGGTTCTCTGCAGATCACAATTAAATAGTCACACAGAGTCAGATGCTTACCTCATGCCTAGGACAGATGAAGCCCTAGAGCAGCTAGGTGGGGCTAAGTATCTTACCACCATTGCTCTTACCAAGGGTTACTGGCAGGTGCCCTTGACTCCAGTGCTAGAGTGAGGTCAGCCTTTGTGACTCCTTTTGGCTTGTATAAGTTCACAGAGATGCCCTTTGGGATGAAAAATGCCCCAGTGACGTTCCAGATGCTGGTAGATCATATCCTAGCAGGAGTAGTACCTAGATGATATTGCCATCTACAGCCATTCCTGGCAAGAGCACCTTTAGCATGTTAGGGAGGTGCTGGGCATACTACAGAGGGCAGGATTGACCATTAAGCCCAACAGATTCCGGGTGGGTATGGCAGAGGTCTCCTACCTGGGACATAGTGTGGGGAGTGGTAAGATCAGGCCTGAACCTGCCAAGGTGGAAGCCATTCAGGCGTGGCCTGCACCACTTACCAAAAAGCAAGTGAGGGCATTCGTAGGGACAGCAGGGTACTACAGAAAGTTCATCCCCAGTTATAGTGCCATAGCTGCTCCCATCACAGACCTCACAAGAAAAACAGGCCAGATAAGGTAGTGTGGACCCCAGCATGTGAGCAGGCATTCCATAAGCTTAAGCTTTGGAAGAGCCCCCGTGTTAGCCAGTCCAGATTACAGCAAAGAATCTGTTGTGCAAGTGGATGCTTCGAACCATGGGATGGGGGCTGTACTTCGCCAGATTTCTTAAGAGGGAGAAGAGCACCCAGTGGTTTATCTCAGTCGTAGGCTCCAACCCAGGGAGGAATGCTATGCGACTGTAGAAAAGGAATGTCTAGCCATAGTCTGGGCACTGCAGAAACTTCAGCCTCATCTGTATGGAAGGAAATTCACTGTAGTTACAGATCACAATCCCCTAACATGGTTACATAGAGTCAGCCAGCAAAATTGCCAAGGCTGCCAGCCTAGCTAGATAGAATTTTGTAAATAATTCTATGTCCTTGTAAATATTAATATGATCCACAGACTTGTGTAACAAATGTAAGAAAACTGTGTATGTTTTGAGCTTCAAAAATGTAACCACAGTGCACCCTGCTGGAAGAAAACTGATAAGTAGAGCATTTTATGACTGATCTCAAGCTCGGAGACAGGATGTCTGGGCTGGGGAAATTCCTTCTATTCTCTTAAGACATAGATAATTAGTAGGTTTCACATGTAAAAGTGTGTTTATTGCTTTGGCAGGTGCAGCTTACAAAGAAATGTAAATTTTGAGTTTCTGTTAGCCTGGGAACTAAAGGAGAAGTGAAAGTGATGTAATCTGAGATGAGTCAGCAGTACTGTGTATTATCAATTTAATACTTTCTCAGAGAGAAAGATAGAGCATTTTGGATCTTGATCTGGATCTGACAACAACTCACCAGGCACTTGCTTTGCTCTTTAAAGTTATTTAGAACTTAGTATTTCTGTTAGACATAGAAAGAATGTAGCCAGATTAGTCTAGCTGCTTTCTATATTTATGTCAAACTATCCTACAGTATTGTTTTGAAGCATTTTCCTGTGATTTCTGAACTCTTGTCGTTGTGTTGAAGTAAGTATTGTCTTGTTTTTTTTATTATTCAATATTTTTAAACCTTTCAACTGTGGCTGTTTTGTGTAGAGATAATTTAAGCTCTAGAGTACTTGGGTGTATTTGGTGATACTGTACAAAGCCACTCCAATAGCCTTGCTATTTGTCACATTTACTAATTGGATAATATTGGACCGCGGTGGTGGTGCTGCGGTAGCGTTGTCGCCTCAGTGAGACGCTGTCCGGTTCGATTCTCAGCTAGAGCGTCTTCTGCGTGAAGACATACGCGAATGGGCATACCTTCGTTGAAGGTTGTGCATCAGGGCTGGTAACTCAGCATGTAAAAGTCAACTACCAATCATTAGCGGACCGGAGTTCCGCTGTGGTGACCCCTAACCAGGAAAAGCCAAAAGACACAACTAATTGGATAATATTACACAGTGAAATTGGTCACCTTTTGGGGAAGGGCCTTATAGTACCTGATTGCAGTGGTTGGTGGCAGTCTGTACTACCTTTATAGTCTGGGCAGAAAGGGGGCATAGCTGGAGAACTTGTGCCAGCCTTCCCCAGGAGTGTCTGTGTGTTTGTATATAAATCAAATCATAAAGTGTGTGTGTGTGTGTGTGTGTGTGTGTGTGTGTTTGTTTGCCAGCTACTTGGGCAGGGACACGAAGCACTGGTTGGACAGAGAGGGTGCTGGAGGTTTTAGCTTGACCACCAGGCTGAGATCTGGACCCTGTAGCTGTGCTAGTGGGAAGTCTTTTATTGGGGATCTGGAGAGAAAGGGAGAAACCAGCCCTAGACTGACTGTGATCTGTGTGTGCTCTTAAGGGAAATTGTACTTAACTGTGTGTGTACTTGTTATCCTTCCCAGTGTGCACACCCCTCACTGGTGCTAGTGGTGAAGATTGAGGCTCCTTGATTACTGGGCCAGTGCACGACTGTCACAGTAGGCATTTCATGCTATGACAAGGTGTTAACTGGGTCCTGCCGATGAAATGCCTTACATTGAAAATTTAATATATGTGACAGTTTAGAACTGAAACCACAGTATAATAACAGTTATTCTTATCTTATAACATACAAGTTGTTTTTGATTGTCCAGAATGTTTTAAATATGCTTGTAAATTATTCCCCATAGCCTAGAGTGACATTTTATGTGTGGGAGTTATAAGGAAAAAAGGAGTAAACAGTGAAGCTAAACAAATCAACCCCATTATAATCTTCATTTTTTTGCAAAATTAATTGAAACTTTAACATGACTAATACAACTAGAAATAAAATTAATTGTAAAACAAAGATGCTTCAGAAAGTCACCAGTGCAGTTTATCCAACATGCTGCCTCTTACCAAATAAGAGAAGAAATCCATTGCAAAAAATAATCATCAGTACT
Source organism: Protopterus annectens (assembly GCF_019279795.1). Classification (NCBI taxonomy): domain Eukaryota; kingdom Metazoa; phylum Chordata; order Ceratodontiformes; family Protopteridae; genus Protopterus; species Protopterus annectens. Next base: position 337,455,727 of record NC_056745.1, on the reverse strand, counting down.
GCTAACTCTAAGCTAGTTATTGATGAGGCTGCCAATGTTCTCCATCTGGGACTCACAAATGGCTGTTATAGGTCTTTAATACCAGGCAGATCACACAGCAGTTTGTGAATCTCCAACAATAAAACAATATAAAACATTAGTTTCCTCAAGAGAAAATTTACTAGAAGTGTCTCTGTAGTCTAAATAGTCCAAGTTTACACCATTCAAAATTGACACTAAAATTGTTCACAGATTTTCATATTGACATGTAAATTACACTGAAATTAAGATGTTTAAACCGCATTTCCATGTATTGGTTTACTTTAATTTCTACTATATTCTGGCTTTGTTTGATAGCTAATTTATTATTATTTTAATGCTGATTTAAAGCTTGACACTACTACTACTTATGCTGACTGCCCATTTTTTTTAGCTTTGATTATAAACTGATGGTTTAGCAAATACGATCCAATTATACTTTTTTCCTAAGACCATTCACACCAATTCAAACTCCAGTCATTTCTAAAATGTTTCATGTCTCCAAATAACAAGACCCTTACTATTACAGCTTGACAGTGCACATATGAAAGAAGCTGAATTTGCAAAATGTCTTGGTGTAATCCACTGACACCCAGTTAAGCCACTGTGGAAAACTACTTTTGGAAGCCCAGGGAGTAGTTTGTCTTCTGTTAATTACATCCCCTCCACATCTCCCTAACATTATCTTTTTACACACACATACTGTCCTTGCTGTCTCCACATCTTAAGTGAGAACAGCTTGGCTTTGCAAGCCTCTGATTATATTTATTCTCCTTCATCCTATGGGTCTTTCGGTTTGCCTACCACTGAATTCCTTATGGTGACCTAATGATGATTTCCTTATATAGCCTTCAGAGCTGCCGGCTAGTACTGTTGGTGTGGTCCACTGAAAGGTCTGTAGAATGGATGCATTAGTTCTTTGCTCACACTGTTTATTCCCCTGAGGATACGTATCAGCATTCTGTTTGCTGCTCTCTCTCTGCTGTGGGTAGTCCAGTCCAGGTGTGATTTAATAGCCCCAAATCTTATTCCTGCTCTGCTGCCATCAGTTCCACCTCTCCCAGCTGATACTTCATACCAGGTTGTTATGGTCTAAGTACAGTACTTTGCATTTCTTTACATAGACCCTCAACTGCTACGTTGCTGCCCACTTGTTGGGTTTTCCAAATTCTTTTCTAGCCCCCCCCCCCGATCCGTGACTGCTGCACCTACCTTTGTGTCATCAGCAAAGAGGCTGATCCTGTTATCTGTTCTGTCAAATGTCTTTGACAAACCTAGAAGAATACTGCACCCATCTGTGATACTTTAGTAGTTGTTTGCCTAATTACTGTCACTATCTCTCTGACTGCAACCCTCTGCATTCTATCATTCAGCCGTATAGCCATCCAGTTCCTTAGTCTTTGCCTTACCTCTTTCCCTCTCATGTTTTATTAGCTTGCAGTGCGGGATGCAGATAAAGGCCTTGCTAAGTCCAGGTAATGTCTGATATTTCTTTGTCAACTTCACCTGTAAACAAGTCATTCTTCTGGCAGTGAGCCCTTGTTTTTGTTGTCCTGGAGACTGTTGTCTTGGAGAAAGGCTACCAGCCTTCTCAGGATTCTGTCCATGACTTTCCCTGTCACTGTTGTTAATCTTACAGGCCAGTAGATATCTGGATTTTATCTACTCCCACTCATGTATAAGGGCACCATAATTGTTGTCCTCCAGTTCTGTGGCACATCTGCACTAGCCAGTAATCTATGAAGACATCTCTCTTTGGGGTGGGGGGGGGTGGGGGGGTCTGCCATGTCAGTGGTCTGAGGACTCTGAGATGCAGCCCATGTGATGATCTTACTTATCCTGCATAACAACAGCCAGTTCCCTATGAATCTTCCCACTCTTCATCATGTCTGTCCACTGTTCTCTTCAGTTGCCCTGCCTTCCTCCAAGTGTAGCATCCTTCTCTTGCTTTCCTTTGTCAATACTGAATAGGTTCATAGGTTGGTACTAGGGTATCGGCCCTAGGGCCTATGCAAGCCTAGCCATAACAATTCCCTGGATATTTTTTCCCACAATATTTACTTCTCTGGGCCCCTGTCTAGCAGGGCGAATGACATGATCCCCGGGGTGAATTTCCTATCTCCCGTCTAATCATCAAGGTTCCTTTTTGAAGAGGGCCAATGAGGCGCTCTGCTTGACATGTATGGGCAGTCTATTCCAGAGTATGGGGAGTCTCTGGGTCAGAAACCTATCCCTCCAGCATGTTTTGTTCTTTGTGATGATAAGGTTTAGATCCCTGGAGCGTGTGGCTCTGAGGGATTGGGATTTCTTTAAGTGGAGCATGTCCAACAGCTCAGGGTTTGACATGGCCTTGTATGTTAAGCAGAGATTGCCTCTGAGTAGACGATATGCCACAGAGTATAGCTGGAGTTTTTTTAGACTGTCAGCATATGGCATTTGCTTTAGGCCTGTGATTCTTTTATTGATCTGTTTCTGTGGCCTTTCCAGCTGTTGCAGATGTCTTGGGAGGTACATACCAAACTGGGCATTATACTCTATAATGGGTTTAATGAGGGATGAGTACAGTGGGACAATGACCTCCTTTTTTCTGGATGAAAAGCCCTTGGTGATGAGGTGTGCAACATAGAAGGATTTCCTGACTGTTGTGGCGATGTGGTTATCGAATGTGAGACCACTGTCCACCTGTGTCCCTAAGTCTGTCATCACACTTTCGATGTTTAGTGTCCTGCCACCTATGTGGTAATTCACGGGTACATGTTTTTTTCCAAAGGGGATAACTATACATTTCTTGGCATTAAACTTGAACCCATGGCTCTGGCACCAGGCATCTGTTTCTGTAAGGCCCTTTTGTAGAATATCCACATAATTTGGGGATTCAATAATGGCTCCCAGTTTGCAGTCATCTGCAAACTTTGTTAGCCAGAGTCCCTTAGTGTTGGCCTGTACTTCAGAGAAGTAGATGCCAAACAAGAGTGGTCCCAGGACTGAACCCTGAGGTACTCCACTTGTCTGGAGCTGGATTTGGAGTCTGCTAATTTTAACAGTCTGCGTTCTGTCAGTAAGCCAGTTGGCAACCCATCAAATGATGTAGGGATTTATGACCAGCTTAGTAAGTTTATCTATGATTCCAGAGTGGGGGATGTTGTCGAAGGCCTTGGCGAGGTCCAGATAGGCTGTGTGGGACCGCCGTACCCTCGTCCACAGCTCTGGAGACTGATTCGAAGAAGTCAATCAGATTCAGGAGACAAGATCGACCCTTCACAAACCCAAATTGGGTGGGGTCCAGTGTTTGAAGATTGCCAGTGTCTTTGTTTCTAAGTTCCATGATAATGCGTTCCATGCCGTTGCAGATCAGGCTTGTCAGACTGATGGGAAGGTAGTTCCCGGGATCCAAGCCGGATCCTCCCTTGTGGAGCGGGATAACTGTAGCTGTGCGCCACTCAATGTGTACGAAGCCTGAGGTGAGGCTATGATTAAACATGACACTTAGGTGAGGTGCCAGTTCATTTTGTAGTTCATGTAGTACACAGCCTGGTATGTCATCTGGTCCCATAGATGCTGTATTCTTAGCTTTGGAGAGTGCGGTTTCTACCTGTGTGGCCGTGATTATCGGAATTTGGCAATCTTTTGGTATTATACAGGATTATATATCTTATATGATCGGTATGTTGCAAGGAGATTCTTATGAGGAAGTAAGTCTTAATGAAATATATATAGCGTATGCAAAGATAGATTTAACAATTAAAAATATGCTGTATAGAGGAGAGATAACAGAAGATGATTACAACTATATGATTAATGAATATCCAGTTATCAGCGGGATATTTGGCATACCTAAAATTCATAAAGGCTTGGACAACTTGCAATTCCGACCTATAGTCGATGGTAAGAGGAGTAAGACGTGTTTTGTTAGTCAGTTTCTAGATTATCACCTTAAGAAATGTCTGATTAAGTTTCCTTACATTAGCAAAGACTCTTGGGATTTTTTGGCGAAAATCAAGGAATTAAAAATGAAGGAGGGGTACTCATTTATTACAGTAGATGTATGTAATTTGTTTACCACAATTCCTCAGGATATAGGCCTCATATGGCTTGAGGAGCAATTGTATGAAACAAAGTTATTTGATCAGGATAAGATAAACATGTTGGTGAACCTTATGGAAATAGTGTTAATGAACAATTATATATATTATGAAGGTAACTATTACCAGCAGGTTAATGGAGTGGCAATGGGGGCATCTTGTGCCCCCATTTACGCTAATTTGATAATGAGTTACTGGGAATGTAATTACATCTTTAAAACCAAGTACGTTGAACACATTAAACTGTATACAAGATACCTCGACGATATATTTATCGTATGGGATGAGAAAAGGAAACGTTGGAATCATTTATAGGGTATATTAATAACACGGTTAGGTTTCTGAAGTTTACCTATGAAATTAGTGAGGAGGAAATATCATATTTGGATGTGAGATTAACTTATGATAAGAAGTGTGGTAAAGTTACATCTAATATTCATAGAAAACAAACATTTTCTAATGCTTATTTGCATTATACCAGCTGGCACCCTGACCATCAGAAAAAAGCAATTGTCAAAGGGCAGATGGTCAGGGCTGCCAGAATGGTAAGTAATGATGATGATTTTGTGAAAGAACTTAAGTTTATATCCAATATGTTTCAAAATAGAGGGTATCCTGAACAGTTATGTGCTAAAATACAAAATGAGGTTTCTTATAAGAGAAGAGTAGGGTCATATCAGGCTATATTAACATCTACAGGTCTTAATTTGATCAATACCAATCTTATTAGTGAAGAAGTCAAAATGAGTGGTATTCCCTTATATATATCAGTATACAATGATTGTTTTCCGATCATTAGGGATATTATTCAGAGAAATTGGGATATTGTATGTAAGGATAAAAAAATAGGACATTTGTTTAGGGGGGATGTGAAATTTGTGTACAAGAAAGATGTATCCTTTAAAAACAGTTTTGAGAGGTACGACAGTTCCAAAAATGTAACCACATGTAGACAGATAGGAAATTTTAAGTGTGGTCGATGTACTATATGTCCCTATATTTATTGTACCAGTGAAAATATTGTTGTTAACAGTTATAGTATTAAATTAAGGGGGCATTACAATTGCTATACATCCAACGTTGTATACCTTGCTTTGTGCCAGGATTGTGACTCATTCTATGTCGGTAAGACTTCCCGACATTTTAGGGACAGAGTAAGGGAGCATCTTTCTGACATCAAAAACCTCAAAACTACTAATGCACTTGCCAGACACATAGTGGGTAATGCTGGACACAAATTTAAGTTTTGTATTATACAGAATGTAGTATTTGATGGACAAGGTAGGGTTACTATATTTGATTTGGATATTTGTGAATTAAAATGGCAGTTACTTTTGGACGCATGTAACACACCAGGGCTTAATGAGTGTTGTACCATTAAGCCTATTTTGAAAAGTATTATGGCCAAAGGTAGATAGTTTGTGAGAACACAATGCATAATATTGTTCATAGTAATCATTCATGCATTTGTTAGTTTGTTTAGTATTCTAGTAGAGTTCAATTAATTTAATAATATATACACATATACAAACACAATTTTTATCGATTTTTGTTATCATCTATTATTATTATATTTATATTTATATTTATTATATATATATATACACATATGTATAATTATGCACATATTCATTTTCATTCATTTTTTCATTATTATTTTTTCATTACTTTTCATTAAGTTTCATTTTTTAGGTTATCTGTACAGCTTATATAACATATGATAAGTTATAGGGTTGGTATATTAGATTTTTTGTATTTATTTTATTTATTTTTTATTTTATTTCTTGATACTGTTTGTTTAAATGGATTCATTGATTTTATTGGCTTAATTACATTTAATTGATGTAATTAGGAGCTGGGCAATGTATATTTAAGGAATGAGGCATTTGATGATTGTTATCTGATGAAGTTCGTTACCGAACGAAACCTAGGTCATCTGTGGTTGTTTTTATCAATAAATTGTATTTGGATCGTGGTTAGATCGTCTTTTTGCCTTGGAATCTTGGTGCAAGTTTATGTAGCTGAATGACTGTTGGCGTTTACTCCTGGTGACCTGGACATCCTTGTTACGTGGCTTACTAGTTTGGTGTTTGTTGTGCCTCGTTTAATCTTTTGGTATTGAGATGGGCCCTTTAGGGGGTGGGGGGAGTGAAGTTGGCACTAAATCGATCTGCCAGGACATTGGCAATATCCTTGGGATCAGTATATTTAATACCATTCCGTTGTAGCTCAGAGCAGATCTGAGCATTGCCATTTAGATTCTTGACATAAATATAGAATGCCTTGTGGTTGTCTTTGGAATCTTTGGCATTTTGTAACTAGCTTTTGAGGATTTTATGAGGGATCTCAGCTTCTTACTGAGGCTGGTGAGAGAGTTTTTTGCATCCTGGGATTTTCCTCTTTTTTGCAACAGTTTCTTCCTTCTGTTGTATAGTTTGTTTATAGCAGGGGACCACCAGATTGGCTTCCTTTTTTTTTTGGAGAAGAGCATCTTGGTTCTATTTGGGATGGCACGATTCATGCACAATTTTTTTTTTTTTTTTTTTTTTTTTTTAATTCATTCATTACCTCTTCCCAGTCTTCTGTGATCTCCCTCTCATCTTGGCTCAGCCAGGCTAGTTCTGTCATTCCCTTCCTTCTTTCTACTATGTACTTACAAAAACGCTCTTCATTTCTTGATCTGTTCTGCCAACTCCCTTTCAAAGTTGTCCAGTTTTATCTTTACCACCTTTTTAGGTCCTGTCTTTTGCCATAATTGCTAGATTCACATGAATGCATTGCCACATCAGTCTTCTCTTTTGACTTTTCCACATGCCCTTGTCTAGAGAGTACTATATCTCTGACCTATTCCCATAGCTCCGTTACTCACTCAAGTTGTTTCCAGGTTCCTAACTCATGTTTGACTGCCTTCCCTGTACATTATAATCCATTCTTCCAAATCCTCCCACTGTTGTGTTTTGATATTTTACGTGTACCCTTTCCTTACTGTGAACCGCTCAATGGCATGATCACAGTTTGGTTAATGGTGTTTTTTTTTTAAAACATCTTATCACTTAAGTCATAAACAGATGTATATTAACAGAAAAAAAATTTAACTTTTTTTCATTTAAATGCGATATACATCACACACGTTTTTCTTTGCTACTATCATTACAAAAAATTGCTGAATTGCTGCCTTAACTTAAACCTCACTCCTCCTCCTGAACATTATTCTGCATGTATTGGTCCCACAATTTCCATTTACTTCCTTCTCTTTTTTGTAAAGATCCCTCTTTCAATTCTTTATCTCTTTTATGGTATTCAATATTTCAAATATAGTTGTAGACTTTGATTTCCAGTTTCTAGTAATTAATTTTGTTGGCTGCCAAAAAAAGCAAACTCGCTATGTCTAGACAATTCATCTCCTATTTCTCAGCTCAAAAGAATAATTTCCTTACTTACAGCCACTTACTCACACAGTATTTCTGATGACGTATTCTGCAGGAAATTCCAACTCATTACACATCCAAAACATATGTTCCCAGGTACCTCTTTCTTCTCCATCACACCTACAACATTTGCTATCTACCTGAGAAAAAAAATCTTTGAAATCTGATAGTATAAAAATACCTATACAGACACTTCCAAGCAAAGATTGTAAACCTTCTGGACTTAGTTGTATACCTGGGAGCTATACATATGTCTTCAATTGTTTTCTTGTAAATTCCTTTTCTACTCTCTCTTCACGATCTTTTCTAACCTTGTCTGATTCTTGGTTATCATTTGGTATGTTATATGCCCCACCAGTTTTCCCCTTTTTAAGAGCTGCATCTGTTCTAGATTCAACTAAAAACTCAACTGGTTAATGGTGTTTTAACCTGGGTGTCCATGATACCTTGTGCATTGGTTAGGACCACATGCAGAATTTTCCCTTAATTGTATAGTGCTGCACCAGTTGGCTGAACACCGCTTGTTCCAGGAATCTTGGTCAGCTTCTACTATCTTTCTACCCTAAAGTTCAGAATCTGCCAGTTTGATCCCTCTTGAGTATTGCCCTCATCCTCCTACCCTATTTTTTATTCTGTCCTCCAGTCTGTCTTCCTTCTCTCTCGTTGTGTCTGACAGATGATGCACTGTATCTGTCCCCTAGCTCTCCCCATTCTCTACCATGTCTGCCAGATCACTTAACCGATGTCATTATCCCATTCCTGTTTTGGTGGTGTTCCTTTTTGCTGACCTCACATCTAAGTTTTTTTTTTAATGTAGATTATTACTCCACCCATGTCTCCCTTTTTGTCATTCTAATTTCCCATTTCTTTTTTCGTCCCTTTAATCTATCTTTCTATCTCTGTCTGTCTGTCTATCTGTCTATCTATATATCTATCTATCTGTCTATCACTGGTTTACCAGGAAATTCCAGCAAAGCAATGACAACTTTTTCAACAGAGGGCTGGAGTGAAACATTCCACAATTAAATCAGTTTTACAGTTAGATAAAACATCATATATACATAAGACAATTTAAATCGCCCTTAAAAATCCAGCTATTACTTCATTGCTAAGTACAGTTCCCCGTCATTGTTGCCCAGGGATCACAGGAATTGCCTCCACACCATTGAAGCATTAAATATTAAACTGAGGGCCTTCTTACTTAGAAACTTTAATTACCAAAGCATTGATTGCCATACTTAAGGTTCTAAACTGTTGCAACATCTACAATTTTCAATACCTGTATTAGTGTTATCAAGCATATATTATGTTATATTATTTAATCGAACTTGTGATTGTTAACCTAGCCTAGTGCTTCCATGCCATTCCTGCAGCATGCTGCAACAAGATAAAGTCCAGTTTCATCTCACACGTGCATGTGGGCTTCTATCTATTTCACAGTTAAGACCCATTTTTTTTCACCTGGTTCATGTCTGGTATGCATGTCAAGCTCAGTAGACAGATGTCTCATTTGAGCAATTCAGATTCTTCAGATGTGTAATGTTCCCCTTATACAAGTCCATTAATGCCTGCCATCCAGCATATTTGTGTAAACTGTTTTTGACTTTCTATTTCTGTGCCATCCGAGCTGCAAAAATTCCCATAACTTCTGCTTTCACAGACATCAACTTTTTTTTCCATGCAGCAGTTGTATTGTGTCAGTAGACTTGGAGGACGTCCGAAGGAGACATACTAATCATCTTTTATCTTTAAACAGCTTAGGCTGTCCATCAGCTAACTCTCTTACTCTCTTATAACCCCAATTCCCTCTTGTGAGTCCATAAATGTTTGGCTGCTTGAAGGAGGAAGAGTCAATACAATTCTGGGTACAATAAATGAAACTTCAGTTTCCTCAGTATACATTCCATCATGGTTTGATCAAACTGCACCATTGCTTCCGAGTTGTATAAGTGAAGTCATGATCAAAAATGCATTTGACACCAGTCTTGTGCATTTCCCATGCCTTCATACACTTGATCTTTTATTTGATAAGTTTCATATCTACCTAGGATGGTGACATTGTTTCAACTTTCTCCCTTAGATAGGAATGTAGACTTAGTGAGTCCTTTCCACTTAAATTTTCTATGCCACCTTCATTCAACATGTTTTCAGAATTCTTCCTGAATTTAGTTAGTGTTTTCTTACTCAGAAGTTTTCAATGGTATAAATGCAGGAATTCATAGCCTCTTATTTCTGCTTCACGCTTTTCAGTTGCTGCAAAGTAATCGGTAAACTGAGTGCTGTTCTACTGCCACAACAAAGTGTATTTAATGTCCAGCAGGAGAACTTCCACAATTGATCTTACAACTCTTTTCAGTTGTTTCACTTCAGAGCAAAGACGTTACTTAAGATGTGCTATCTAAATTTCCTATTCCCTCAACAAACTATCAGATTTTTTAATTGTTTGCTTCTCTTCCTCTTAAATCTTCTTTCCTCTTTGTGGCATGTAACTGGACTCCCCATGGCTAATACTGCTGTTTCAGTTCAACTGTCTATGCTGTGTGTGGAGAACTTACTTGTTTAGCAACCCAGGAGAGTGTGTCTCCTTTGCCGCACCACCACTGGAAGTTCTGCAGGATAAGCAGTGTTTTTGAAGCTAAATTTCATCAACAAGGTAAGGATTTGTATTAGCATAGGTAGCTATCAATGGTGGATGGAAAATGAATTTGCTTGTAGGAGATGTGTCCTTTGCTTTAGCTCAGTTCTGATGTCCTCAATTGCCTCTTTCTAGACAATCCAGTTTAGATTGTTCTCTGATAGATTTTCTTCAGTTTTTTTTTCATTCTGAAAGCCTGAGGTATGGGAATGCAGTATGTTGAGTAAGAGGAGTTGAGCATCATCAGTGTGAAGGTCTAATCCCACATCCTTAGGTGCCACAGTATGCTTTAATGCCTGCCATGCATTATCCAAGCTGCTGCACATTCTTTCTATATCTTTTTGTCTGAAGAGCTATTGTTTCAGTTCACTGCTAGCAGGCTGTTTCATCTATACCCAACCCTACCTCAGATGAGGATAGTAAGGCTGTCTGATGTTTCTTTACTGTTCACTGGGTAAAGGCATGTGATAATACAAGTTTATTTATGAATCATGATGACCCACAGCATGGATGCCTTGCTTTTGTGCTGGTGGCTGAGTTTGGGTGGCAAATGTTTTACTTTTACATTTCATAACATCTGTACCAGTTTAAGCTATTTCTGTGTGTGTGTGTGTGTGTGTGTGTGTGTGTGTGTGTGTGTGTGTGTGTGTGTGTGTGTGTGTGTGTGTGTGTGTGTGCGTGTGTGCGTGTGTGTGTGCGTGTGTGTGTGTGTGCGCGTGTGTGTGTGTGCGCGCGTGTGTGTAGGGTAGTCGTCACTAAGCAGTCTTTAACAGCTGTTAAGAAACTAAAAAAGAACTCTCTGCCTCCTTCACTATCTCTCCAATTAACTTTTTTTGTGTTTAATCTTAAAGGTATTTAAACGACTTATATGAGCTAGAACTGAGACCTGGCTCTGGAGTGGTAGGCTGGAAAGTCTTGGACACAAAAGGTGATCCGCCGTACCCTAGAGAGTCACACACAAGTGTTGTGTACTGCAAAAAGGATTCCTGCAAAACAAAGCTTGTAATATTTGGAGGGATGTGTGGCTGTCGACTTGATGATCTCTGGGAGCTTGATTTAGGTAAGCTTCATAATGCTTGCATTATATTTTTTATTTTATGTTTTTTTTTTGACTGGGCCAGTAATATTGTGCGGAGTATATATTAGGAGGGTAGAAATACCACACACAGGCAGGAAATAGGATCCAAAGTATTTATTCTTTAGCGCCTCGACTTAACCAGTCTTCAAGAAATATCTTATCACTTTAAGAAGAAATCAAACAAGCTCATTTGGAGCTTACTCAGAAGGTGGTGGCTGTGCAAACTGATAATTTGTTGATGACTATAAATGATAAATTAAAGAAACTAGAGTCAGATATTGTTGAACAAAAAACAAACAAAATTGAGATGTCCGTGACTACAGTGGCAGGCATTTCTTGGGAACACCAATCGTAAAGCGTTAAAGACTGGTTCCTCCACACGTCAGAAGGGAGGTTTCAAAAAGAATGCCTCAGTGTCGTTTGCTTCTTCCGAAGGCATGTCATTTACTACGGACTCGGAGAATGATTCCAGGTCTTTTCCGTCTTTACCACCAGCTCAACAGCTAGAGGCATTTCAGCAACTGTTTTGACAACAACAGGGAGAAGAAGAAAGGAATTACAATCGAAAAAGAGGATATGCAGCGCCTTTGCCGGCAGGTGAAGGAAATTTTAAGCAGAACTATAAATGTAGTAAATGGCAGTAATGGTGCTGTTGTACCTGAGCCATCATTGGTTGTGAATTTATCTGGATGTTGTTTGACTAATGAACAGATAGGGGTATTATATTTGGGTCTAAAGTTTGTGCCCACTGTTCTAACGTCTTGGCATGTTCTAGAAAAAGAACTTTTTAGATGATCATGAAAATTGCAATTAAAATGCCATTTTGACCAGAATGTGAATGATTTCTATTTTTGTGTCTTGCTATTTGGTGTTTTTGTATTTTAGGAGGGTACCTGATGAGACAAATCTCTTAACTTGAACACTTCAATAATGGACATTTCTCAATGCTACCTGAATATCATGTAACAGCAGAAACTGATCTGTATAATATTTTGATTTACACGGATTTCTTAATACTGTAGTTGGTTTGAAAAGAGAGTAGGGGTAGAGTATAAAAAAAAACAAACAAAAAAAAACAGAATATGCATTTTCTTCAATGTAAATGTAGTAGAAGAATTTTAAAAAATGTATACACATTTTTTGCTCCTTGCATCTGAGCATTGACTGTTCCTAGAGTTGCCTCTAGTCCACCTGGCATTCTGAACTGCCTTGCTACCTCTGGACTTACTACTCTGACCCATGTTCAGGACCAGTGAGGAGCTCATGGCTTCCTAGGGCAATGTTAAACTGTTGTTGAGAGAATTGACTGCAGTAACCTGTTTCTGTCCCCCACATGCACTTTTGGTGCCCCAAAGGGTGGTATGCAATGGGGTTAAGGCATATCCTCAGTACCTTCACATGTGAATCAACTAAATCCCTGCCCCCTTGTAGTCATCACTCCGCATACATTCCTGGCCTCCACCAGAACTATAAAAGTATGTCCAAGTGCACTCCTCCCCCCTGGATGGGTACATCATCCTCTCTGCTTTACTGTCAACTGCCCAAGCTGGTAATCAAACTCCGTTTGCATTGGTGTTATTCAGGGCTTTAACCCTTTATGCTATCGAGTCAAAGAAAAATAAAAAACATATTTGATTCTAAATTGATGTTACTGGTTTTATGTGCAGATTATTGGCACCAGGTCACTTTGTAAGAATCCTCATCTCAGTTGTTTACTAGGAAGAGCCTTCTACTATTCGTATGCATTTGTTTTGTCACTGTCAGGAGGAGGAACATTTGAGGGGGTCTATATCACCACATCGAATGGTGATAAGTTCAAACGCCCTTTATTCGAACCTAAAAGTCCGAAAACCCTAAACAACGAACTCACAGAACAGCGATTTACAAATTACTTTACATGAGTAAATTGTATCAGAAACCCCAGATCAGCGAGAAGAGCATAGTAATCAAAGATATTTATGGCTTAAGTTACTTTTTTCATAAAATTGCTTAGGTCTAAACTTTGAACAAAAAAAAAAAAAAAAAAGATTTCATTAAAGAGACTGTCTTTGTCTCTAGTTTTAAGAATGTAAGCAGTTCTTAGATTTGGCAAGCACTGTCAAAAAGCTGAGCAAGATCTTCCTCTTTTTTTTTTTGTTAACTGGGTAAATTAACTGGTCCGAATACCCTTTTCGGCATCGATCCAATTCTCTAGGGAAAGCATAATTGCAGACAAAAGATTCCATGCAAAAAATATTACATAAGACTCAGTGCAAACAGCAGACAGTTACATACATCAGTATTGGGTTGTTGTAGTGAAATAGAAGTTGCGAAAGAAAACTGTAAGTCTATACTATCACATCATCACCACTAGAGGGTGTGGCTGATTTATCTATGCCAACTATAACTGCCAACTTTCTAACACCAGAAATCTGGACAGAGTTGGGGTACAAAGACCCCAAAATAGGGATTGATTTTAAGTATTGCCCTTATAAACTTAGAATGTTGTTATAATAACAGGTTGTGTGTTATTGTGTATTTTCTGAAGGATATGAAGGATATGAAGCCTGAAACTCAAAAGCATGTTATTACTTAGTGACTTCAATCCTCCATAGTTTTCCAGAAAAACACAAAGTTTAAGAAGAGTAGACCAAAAATATGAGACAAAAATCTGGACATTCTGCGGAAATCTGGACAATTGACAGTATAATCCACACTCCCTCATTTCTGGAATAGGCTGCCCTTTCAAGAGTATTTCTCTAGCAACCTTTAAAAGCAGTATGGATGATTGAATGACTAAATACAAATTTTAATCTGTGATTTGTGGAGAAGGTCTGCTTAATGAGGGGAACTTGTAGTTTTTCACCAGTTTTAGATGATGTGGCTGAGATTCTTGATGATCTCCATTGGCCGTAAGCTTAGTAAGAAACTACACTCCAGTGAAGAACAAGAATGAAAACTTTAGTACAGCTATTACTATCTAGATATGTGACATGCTTAGGTGCTGAAGTACAGCTAGGCAATTTGCCCAGTTGTTGCTAAAGCAATGTGTGATGCAAACTAGAACAGTGGAAGCAAAGGTGGACAGGATCCAGAAATAACCCAGTAAAATCTAAGAAAACTGGAAAAAAAATGCTTGCTATTTCATGTTGTACAAAAAGCATTTGTGTTATTCGATTGAATACATTTTTTAGCTTGACTACAACAAATATTCTTTGCAAATTAGATGTTTATTTTCTTCTAAGAGTGGATTTACATTGCTTTTTAAGGAGCCTGAGTTTAGTAACAATGCATTGTTATTTAAATGATAGAAAATAGGAGCATATTGCAGTGTCAATCATTAACTTATCTTGATGACCTTCTTCCTGTCCTTTTTAAAAGCCTGAGATTAAGCCTTAAGTTATACCAGTGTGTCATACTCTAGTCGTAGCAGGAAAAATGTTCACCATAAATTATTTTTTGAACAGCTTGCTTTTCTGCCCAAGTTTTACTTGCACAGTTCATTCAGGTTGCTTTCAAAATTTACGTTCTATGTCACAGTTGTAAAAGTGAATAAACGAACAGCGTTCTGTGATGCTCGATTGTGAAACGTGATGGGTAAATGTACGCAAGCAAGAGATGGAGACGGGACCCATGTTAATGGAGTGGAGGTGTAGCATTCTCTTTTGTGCCTAATATGTGGTCCTTTTAAAATCTCGGACTAAAAAAATCATCTCTGAAAGTTGGAAGTGACAACTTTTAGGCAAACAAATTTCACTTTGTTTACAGATGTTATTAATCACCAAATTTGCATCTGTGGGGGTTCCCTGTTGGATGTTTTTGCCAAACCAACAGAGCAGTCAGTGTTGGGCTGAATATTAACAGAAATGTCACATCCATGATGCATTTTTATTTTTTCATTCATAAAGGAGATGAGTTCATTCAAGTTTAGATTTGATGAAGGGATACTTCCCGAAAGCGCTTATCCTGTGTTTTATGGAATAAAAGTTTTAGAAGGAAAGCAGTGTCCAGCAGTATTCTTCTCATTTATACATTATCGTTTGGTCACGTTTGCTGGACTTTGGTACGGTGCAGAATCTTTATTTTGTGCTTCATTCAAATTAAATTTGCATATACATACTGGATAGATGTAGCAAATATTTTCATTATTCAGGATCAGTAACTCTATACCATCCTCAAACAGGAAACCACACTTGACTGCTTGCTGTTATAGAAGTCCTGCTTTGAACAATAAATGGCACAGTACTGCTGGGAAATGTGTGTGTTGGGGTGGGGTCAGAGAGAGCACCTTATCTGAAAAAGCATTATTTTAAACCTTCAACACTACATAATGCACATTAGTGCTTTAGGTGTACATACCCTGCTAAATGCTATACTGATTCGGCAGTGCTGATGTGCTATATGTTATTGTTTGCAATTAAAGTGGTGCAGCTGTTGTGCTTAAATGAGATGGAAAATATTTTACCAAGTGCTGATGTGACATTTTGCATTGTGCTTTATAGATTGGAAAGCAAGATTAGAACATTTTAAAATTATTTCTGAAAATAAATGTCAGTTTACTATCTGAATATAAAAAAGATGGGACAGAAAGTGCACTTAACCTCAATTAACCACATAAAACAACAGGCAACACTTTACCGTAGTAAAATTAATATATGCTCTAAATGCTGTACTAATGTGTTCTGTCTTCCTGTGGCCAGTTAAAGTAAATATCGCTGGTGTGCCTATTGCAGATTTGTGCAGACAGGGTTGAAAAACAGGTTACACTGAGTGGAACTATGATATTTTTGCACTATGTGATGACAGGGAAATAAGATGCAGCATTTTAATGATTACAGAAGGTGGCTTATGATGGCTCTGTACTGTTGAAGGATGTTATTAAAAAAAAAGACTGGACAAAAACTGCACCTTACTTGAGGCTGTATTGCCTTAACCATGTACATCTGTGTACATCACAGTGTAGAACTAATAAAATCTGTAAATGTGCTCTTTGCTGTTGTGTACAGTTATAGTACAGTAGTTTAGTATTGTTAGTTATTGCCAATGGTGTGTAATATTTATTCTGTTCATGTAACAGACAGTTGCATTGAAAGTAGAACTGCTATAAACAATACATATTAATGCAGATGAGGACAGGATATGCTGTTCTGTCTACTGTCTCTGTATTTCCAGGATGTCTAGTTTTCATGCAAGAATTTTCCAGGTTGGCTACACCTTTATCCCAGCTTGTCATTGCTTTTCTATGTAGCTTGCTTATGCCTCTTGAAGTAAACCCCTCCTTTCAGAGATGTAGATAGGATGAGGTGAAGTGAAATGAGCTTTTTTATTGTTCTTCAACTTAAAGTTGAGGTGGGCACAAAATTGAGGGATATCACTGGATGCCATAATAGATACCTAAACCTTTGCTTCTTAGTTTTTATAGTTTACTTGGACACTACTGCTGGAGAATTTAAGGACTTCACATGTTAACTGGCTTCATCATACTGTGCTCCTGGGTTTGGTTCTTTCAGTCTCCTCTTAAATACTGTGAAACACTAGCAAGTCATTTACCCAGACAGTGGCTACCTAAGGGAAATGGGTAGAACTGTACTTCTGATAAGTATGGACATTTTATGCTAATTAGGTGTCCATGTTTTAAATAACGTTATCCCTGATTTCTGTGTCTGAAAGTTGAGGGATATGAGGAAACATATTTACCAGGTGAATCTGTGACATTTTAAGTTGTACTTTATGATGAAGGGGAAGCATAATATAACATTTTTAAAATGACAGATGGAAAGCAGCACAGTACTGCTAAATTTAAAAATGGATGGAAAAGAGATTGTTAGTGAGGAAGAAAATGAAGTTAACTTTTGTTTTTAGGTTCATACTGCAAGACATACCTCCTCATTAATTTTAATCTTAACTGCATAGTAGTTCACTGCATTGTTCAAGATCAGTAACAATGTAACAGATTTGTAAGCAAGGACTTAGAATCATGAGTAGAGCACATAAGTAGGTTTGAATGCTTGTTTTTATTCCCCTGGAATACTGCCAGCAAGAGTTGGTGTATGTTATGCTTGCAACATAAGGTTCAATCTAGATCATTAGAAAAATCAACAGCAGTCATAGGATAACCATGCAAGTACAACTGTGCTCTGCAAAGCCAAGACATAAATAGATTTATTTCAGAAATTTAAATATGCTAATTTGTAAACAGTACCAGCATAAATCATTTGGGACAGTTGGAGTATATCTGTGTGAAGAGGGAAAAAGTACAAGTGGAGTGTCATACCTAGTGACTAGACTGTATGAAGTAACCTATAATAAGGATACAAGGAGAAAACAATAAGTGAAGAATAAGAATGCCCAAAAAGACTTGTTGGCAAAAAGTATCAGGATGTTGCCTGAGCAGGTGCATTTTCAGTTATCTCTACAATCTTTTGTATAAAGATGGCCTAATACATAACTTGTTCACTGCTGGCTTAAAAGCTAATGGACATTGAAACTGCTTAATGTGATATGGTAGGTTTATCATGTAAGGCGACTTGGTAAATAATGCAGAGATGCACTACATATAGTTTAAATGGGGTGCCAGGCTTAAATTCAGAGTCACCAGTGATTGATAATCTGTTGTGAGGGACTTCCAAGATTGCTGCCCATTGAGTAACATCTTAATTCTAGCTCTCCCAGTGTGAAAACAGAAACTTAGCAGGGAAAGCCAGTGAACCTGGATTTCTGAGTAAATGTTAGCAACTGGCTAGTAAGTGCACTGCCTAGATGCCAGGAAAAAAGAAGTACAGAGGACCTGAAGAAAAATCAGCTACACAAGGCAACAAAAAACACTGACTTCGAAAAGTATTGTAACTGTTCAGCAAAAAGAAGCACAAGCTCCAGACATGACTTCTGGTAACCTTGAGGAAATTATAAAGCAACTGTACACAGACCTGACTAAAATAAGTGAAACACTGATAGGAGTATGTGACACTGCCAGCCCAGCTATCTGGAATTTTGTAAATAATTCTATATCATTTGTGAATATTGGTATGATTTATACAGAACTGCATGTTATGTACTGAGTTTCAAGAATGTAACCACAGTGTACCCTGCTGGAACATAGAAGATTAACTTACAAAACTTCAAGAAAATAAGTTGAAATTAAGTGCTAATAAGTTGAAATTAAGTGCTTTACAATGTGCTATAAAAGTTAGTTTCATTGCAGCAAGAAGACAGGGTGTCTCGAGCTAGAGGTTTTTCCTATGGTCTTGAAGAGAAGTATTTATTATGTTTAAAGTGTAAAGTGTTTTATTGCTCTATGACTTCCTAGCAGCTGCACTTCTGTGAGATATGTACTTCTCACACAGTGATGTTTCTGTTAGTATCTGTTAGCCTTGGAACTGAAGGCAGGTGACGAGTTATGCCATCCAAACTGACCCAGCAGTAATGTTTGATAGTAATTTAAGAACTCTCTCAGAGAGAGACTGTGTGCATTTTGTGTTTTGTCTTGGATCTAGCAAGAACATCCACTCATCTGCATTTGCCTTGCTCTGTAAGTTATTTAGGGTATAGTATCTTTTAGATATTGATAGGAATATAGTAAAAATTAGTGTAAATATTTTCTGTATTTATTTGAGACTGTCCTCCAATGTTGTATTAAAATATTTCCTGTGATTCTGAAGTCTGTAGTTACTGTGTTGATTGAGTAATGTCTTATTGTTTTTATTATTTATTATTAAATATATTTAAAGCTATCTTTGTGGCTGATATTTGTTAGACCTATTTAAGCTCTTAAAGTACTTGCATATATATTTGGTGACATTATACAGGCCACTCCTAAATAGCCTTGCTCTTGGTCACACTTACCATTTGGATAATAGTAATATTACACAGTAAGATTGGTCACCCTTTGTAAGGACCTTACGCAGCTGATAGAGGGGTTTTATATTGTAGTCTGGGCAGAAGGGAGCATAGCTAGTAAACCTGTGCCAGCCTTCCCTAGGAGTGTCTGTGTGTTTGTATATAAATCATATCTCAAAGTGTGTGTGTGTGTGTGTGTGTGTGTGTGTGTGTGTGTGTGTGTGTGTGTGTGTGTGTGTGTGTGTGTGTGTGTGCGCGCGCGCGCGATCTACTTGGGCAGGGACACGAAGCATTGGTTGGACAGAGAGGGTGCTGGAGGTCTTGGCTTGATCGCTCAACTGAGATCTTAACCCTATAGCTGTGCCAGTGGGGAGTCCTGTTGGTGGTGTGGAGAAGGGGAGAAACCAGCCCACAGACTGACTGTGATCTCTGTGTGCTCTTAAGGGAAATTGCACTTTACTGTGTGTGTACTTGTAATCCTCCCATTGTGTATGTCCCTCAATGTTGCCTGTGGTGAGGATTGAGGTTCATTGATTACTGGGCCAGTGCTGGGGCATCACAGAGTATATCACCTCAAACAATAAAAGGCTGGAAAAAATGGAAGAAGCTTTAAACAGATACTCAGATAAGGTAATAAAACTGCAAAACTTTTGAGGTTGAAATGAAGAAAAGTCTTGCTGAATATGAGACTACACAAGATGAGATGTTTCAAAAAATAATAGAATTAGAGGACAGAGCACATAGGTAAAGCTTGAGATTTTCTGCTGTACCTTAGAAGCTGGAAGGAGCAGACTGTATTAATTTCATGAAAGCACAAATAAGCAACTGGACTCGTATTCCACAACAGGAATTGTTTGCAAGGGCATATCATGTGTATGCTCCAAACCTGGCTATGAGAAAACAACTTAGACCTTTGTTAGTAAAAATGCAGTCTTACCAGCAGAAGGAGTTGATTCTGACAAAACTGTGGCAGAAAGACAAAGTACTAAAAGTGGAGACAGCAGAGTGTTTGTAGCGAATGACTACTCATTGTACACCAGACAGAAGAAGAATACATTTATCCCATTATTCAGGGAATGTTGAGAAGCAGGCATGAGATTCAAACTGCTGTATCCAGCTATCTTCAAAATATTTTTCCCCTGGAGGAACAAAAACATTTTTCTGATAAAGTATATGCTAAAGAAGAAATACAAAAGTTTGTCCACCACCAGACCACTAAGATCCAGCAACAAAAATCACTTGCAGATCACTAAAGCCAATAACTCTGCTGGTGAAGCACTATTCTCTTGCGCCATAGCCAAATTGTGGAACTCACTTCCACCCACAATTACCTCCGTACCATCATGCACCAACTTCAAAACTTTATTAAAAGCGCACCTAAAAACATGCTGGCTATGCCCTTGCAACTCCCACTCTAATATCATCCACCCCATCCAACTACTACCTTTCTTTCACCTCCACTAACTACCTTGATGATAACAAGCTCAGATGCTCATAAGCCTAGTACTTATTATACAGCAGGAACTTCTCATGGTTACATTTGTTAATGCCTGTTATGTACTTCACAGATAAAGATTCTAATTGTCTACTGATGTACTATGTTGTTCATCTGTAAATATGTTGTAAGTAATTTCTATGTTAAATTAATAGCTATGTAATCCAATGTAACTACTGTCTGTTTATTTTACTGTGGAGCTTTTCTCCCCGGGCCTCCGCTGTAAATGGACCCACGTCCAGTCGGACACTCCCGGTCAACAAATTTAAATAAATAAAATTGTCCAAGAAAAAGTGAGCTGTGAAACAGGAGATTCTGCTTCTTGTTCTTCTAGTAATAAAGATCACAGACAGATTGTGCTAATGAAACATTTCCCAGTGCTTCAACAGAAAATGTTTGAGAGGGGAAAAAGGACAGGAGTTGACTAGAAGAACTGAGAGTGCGCTGGAGGTGAAACGGAGAACAGGGTTTGGGAGAAGATGAACAGGAAAATCTGGAAATATTGGACTTTCTTGGACTTTGTTAAACTTTTAAGGGACTCTAAAGCATGTTTGGAAAAGTACTCGGGAGGAGGAGGGAGAGAATTAACTGCAAGTACAACATTTTTTTCTTAATAGTACTATTTAAGTGGTGGAATGATTTGCTTTGCATGTTGTAAATTTTTTTTCAGTTATTTTTAAATGTAATTGGGATACTAATGTAAACAGGTGCTCCTGTTTTTTTTTTGTTTTTGTTTCTTTCTCCCTTCTCTCTCTATCCATTTCAGTTTTAAGAAATGTAGGCACTGCAATGCAAAACAAACGACACCAAAAAGATCATCTGTTAGCATGACAAAAGAAAAATTAATGTGCTTTTTCTTATTTTTGCATAGGGGAATGACCGGGTTAAGGTCATTAGCTTTATATAGTAACAAGTTTTAACAGAAAGCAAGTAACTGAAGAAGAATAGATCTGGTTCTCATGTTGCTAGCAGACAATCTGATAAAGAGAAATGGATTGGAGAAAATGTTTTCCCAGCTGAGACTGCTAGAAAGATAAGGCAAAACGAGACAGCATTTAATAGAATTACATGCTCTACAGTGCGTCTTAGCACGGGCAATCATTTTCTATTTAGCTGGAGTTTGTGTGTGTGGCTGCCAGTTTGGAACTTTTGTTCCTATTAGGAGGGTAAAATTTCAATATTTGAAGATGTATATAGTTTTGTGTGTTAAGTTTAGGGTTGCCACCCATCCCTCTTTGCAAAGGACAAGTCCCTCTTTGTGCAGTTGTGTCCTGAGAAAAAAAAACTTAAAAACTGCACATATCCTGAGATTTTAGGACAAAAAATATTTCCAAAGTTTTCTTTAATAGTTACATAAAACAGTTATTTTATATCTGAAACCTCTAAATGTTATATGAAATAGCATAACCAACTCAAATGCTACAAGAATAAGCTTTTATTTGGGCAGAAAGTGAAGTTCTGTCCTTTGCAGTGATCATGAGTATGTTTTGCCCTCCAAAATATCATATTTCTACAAAAAATGTCCCACTTTGGGCATTTGAAAAGGTGGCAACCCTAGTTAAGTTAAAGCAAAACTCTACCCTATAACTAAAAAAAAAATCTGTTTTTTTCAGTTTCCTGACCTATTTTAGCACCTCAAAATCACACGAAGTGCTTTATTTGTAATTTTAGCCTGTTTTCCACAACATGGCTACTAATGGGGCTTGATGCATCAACGTGATGTTGTTCTACCTCAGCTCTCTCTTTCCCCACAATGCTTTGTATGACTCATGTCAGACATAGCCTAGTACCTACCTATGAACCTATCAGCCCAAGGGCCTAAGTAAGCTTAGCCAACATATAACATAAGGAAGTAACTGTGAATTCCCATGCCATTGACATATAATGGAATATCTTTTTTACTTTATGTAACAGGATTGCTGCTTTTCTGTCTCTAATCACCCTCATTTATATTTGGCTCAGAGCTTGTTTTACATTACACTTAAGTTATCCAGCTATAGCCAGAAAATTAGCTAAATTGCTGGCCTTTGTTCAGGATTTTCTTTTGTAGTCAAAGGACTTGATTCTGTAAGGGTTTCTCAGTGCAATGACATTTTTGACACCTCTGCAGTAGTGTAGGGGGAAGGGACTGTCAATTCCTTTTGGACTACAAAAGAAAACCCTGAACAATTACTAAGAATTAGGATAGGAGAAGATGAGATAAAAATGGTGATATATAACCAATCTACAGGAAAGTCCCCATGCATAGATGGTATTCATGTGTAAGTTTGGAAGCTAGGAGGGAAAAACTGATAAAGATTTAGAAGGTTTTGTTTAACAGTATTTTAAAAGGAGGAGAAGTACCAACATCATGGAAGAAAGTGGTAGTAGCTGTAATACCAGAAGAGGGACGCAGCAGATCCAGCTTCATACAGGCCCATTTCAGTACTAAATCATAATTATAAAGTGTTTGTCTATAATGGCAAAAATGATACCAAAATGGATGGATATGGATCAGTGTGGTGGTGTGGAGGGGAGGCAAACATTTGACAACATTAGCAGATCTTTATTGATCCAGAGGGAAGCAGAATGTAAGAAAATACCACTGTTGGGGGGGGGGGGGTCTTGATGCAGAGAAAGCATTTGACAGAGTAAGCTGGGACTTTATGAGCAGAGTAATGGAAGCATTTGCATTCCCTGATTAAAATTATAAGGTTGATTAGGAAGATATATGAGGGATCAGAGGGAAAAATTGAAGTGGGTGGCGTCCTCTCTGATGATCTTTATTTGAGCAGAGGAACCAGGCAGGGGTATCCACTCTCCCCTTTATTTGCATTATATTCAGAACCATTGGTGGAGAGGATGGGGGGCTCGGAGGTTTAGGGATATGGTGGTTGTGGTGGCTGGGAGGGGCTAGCTTTGTAGATGACACTGTTTTATGCCTGGTGGAGCCAGTGGGAGACGTTGCAGTGCTGCGGAGCTTGATGAGATGGTTTCAGACCTTTTGGGATGAAGAATTGGTGAGGCTAGAATGGAGGCAGTGGCGTGGATTGTGTGCCAACATATAAATTTGTTCAGTGGTGTCCATACTTGTGGGGACATGATGGAATGAAATATTTGGAAATATGGATTGGAAGTGATGCTGGTGTGGCAGCTGGGGATGTGAGGGAGGAGACTGGACAAGGGGTGGTGCAGGAACTGTGAAGGTGGAGGCTCTACTGTATGGATGTCAATGGTAAGATGCAGGCAGTTGAGTAGTTTAGTCCCTTTGGTCTTGTGCACATGGGCATGTTTTTGTCAGCTGGAGTAGAGGTTGTGGATAGCAATTTGATGGGCAGCTGGGGTATTTTGTTTGGGGGGGATGGCATGAGTCGAGTGGGATGGGCTTTTTCTTCTGATGGTGCAAGGAGGACTGTGATTGCCTGAGTTCAGTGGGTATTTCAGAGTGACACAGTTGGGGCTCCTGTGCAAGCAGAGGACTGCAGTTCGGGGTGGAGGTGGGGGAGGAGCTCTGGTGGTGGTGGGGGCTGGGAATTTGGATGCAGACCTTTGGGGAGAGCAACATCTGTCATGCTGAGTATTGTATTTATGAAGTGGCAGGGGTGTTCTGAGGACTGGGCTGGCACAGGGGTGGAGATGGCTGAGGTTGAGAGTGCAGGCGGTAGGCAGGAGGGGGTGGGAGTATATTGGAGAGAACTGGTGGAGAGCCAAGGTGTCGGGAGCGGGTAACTGGGGAGGGTAGTGGAATGGGAGGACACCAAGTACCTGTTTGGGCTGCAGTTTGGAGACTGCCTTCTATGTCTGGGATTGGCATAAAGAGTGTAGGCGGGAAGGGGGAAGTGGATGGGTCCTGGGCGGGGGACCAGCACTGGTGGAGTATTTGGTGGAATCTAGTTAAGATGTTGCCGTTGAGGGGAGTAATTGGTAGAGCATATAGGATATTGCATGATGACTGTGGGAGTTGATCTGAGGAGGTTGGGAAGGATTGGGAGGGGAGATTGGATGGGCAATTCCTGGGGAAATGGTGGGGGGGTATAAGTCTAGAATATTTGGGATCTTTGCTTGGAGGTGTTTGCATGGGTATTTTTGTACCCCAGGCAGACTCCGGGGAGTTTTTCCTTGGGTTGATGGTGGATGTTGGAGGTGTGATGAGGAAGAAGGAGGTAGCTGGGAGCACGTTTTCTGGGAGTGTGGAAGGTTGGTGGATTTTGGGGATTCCCTGCAGACTGGTCTGTCGGAGATGCTGGGTGAGCAGGTTGGAGTGGCTGGGGAAATGATTTTTTGAGCTGTGGTGCAGGATTGGAGTTGCCTGGACATGGTGTAGCCTTGCTGGGTCTGGTTGTAATTGCTGCCAGGGAAGCAATTGCTGGAGGATGGAGGTCAGAGCCTGGACCAACTTTGCTAGGGGTGGCTAAGATGGTGGCAGGGATGGGGCAACTGGAGCTGGGGTCTTTGGAGGGGGTGGGAGCAGATTACATGGGAGGGGGATGTGAGGTGCAGGGTCAGTGTATGCAGTGGGGAAGTGGGTTTAGGGAGAGGGCAGGATTTGAGTGTGCTATGTGGCGGTTGACTGGCAATGACTGGATGATGTATTGGAAGTGATGTGTGGTGTTTGCAGCTATAGTTGTGTCGGTGCAGTTTGTGGTTTGTAATGTTTTAACTGGGATTGTGTCACTATGGTTTATGGCATAGGCAATCTTACATTTATATAAATGAAAATAATGTAATAAAGATGTTTCTAATCTGTTGTGATATCACTATGTTAGCAGTAATGGGGGGAAGGGAGTGTACAAGTGAGCAAAGCTCTTCTGAAAAATTCAGTTTTGTGATAGTTTTTTTTGCATGGATTTAAATTAAAAATATTTTAGGAAATGTTGCTGTTTTTTCCCCTTCACATTTTTTGTGTGTGTTGATCAGAAAAAACTTGCATTTCTGTTATGGAGGAGACTAATGCCATGAGGTCCATTTTCTGCCAAATTCTGTGGAACATCTGTGTAGCACGTAGTACTAATCATTGTACCTAGCTTATTAACATTTAAAAGGTATGTTCTCCGATGTTAATATCTTTGTTTTAATGCTATAACATGCATACATCTATGATGTCTTTTACATTACATTAAACTGATTACTGAGAATTAACCTTAAGCACTATACTATGCATTTTGAGGGCTGTTTACATCATGCTGAAGGATTTTTAGCATATTCGAAATCTGTTTCAAAGACGGTTTAAAATTTTTTTTTTAAATACCTTTATTAAATTCACACCTAATGACATATACACACATATAGATAAAGAAAAGAAACCGTTGTAAAAACAAATCTTTAGTTTCCTGCATTATACTTGTATTGAATAATTTAACTTTTAGTCATATGAGGTTACTAGGCTAATGGTCCGGGGGTCCTTACATGCTTAGCCAAGACTTTATCCCCAAAAAGAAACCTCAGTCAGCACGTGTTGCCCCTGTGATTGAGGAACAAAGTTGGAACCCCTGGGACAGATTTGCGGTTTCCCATATACTCATCAAGGTTGTGCTTGGAGGGTCAGCGAGGTACTCTGTTTGGCATGTATGGGAAGTCTATTCCAGAGATGGGGCAGCCTCTGGGAGACAAACCTGTCTCTCCAGCACGTTTTGTTGATGTCATATATTAGATTCAGGCCTTTCAAGCAGGTAATATGCGAGGAGTTAGACTTGCAGATATGGAGCATCTCTAGTAGGGCAGGGTCCGGGAATGCCTTGTAGGCGAGACGTAGATCACCTCTGAGCAACCTGTATGATACAGAGTAGAGTGATAATGATTTGAACCTGTCCGCATAGGACAGGTGTTGGAGGCCATGGATTCTCTTTGTGATGTATTTCTGTGGCCTTCCAGTTGGTGCAGATGTTTGGAGAGGTACATAACAAATGGGGCGTTATATTCAGTTATTGGTCTAATGAGTGAGGGTGTAGAGGGGTAATGACCTCCTTTTTTCTGGGTGAATACTTATGAGATGAACCAAGTAAAAGGCTTCTCTGACCACTTCCACTGCATGTTGGTTGAATGCGAGATTATCAACCCGAGTACCCAGGTTCTCTCACCACAGGTTGTGTGTTTAGGGGGTTGCTGTTGTGACGTGGTAATCAGCAGGGACCCTGTTTTTGCCGAATGGTATGATACTTTTTTTTGCATTTAGCTTGAGGCCATGACTTTTGGCACCAGTCATTAGTTGCTGTAAGACCCTCTTGCAGTATGTTAACATAATTTGGGGAGTCAGTGACAGCACCCAACTTACAGTCGTCTGCAAACTTGGTCAGCCACAGGCCTTTTGTCTTTGCCTGGACGTCCAAGAAGTAGATGCCAAACAGTAGGGGTCCCAGGACAGATCCTTAGGGAACTCCACTAGTCACAGGTCTGCTATCGGAGGTGAAGACTCCTATTTTGACCTTGAGGGTCCTGTCAGTGAGCCAGCTGGCTGCCCACCTGATGAGATGGAGATTGACGCCAAGTTGTGTTAGCTTTTCATTGATGCCTGAGTGGAGGATTGTGCCTAAGGCCTTGGCCAAGTCAAGGTAAAGCTGTATGTACTGACTTTCCTTCATCCAGGGCCTTGGTGACAGTCTCAAAGAAGTCAACCAGGTTCAACAGGCAAGATCTGCCCATAACTAATCTGAACTGGGTGGGGTCAAGTGCTTGGAGAATGCCTATGTCCTTGTCTGAGATCCATAATAATACGCTCCATGGCTTTACAGATCAGACTTGTCAAGCTAATGGAGTGATACTTCCTAGGGTCAGTAGTGGCACCACCTTTGTGCAAGGGGATGACAATGGCAGTTCTCCACTCTGCTGGGATGAAGTCTGTACTTAGGTTGTGGTTGAATAGGGTGCGCAATGGTTCTTGCCGGAGATGGTCCAGAATGCAGCCGGGGATACTATCAGGTCTCATGGAAGCTGTGTTCTTTGTCTTGGTTAGGGCCTTTAACACTTGATCTACAGAAGTGTAAGGTGTGGGACAAGTATCAGGGATGTCAAAAGGGCCTGGGGGGGGGGGCAGGGGGGTGCAGTTTGCACTGAACCTATCTGCTAGCAGGTTGGCTAAGTCAACAAGGATCAGTGTCGTTGCTACTGTTAAGTACTAATTCAGAACAAACCTGGGCTTTGCCATGGAGTTGCCTGAGAGAACTGAAGAAGGCTTTGTGGTTTCCCTTTGTTTCGGAGGCTAGTTTCAATGCATAACTGGCTTTGGAGGTTTTCACTAGTGAACTAATTTGCTTGTTGAGGCTAAGGAGGAAGTTTTTCCCAAAATGGAATTTGTTCCTTTTTGCCTTTGAACAACAGTTTATGCCTTTTGTTGTAAAGCCTATTGATAGAGGATGTCCACCAAACAGGTTTGTGTCTCCTTGAGGAGCAGGTTTTAATTCTGTTTGGTATGGCTGTGTCCATGCAGTTGTACAGGTGCTTGTATACTGCATTGGCGTACTGTTCAGCATAGTTGTCTGCATCCTCTGGGGGTATGGTGGTGTGAAGCTACAGATGCACTCTCCCTTAGGAGGTTGTAGTCAGCTTTTGAGAAGCTTTTTAGCTTGATTATGGCTGGGTGGGTGGGATAGAATCTTTGAATGAGACAGTCCGATCTGATCTCACCAAGTAAGAACATACTGAGGGAGTGGTGCAGCGGTCACCCATGTTGGTGAGAGCCAAGTCCCGAATGTTATCTCCCCTTGTGGAGGAATGAGATAAGTGGGTCTAGTGCATTAGAATTGATGAAGTCAAGGAATTGTTGAGTGAGTGCATTAGTGCAGGAATAGTTCACCTAGTCTGTGGTGGGGTAGTTGAAGTCACCAAAGATCAGGGTGTTGGGGGGGGGGTACCTTGATGGAGTCAAGTAGATCCAGGTAAGAGTAGGTTTCCTGAGTAATGGAAGGGGGTCTATAGCTGGCTGTAACTTGGATGGGTGTCTTGCCAAACTGTCAGTTGCACCTGGAGTAGTTCCAGTGCGTCATGTCAAACCAGTCTGGAGGTCTGCCTGTCTTTAATGAAGATAGAGACTCCACCACCCGTAGTCTTTCCAACCTCATTTGGGGTCCTAATGTGTGGAATGATGTATAGCTTGGTAAGGCAGGGGTGCTGTCTGCAGCCCTGAGCCAAGTATCTGTGACTGCACAGACATCGCCATCTTCCAGTGCAAGGAGAGCCTCCAGTGAGTGCATTTTCAGGTTAAGGCTCCTAGCATTAAACAGCATGACCTTCAGTTTTCTTTTTGGCAGATCTTTTATGTTGGAAGATTTGTCTTTGGGTTATTGTCTAAAAAAGGCACAATAGGGAGGCGAGAGCCTTGGCCAGGATCTGGAATCCCAGTGGTGACAGGTGGAGGCCATCTCTGGCAAAGCATTGAGGCCTGTCAGTCATGTCATCTCAGGCAGACAGATACTGGATCCCCTTGGAATGACCAGAAACTAAGCCAAATGTTGAAGTCAGTTATTTTTTGTTGGTATTGTGGTAACATTCTTGGTGAAGGTAGGATGCTGCTTAGGGCTAGGGTCATACCTGCCTGGGACACACATTCAGAGCATAATCATGTCTCTCCATATAGTCCAGGGAGGTACGTCTCAATGACAGAGTCATACTTGTACTTGTTGTGAAGAGACTTGAGTGCGTACGTGATGTGGTAGATTTTGGCACCAGGCAGACAACTGACCGTGACTTTCTCCCTGTCAGTCCTGGTAAGGGGGACATCAGTGTGTCTCACAGTTGAGTCCCCAGTGACTAGTATGTTTGGTTTATTGTTATGCCTTGTGTGCTGTGATGTTTTTTTTTTTGTTTTGCCTTACGGGCTGTGTTTGAGAGAGACTGGTGTGTTGTCTGCTATGTGTGATGCATTTGTTGTGTTTGGAATGTTTGTGAGTGTGTTTTGGAGGTCTCTGCTGTTTAGGTAAGTTTTTATTAAGGACCTCTACATTGTGTGTGTGTGTGTGTGTGTGTGTGTGTCGTGCTTGGCTATGTGATGTGAGTGATGTGGTGCTTGTGTTGGCAATCTCCTCTTTGTCAGGAGTACTAACTGTGGCGTGAAAGAGCATGTATTCCAGGTTACTGATGTACATGCATTTCTCACAATTAGAAGAATTATGTGCTCAGAGAAGAGAGTTGTCAGTAAACATGAGACAGTTGCTACTCTCTCAGTATCCCTATGTTGACCAGGCTGGTAGGGGAAAGTGATGGGAATTGTCCAAACATAGTGCTCCGAATACTTGGGCTGACTTATGGCGAGAGGGTTTTGATAAGGGTTTGTCCATAAGAGTGTAGACCACAAAAACCTTCTTAAATGTAAGGTAACTGGTCTGAAGCACAAGTGCTAAAACCAAAACTAAGATGCTTAGAATAACAGATAAATTTAATAAGGCTACTAACAAGAAGTAATAAATGCAGCAGAATAAAAGCACTTGAACACTTAAGAGCACACAGCAAAAATAAGGTGATAAAGTAAGAAGGCCATAATTACAGTAACAGCAGCTGAATAAAGTATAATTTTTTGTTTGTTTTTATTAAGTGGAGAGGGAGGAAACAGAAGATAATTCAAGAGTAAGAAGCTAAGGGGGGGGGTGGCCTTCCCAAATGCTCTCTCTGTACTTATTACTTTGCTGATGAAATGGGACAGGGAGTAGTGTCCAAAATCAAAGAAGCAAGGGGTGGTCCTTCCCAGATGATCTTACTGTACTTAGTTGAGTGAGAAAATGAGATGGGAATGGGAGGAGTGACCAAAATCAGTTTTACAGCAGGAGAGGGCAATTCCAATGCTACCAGGTTTAAGAGTACAGCAATAAGTATTTGTACTAGAAGTGTGTGTGTGTGTCTTTCGGCTTTTCCCGGTTAGGGGTCGCCACAGCGGAACTCCGGTCCGCTAATGATTGGCAGTAGAGTTTTACGTGCTGGCTTGCCGGGCCTAACACACAACCTTCAACGAAGGAACGCCCATTCACGCATGTCGCCACACAGAAGACGCTCTAACTGAGAATCGAACGGGCAACGTGTAACTGTGAGGCGACAATGCTACCGCAGCTCAGGCAATCAGATAAAGACAGAGGTGTTGGCCACTAGCTAGCAGCTTAGGTGGGCTTACTCAAACAGCCCCCACCTGATACTAGCTACTGTACTACCCTGAGAAACAAACAAAGCAGACTTTGAATCATCATTAATGCAGGAACAGTCCCTGTATCTGTTAGTGTTTTTCAGTGGTCTGTAATATTTGAGCTATGTGACATTACTATTTACACTCAACATATGTCTTGCTTTTGGGCCAGTTTTTGGTGCATTGCAGTTTCATTTAGGACACTTGCAGTATCTCCGTCTGCAGTTCTTGACTGTAACAATTTTCAATCTTTTTCCTTGAAGCACAGGACTGTGACATCTGGTTGGTCATCTTCCTGAGCCTTTGACTTGTTTTTGAATAGGTGTCTGCAGCTTTGTTTCTACAACTGCAGATTTATTTCTACGTATGTCGCACTTTTTCCCAACCCTTGTCATAACTCTCACACACACACCATTACATCTTACCATCAACCAAACTTCCCATCCTACTCATCCATCTCACATGAACTCTTTACCTCTAACCCAGTCTATTTTTCAAACCAAAACTGCTCCCAACCCAACCCTCTGTAATCCCCTCTTAAATGTGGTTCCAGAAAATCACTACTCTCACACGACCCAAGCTACCATTGCCCAACACCCTGCCTCACTCTTCTACTCCACCACATCTCTCTCTCACAAGCCGGTGACATCCACCCCAACCCCAGACCCATCCCTAACATCACTCTCACCAAACCCTCCACTCAACGCCTAAAAAACAAAATCCCTAACCTCCATGCCTGGCTGTCCCATAACCACCCTGACATTACCACCGTTTCTGAAACCTGGCTGAAAACGTATGTAAAAGATAGCGAAATCCTACCACCAGGTTTCCAAATCATTTGCAACGACAGAGCCCACAAAAAAGGAGGTGGAGTAGCAATAACCTACCCCACCTCCCATACCATAACTCCCTATTCAAATAAAATACCAACCTTTGCCAATGCTGAAATTATAATAGATTTACTAAAAATAAACAGCAGCAAGTCCATATGCATCGCTGCCCTCTATATTCCCCCTGGTGATGATATCAAAACTCTTGAAAACATCTTGTCCTGGTTCTCCTCCAATATTTAAAATGAAACCTATATACTCTATTATACCAACATTAACTGGAATACTATTAACTCTGAAGCCCCATCCCACACAATCAACCTGTACATCTTCTCCCAACTAATACAATCTCCAACCAGACCAAATAAAGATGGTGCCTCTGGTACCATCATTGACTGGATCCTAACAACTCACCCAAACCTTGTCACCAAAGCCGGAACATTACCTGATCCTCTCAGCGATCACCTACCAGCCTTCGCCGATAGTCTCCCATCTCCACTGCATAAACAACACCACTACATTCAAACCCGCAACCTCTCCTCTTTCAACCCTCTAACGTTCTCCGACTGCTTAAAGCATACTGACTGGTCCCCTCTAAAAACCCTTCCTCTAGATAATGCCGTTTCCTACTTTAACCACTCATTCCTAACCCTTCTCAATCAGCAAGCCCCCCCCCCCCGAACCAAACGCATCAAAACCAATCCCTGCCCATGGTTATCATAGGTTCATTAGTAGGTACTAGGCTATCTGCCCAAGGGCCTAAGTAAGCCTAGCCAACAAGGTTCCCTGGCTTATGCCACCCAAGAAAGTTAATTTCCTGTGCCCCTGTCGAGCAGAGCCACAGAAGTGATCCTGGAGTGTATTTCCTATTTCCCATCCACTCATCAAGATTTTTCTTGAAGAGTGCTAATGAGGAACTTTGCTTGGCATAGATTGTTCCAGAGTATAGGAAGTCTCTGGGACAGGAATCTATCCCTCCCACATGTCCTGTTTATTGTGGTGACATGGTTTAGGCCCTAGAGCGTGTAGCTCAGAATGATTGGGATTTCTTTAAATGTAGCATGTCCAACAGCTCTGGGTTTAGCATAGCTTTATATGTTCGGCAGAGATCTCCTTGGAGTAGGCGATATACTGCAGAGTAAAGCTGGAGTTTTTTTGAGACGGTCAGTGTAGGGCATCTGTTTGAGGCCAGTAATCCTCTTTGTGAGGTACTTCTGTAGCCTTTCCAGCTGCTGCAGATGTCTTGTGAGGTACATTCCAAACGGGGGCGTTGTACTCTATAATGGGTCTAATGAGTGCCGAGTAGAGGGCAACAATGACCTCTTTTTTTTCCTGGATGAGAACCCTTTTCTGATGAGGTGTGCCATATAGAAGGATTTCCTTACTACTGTGGCGATGTGATTATCAAAGGAGAGACTACTGTCCAGCTGGGTCCCAAGGTCTCTTATCACACATTCGGTGTTAAGTAGACTGCCGTTTATGTGGTAGTTCACGGGTACAGAGTTTTTACCAAAGGGGATGACTATGCACTTTTTGGCATTGGGCTTGAGGCCATGCCTCAGACACCAGGCATCTGTCTCAGTGAAGCCCATCTGTAGGATGTCCACATCATTTGTGGACTCGACTCTAGCTCCTAGTTAGCAGTCATCTCCGAACTTCATTAGCCAGAGGCCTTCTGTGTAGATACCAAAAACAGGACTGAACCCTGTGGTACTACAGTTGTCAGTGGTTTGAAGTCAGATTTGGAGTCTGCAACTTTTACAGTGTGGGTTCTGTCAGTCAGCCAGTTGGCAGCCAATCTTGTGACGTAAGGATTTATACCTAGTTTAGTGAGTTTAGCTATAATTCCAGAATGGGGGATGGTGTTGAAAGCCTTGGCGAGGTCAAGATAGGCTGTGTGAACCACCTCGTCTACGGCTTTGGTGACTGCCTCAAAGAAGTCGATCAGGTTGAGGAGGCATGATCTGCCTTTCACAAACCCGAACTGGGTGGGGGTCCAGAGTTTGGAGATTACCAATGTTTTTGTTTGAGTTCCATGAAGATAGTTCCATGGCCTTGCAGACCAGGCTCGTTAGGCTAATAGTTCCCAGGATCAGTGGTGGCTCCCCCTTTCTGGAGTGGTATAACTGTTGCTGTGCGCCATTCAGTGGGCACAAAGCCTGACGTGAGACTATGATTGAGCATGGTGCTTAGGTGAGGAGCCAGTTCGTTCTGAAGTTCGTGTAAAACGCAGCCTGGGATGTTGTCCGGTCCCATGAATGCTGTGTTTTTGGTTTTAGAGAGTGCAGCTTTTACCTGCATAGATGTGATTACAGGGACCCTGCATTCTTCCTGTATAGATATAGGCCCTTTAGGGGGTGAGAGGGGAGTAAAGTTAGCATTGAACCTATCTGCCAGGATGTTGGCAATATCAGTTGGTTCTGTAATTTTTGTGCCATTGTGCTGTAACTCAGAGCAAATTTGGGTGTTGCCATTGAGATTCTTGACATAGCTATAGAATGCTTTGTGGTTGCCCTTAGAATCAGTGGCGATTTTGTTTTCGTAGCCAGCTTTGGAGGATCTTATAAGGGATCTCAGCTTCTTACTGGGGCTGACCAGGGAGCTCCTCCACTCATGGGATTTTACTCTCTCTTGCAACAGTTTCTTCCTTCTGTTGTAGAGTTTGTTTATGGCAGGGGACCACCAGATTGGCTTCCTTGTTTTGTAGGATAGTGTCTTGGTTCCGTTTGGGATAGCACGATCCATGCACTCGTGTAAGTGCTTATAGAGTGCATTTGTGTAGGATTCAGCAGTCATAATTGTATTGCCCGTCTGCGTGGGTGTCATGAAGTTCGCCACTTCTGTCTTAAGAAGCATGAAGTTAGCTTTGGAGAAATTTTTGCCTATCAAAAGATACTAAACTAGCTTTGCACCAAAGGGACAAAAAATGGAAACAATATCAAAAACATAAAAACCCTAACACCCTCCTAGAGTATAAACAACTATGAAACTCCGCATAAAACCTAATAATTAAAGGCTGCAAAGCCCACTTCTTCAAACTCCAGTCCTTGCACTCAACAAATCCCAAAAAATTCTGGGACTCCCATCTCATCCATGCTGGAGCCTGGCAGCAAAGAAACCCCTACCCAGACCCCAACCTCTCCATCCTTGACACAGCCAGCCAGTTCAACTCATTCTTCATAGACTGCATAGCTAAACTATCAGCCTCCTTCCCACTCCCCTCCTCCACCACCTCCACCACCACCCCCTCTTGCCCCAACCACCACCCCAATCATCAACCTTCCTCCACATCCTTCTGCCTCAAGCCCATCCTCACAAGCACTATAAAAAACTTCTCAAACTCAAACCCTGTCGCAATTCACCCCCACCCACCTTCCTCAAACAATCTGCAGACAGCATTGCCTATGCCATCTCTAGTCTTATAAACAGATCCATATAAGAATCATATGTCCCTTCTATCTGGCGCCATGCTTACATCACCCCCCTCCACAAAGGTGGCAAAAATACTGATACCACCAACTTCAGGCCTATTGCCATACTTTCCCCTCTTTCTAAAATACTAGAGAAAACAATACAAGCACACCACATGGCACACCCATCACTAAACAATCTCCTCTCCCCTACCCAACACGGCTTCCATCCTTGCCACAGCACCATGACTGCCCTTCTTTCCTTCTCGAAACCATAAACCTCGAACATGACTCAGGCAAGTTCATATTTACACTATTCCTAGATCTGTCAAAGGCCTTTGACAACATCTCACACACCCTACTTGTATCCCAACTCTCCACCCTACACCTCTCTCCCACCACCACCTGGTTTTCCAGCTAATTGTCCAACCGCCAACAAGCTGTCCAATGGAAAACCTCAACCTCCTCCTTCCTTCCCATACCCACAGGTGTCCCTCAAGGTTCTGTTCTTGGCCGTCTTCTCTTCAACCTGTTCATTAACAACTTTCACCAATCCATCCCAGACTCATCTGTCATCCAATATGCAGATGACTCAACAATCATCTGCTCAGCCTTCTCCCCCTCCGAGCTCCTAGCAAAAACCCAACTAGCCTTCTCCAAAACAGAAACCTGGAATGCAGTCTAACCATTTGGCACTAAATGCAAATAAAACCAAACTTTTTTTTTTCCCCCTACCAAAAACTCCATTGACAAATCCACATTCACCATACAGAGCCAAAGCAACACCCTCCTTGAAATCTTTCCCACCACCAAGCTTCTTGGCATCATTGTTGATGAAGAACTAAAATTTGACACCCACATCCGCTCCACAATCAAGAAAATCCACCAAAAGTTACGTCGTCTCTACAGGCACAACCTCTTCCTAAGCCCCTCTACCTGTCAAACTCTTGCATCCTCCTTCCTACTCCCCTCCCTTATGTATGGTGCCCCTCTTTTCACCAATCTCCATCTTGGCCTTCGGTCCAAACTTGAATCCTGCTACCACAAGATCTCCAAATTTGCAACCAGTTCAAAAAATTCATCCCACCACTGCCACTCCCTCCTCACCCTCAACTAGCTGAACTACCCAACTACCTCAGTTACCTACAACTCACCATTTACCACAACCTCATCTTTAAACCTGCCAACTCCACAGCTCTCGCTACTTCCTTAAAACCTTACATTCCCAACTGCTCACTCCGATCCAAAAAACAAAATCTCCTTCAGGTCCACCAACCTGCGCGACCTCTTGGCCATCTACTGCTATCCCACTCCTTAAACAGTGGAACTCTCTCCCCACAGACCTACGCAACCTACCTAACCATACAAATTTCAAATCTCGGCTACTCTCATCTTTCTCCAAATGGGAACGCCCTTGCCATGCTTCAACTTAAACCCCCTTCTTTCCACCTGCACTAACTCATCCAACTACCTCTACTATTACTTCATCCCACCCAAAACAATCCCTCCCCTACCAAAAACTAATTTTCTCTCTAATATATATTGTACTATACTCTCCTATCTCAGTTATACTATTCCCCT
Organism: Protopterus annectens; assembly: GCF_019279795.1. Lineage (NCBI taxonomy): Eukaryota > Metazoa > Chordata > Ceratodontiformes > Protopteridae > Protopterus > Protopterus annectens. The sequence continues at coordinate 337,419,274 of NC_056745.1, read as the reverse complement.
CTCCGTGCATAATATTTTTCTAACCTAGTAATGGCTAGTAGCTATATATTTTGAAATGTTAAACCTACAATTGAGTTTATAACAAAAAGATTCACTTTATGTAAATGTTGAAATATCTATTGAATTATGTCTTTTCATTTTTGTAGCATTGTGACAAGCCAGTTGCAAATATGGCGCTTATCTCCAAGTGTTTAATTAGCTGTATTAACTATGTCCTTTTGTAACATGTGAAATGTAACTTGCAATTATGGTGGAGTTTTTCTCTTCGGGCCTCCACTGAAAACGGGCTCTTCTTGGCCCAGTGGACTTCCATGGTCATCAAGCTTAAATAAAATAAAACTTGAAGTATTCTCCATGAATAACGGTGCATCTTCATTTAGTTGCTGTATGTGTAAGTATAGCTTCAGGCTGCAGACTTTGCTCTGGCTTTTAGATTTTTACTTTGTATCTGTAAGTTTGGTAGCTTTCTGCAGTTTTTCGTAGTATTTTTATCTCTTGATTTCTAGCCATCACTTCATTCACTCTGTTTATTTTTTTTGCCCCCCCCCCCATACCATGTTATTATACCGGTGTGGTACCGATCCATGCCAGGTCTATCAGCTGTTTATCCCTGCCTCCAGACTTGATCTAGTGCTACTGGGTCAGTCCTGGCACTAGGCATCCTGGATCTTGACAGGTCTGTGCATCTGTTCGGGGTAGGGGTTCACTTATGACCTACCCTTTCCCCCTCCTCCCCTTTGCGGACCTAATATTATGCTGGGGGGTGGGTGTGCAGTGGAGATGTGAAGTGCATCACCCTGCTTGTAGAGCAGCTCAGCCATGTTTCCACTGTATACCCTTCCTTAGGCATGCGTACTAATGTGTCTTCCCCAGCCTGCACCAAGGATATACCCAATAGGTGCCCATAGATCTGCCCAGCCTCCCCAGGATGTTAATGCCCATGGCTCCCTGCCACTCGGTCAGTCACCTGAGCCACTTATCGAACCCAGGTAGTAGTCAGGGTTTTTATCACTGTATTCCACCAGAGTAGGCTTCCTTCAGTATATTAATTTGTCTGGCATCAGCACTGCAGTTGAAGTAGGCAGTCTGTTTTTCAACAATCTACCCATTAACAGTGTTGACAGACTGAGTCTGTGTAGTGGAGTATTTCTGTATTTCACAATTGAAAGAGGAGTCTTTATAGTTTTTGTTACAATGTCTTCCCATTAGATTCTTCACTGTTTGGATTGTTGATTCCACTTCCCCATTAGAATGGGGACAGTGTGGACTGGGCATTGTTTGACTTCCCATTAATGCAGAAATGTGAAGTCTTGACTTGGATACTCTCTGAATCATTGCCAGATAGGATAACATCAGGTATCATCCGTCTTCAGAATACAACATTTTAATGCACTAACCACATTTGCACTTGTGTCTGTAGTTTATTTCCAGGACTGGGAATAATGCAGTCATATGAGATGTTTGCCTTTTCTGAATGGGAAAAGATTATTGCTCACTTTAATCCGCAGATTTTGGGACTAGGTATGCTAGTATCTCTTCTTTAGGATTGTTATAATGTGCATTGCAGATGGCACAGTGCTGTGCTATTTCAGACCAGCTGTTCATACCCTCACTCCTTTTAAAATATTGATAAAACCTTCTAGATCTTTGTCACTTTTTTTTCCTTCTAACTTCCAAACTTTCACAGGGCTACCATCTGTTCCTTGACACTTACCTGTTGATTGTATGTCACCATTTTTATCTAATCTCCTCCATCTTGGCTATTAATTCTTGAGCGGTCTCTTCTTCTAACTTTAGCATATTTAAGTTTTCCATAAATATTTCTATTTGTGTCTTTTCCTTCCCCCCCATTCCTGTGTACTGTACAGATCATCATAGAAAGTCCACAATATCTCTAGTACCTGTATAGGATCTCTGGTTATTTTTCTAGTCATAGGCTCCATAAGTTTGGAAACACCCTTGTCTGTATTGTTTTTGTGCTGTAGTATTGTCAACAGCAGCCTTTCTAAACTTATGCCTACTATATATATACTCTTATTTTTCCTTTAGCAGTCAACAATTGCTCCTTCTCTTGTTCTATAGGATTCAATTTTTTCTGCAGGACTTTGCTAATTTCTTTAATTTCTTTTTGCTACTTTTAACAATCCTTTATGAAGAAATGTAGATCTTCCTAATAACTCTTGAATTGTTTTACCCATTCCTTAAATTCCACTCTCTGTAATAGGTAAGTAGGAAAGTGCTAGAGTCTCATTTTTTTACTTTATTACCTTGCATCTTGATCTTTATTGGCAAATTATCTAAACTATTTATTGGATGTGTTTCTAAGCCTTCGGTTAAATACCCATGCTCCTATGAAATATTCCTGTCCAGCCTAACTCAATTATTGTACCTTGGGGAATATGTCTGCATTCCTGCTTATTTCACATTGTCCATCCCAAATATTCTCATATTTCTCCAAAATTCTATCCTCCTTTGTTATATTTTCCCTTCTTGGTCCCCTTGATACATCCTTGTCATAGCATATCCAGTTCCAGTCCTCTGTGAAAACTATTCCCATCCGGAAGCTATTTACTTCTCCCAAACAAACCAAGCAGAAACTTCACATTGTGGATGGTGTGAAATTCACTCCTTGAAATATGTTATGCACCTAGTTCACTAATACAAATCGAACTTTAAAATGTGCAATACAAAATAATAAAATAGTAGGTAGTCCACAGTAGAGTTAAAAATGGAATATCCTTTACTGAAACATACACACTTTTTATTGATGTTCTTCATCTCACATTGCTGCAGTCATAACTTATGGGTAGTCCGCTGTCCTCGGTCGGCCCGAATACCAAAGTATTAGGCTGACGTCGGTCAGGGGCACTCAGATCTGACGTCAGAGCGTCAAGGTATTAAAGCGCATGACCGACGTCATTTCCTCAGTCTTTTTTGCCACATGGTCCGAAGCAGAAGCAGCGTTTGCAAGTGCCGTTCGGCGTTCTGAAATTTTCGTATTCTGAGTTTCAGACCGAAACCAAGTTGGGCTAAGTACCCCGTTGGGGAATATTTTTGTTTTTTCTTGCCTCAGTTACTTCCGGATGTCAGAAAAAGTGAATAATTGTATTTCTTGTGGGAAACAGATACCGCATAGGGATTACCACTCTCTTTGTATTCCTTGTTTGGGACCGGAGCATGACGTTGTAGGGTGTCGCTTTTGTGCTAGGTTTAATAAGCGCACCATTAAATGTAGGCTAGATTGTGCTAGGCTTGTCTTCGGTAAGCGGTGTAATTACAATATGCCGTCGGATCCTCCGATGCCCGCTACCGCGAAGAAGCGCAAAGATAAATCTTTAAAGTCCAAACAGGATGACTCGTCCGTTCCGGACGCCGGTTCTTTAGACACTACGGTGGATTTGGTTGATCCGGCCAAAGTTTCAACTGAGTCTCAGGGGGAGACGTTGGTTTTGCAAGATGTGGCCTCTCAGGAGTCAGGTCAAGCTGAGGGGGCCTCTCAGGTTACTGTTCTCCCTTCTTTACCTAGGGTGGTTAGGCCTTCTCCTTCTGTCTCTAAGGTGCCCTCCAAAGGCAGGCCTGGTTTGCCTTCCACAGGTGTCAGTCCTAGCTCTGCAGGTTCTGTGCCTAAAAAACATATGCTTAAAATGGCAGAAGATTTAATTACATCAGGGGTTCTATGCCCCCTCCTGATAAGAGGCCTAGGGTGGAGCCAGAAATGGAAAGTTTGGAGCAGGCTTCAGATTACTCAGAGTCTTCGGCTGAAGACATTCAGGATTTTCCTCCTTATTCTGATTCAGACGCAGAGGATTCCACTCCTTCTGCTTCTCCTCCAGAGGATTTTTCTTTTTCAGAAACCCTGCCTTCCATGAGGGAGCATTTTAAATGGGAAGGTCAGGATTTCTCAGATTCCAGGAAGAGGCTTAGGGAATTTTTGTTTTTACCACAGCATAGGCCCTTGGCTATACCTCCTGTTTTGGATGTTGTTCAAGACGTTTTCTCTGAGGCTTCCCTTAATCCAGACTCTTTGCCTCCTGTGCCAGTTAAGCCAGATAGGTATTATAGAGTGCCTGAGGCTCATAAATATCTGTATAAAAGCCCTAGGGCCGATCCAGAAACTGTAAGCCAGGGACCTAAGGGTGTCAGGGCTTCTGTTGTAAAGAATCCAGTTCCTTTGGATAAGGAGGCTAGAGCTTTGGAAAGGTGGGGTAAGAAAGTGTATACCTCTTCCACTTTAGCAATGAGGGTTTTGAATTGCCAGTTTCATATGTTGAAGTACCATAATTTTCTCCTTACTCAGTTAAAATCTAAAATGGATGCTTTGGCAGAGGGCATAGAGTGTAAGGAATTACAGGATTTGGTACATGCCTCTGATCAGGTGGGTAAGCATGCTTTGCAGTGTGGTTTTGATGCTTTGCAGGCTTCCTCCAGGGTGGCTGCCACTGGTTCAGTTATTCGCAGGCACGCCTGGCTTAAGGATCAGAATTTGTCAGAGCATGTTAAAGCTAGGATTTTAGATACTCCTTTGCAGTCTGAAGTTTTGTTTGGTTCTCCTGTGGAGTTTGTCTTGAAAAAAATGGAAGACAAGGCTAAGTCTATGCAGACTGTTAAAAGATTTTTTGCAGGTGCAGCCCCCTAAGTTTAGCAGGAACTGGCCTGCTAAGGGTTGGACTTACCCTTCTTCTGATTCACAGTCTAGGGGTAGATCTAGACGTGGTAGGGGCAGAGCTCAGAGTTCTTTCAGGCCTAGGCCGTGGAGTTCACCAGCACAATCTACAGGTGAGGGCAGGGGCCAGTCCTTTCGTAAACAGGCCCAATGACCTGCATCTTCAGCTGCCAGATCCTTCCTGTCTGGCAGCTCCTTTGGGAGGAAAGTTGGTGCTCTTCAAGCAAAATTGGTTTCTAGTCACCCAGGACAAATGGGTGTTGGACATTATAGACCGAGGCTACAAGTTTTATTTCCACACATTGCCTCCTTTCCAAGGCATGCCAGACGTTCCTCCTCAGCAAAGGTTAGAGGCTCACAAACAGATTTCTTTACTTCTTCAAATGGGGGCTATACAGCAGGTCCCTCTGTCAGAAGTGGGCCTCGGATTTTACTCTCGCCTATTTCTTGTACCAAAGAAAGGAAACACTTGGAGGCCAATCTTGGATTTATCTATCCTCAACACATATCTGGACATTCCAAAATTCAAAATGTTGACGTTGCAACAACTTCTGCCTCTGTTGGGCAAAGATCACTGGATGGTAACTCTGGATCTCAAAGAGGCTTATCTTCATGTTCCTATCAGGCTCAGTTGCAGGAGATTCCTGCGTTTTCGGGCTGGGACTTTACATTATCAGTTCTCTGCATTGCCCTTTGGCTTATCTACTGCACCCAGGGTATTCACAAAAGTTCTGGCTCCAGTGATAGCCTTCTTCAGGTTAAGAGGAATACAAATTTATCCTTACTTGGACGATTGCCTGATTCCTGCTCAAGTCAAGCACTAGCTTCTTCACCATCTGCAGTATGTTATGACAGTGTTAAGGTGCCTAGGGTATTCTGTGAACGAAACAGTCCAGTCTAGTACCCTCTCAGGAAATGTGCTTTCTGGGTGTGAGACTGAATACAGCTTCCCAGATGGCCTTTTTGACCCCGGACAAGCAAAAGAATCTTACACTTTACTAGAATCTTGCACTTTACTTCCATCAATTGTCTCTACGGTCCAGGCTGACTGCAAGGACAGTCCTTCAAGCCTTGGGGTTCATGGCATCTTGTATTCTGGTGCTTCCCAATGCCAAACTGCATATGAGGAAGCTACAATGGTATCTCAAAAATGTATGGACACAACACTGCCAAGATCTGGACACTGTCATTCAGATAATACCTTGCATTCAAAAGGAATTTTGGTGGTGGGCTCAGGAATGTCACCTAAACAAGGGACTCTCTGTGACCCGACCAGAGGCGAGTCAGATTTTAACGACGGATGCCTCGGACAAGGCCTGGGGAGCACACCTGGGTTCAAGACACGTGGCCTGCCAGACTTCAACATTTACATATCAACTTGAAGGAAATGTTAGCAGTCCAGTTTGCATTGATGGCTTTCAAAGATTTACTTCTCCCAGGGCAGGTGTTGATTCAAACAGACAACACAACTGTCATGTGGTACATCAACAAGCAAGGGGGAACCCATTCGTACCCTCTTTGCAGGCAAGCTATGATTTTGTGGGAGACTGCTCTCAGTTTGCAACTCACTCTTCAAGCAAGGTTTCTGCCAGGAGCAGTGAACTCCTTAGCAGATGTTTTGAGGAGACGGATAGTGGATCCCCACGAGTGGAAATTGGATCCTCATGTATTTCGACAGTTGACAATGATATGGGAGACTCCAGACATAGATCTGTTCGCTTCTCCACTAAATTTCCAGGTGCCAAAGTTTTGCACAAAGATGTTTCATCCCACAGCTTGGAAAGTGGATGCTCTATCATTCAGTTGGAGCAATCTTCACGTCTATGCCTTTCCGCCTCTGCCTCTTCTTCCAAAGGTTCTCTTGAAGGTCAGACAAGACAAGCCCTCCATGATTCTAATAGCTCCAGACTGGCCTCGACAGCACTGGTACCCTCTGCTGAGGAGTTTAGTACGGGAACCTCCTTACCCTTTGCCTTTGATTCCACACCTTTTGACTCAGGAGGGCAATCATTTCCTCAATGTCAGAATTCAGTCCCTGCATCTAACAGCCTGGCATATTCTGTTCTAGAACCTGGAGGGTCGCAGCTTCCTCAACAAGTTTTGAATGTTATTTTGGAGGCCAGGAGGCCTAGTACAAGGAAAGTTTATGCTGATAAATGGAGGAGATTTTTTATTTGGAGCAAAGCAAAGAGCTTTGATGTTTCCAGGCCTGATTTGAGTGTTTCTCTTCAATATCTTACAGACTTATTGGACAAGGGTTTGTCTTTCTCCTCTATAAAAGTTCATGCTGCAGCCATTTCTGCTCACTATGACTGTGATCCACCATTATTCTCTCATCCTTTGTTTAAGCAATTCCTTAGGGGGGCAAAGAACATAAGACCCCCCGCGTAGAGCTCCTACTCCTGCTTGGGATCTCAATTTTGTGTTGGAAAAACTTACTTTACCTCCTTTTGAACCTGCAGCTACAGCTGAGTTAAAGTTTTTGTCTTGGAAGACTGCTTTTTTGTTGGCCATTACGTCTGGTAGAAGGGTTTCTGAATTACAGGCTCTAATGGCAGTTGAACCATTCCTAATTTTTCATAAGGACAGGGTATCTCTGCGTACTAACCCTACTTTCATGCCTAAAGTGGTTTCAAATGTGGCCTTGAACCAATCTATTCATTTGCCTACTTTTTATGCAGATCCCCAAAATAAAGGGGAGAAAGTTTTGCACACTTTGGATATTCACAGGCAGTTGCGTTATTATTTGAGCAAGACTAAAGGGTTCAGACAGTCTCAGCAGTTGTTTGTTTCTTTTGCTTTGGGTTCTCAGGGGAAACCTGTTTCAAAACAAACTATTTCTAAGTGGATTGGCTTTTGTATTGCTTTTGTTATTCTCACCATGGTAAGGAGATTCCAGCTGGAATCAGGCCTCACTCCACTAGGGCTACTGCCACTTCTACTGCTTTTTAAGGGGTAGCTACTAAAGATATTTTGGAAGCAGCTACTTGGAGTTCAGTGCACACTTTTTCTAAACATTACCATCTTCCTCTTTATTCCAAATCTAGGGCTGGATTTGCCACTGCAATCTTGCAGGGCATTTTGGCAGCCCCGAATGCTTTATGATTTTGCCAGCCTCCCTTTACCTCTGCTTTGGGATTCTACCCATAAGTTATGACTGCAGCAATGTGAGATGAAGAACATAGTACAGTTTTGTACCTACCATAAATGTAGATGTTCGAAGATCCACATTGCTGCAGTCCAATTTACCCTCCCTCCTTCCCCTCTGTAGTTTGGAGTGGTGGTATGATTTGGGTTGTAGCTGTTTTTTGTACATGGTTTTAGGGAGTTATTCTATTTTTGGCTGTGGCCTTTATTTTTAGGGCCTTCTGACATCTGGGGCAAGAAAAGACTGAGGAAATGACGTCGGTCATGCGCTTTAATACCTTGACGCTCTGACGTCAGATCTGAGCGCCCCTGACCGACGTCAGCCTAATACTTTGGTATTCGGGCCGACCGAGGACAGCGGACTACCCATAAGTTATGACTGCAGCAATGTGGATCTTCGAACATCTACATTTATGGTAGGTACAAAACTGTACTTTTTTGTTTCAGTAAAGGATATTCCATTTTTAACTCTACTGTGGACTACCTACTATTTTATTATTTTGTATTGCACATTTTAAAGTTCGATTTGTATTAGTGAACTAGGTGCATAACATATTTCAAGGAGTGAATTTCACACCCTCCACAATGCGAAGTTTCTGCTTGGTTTGTTTTTGACCCAGTAAAGGTTGCATACTGGGTTTTCTGAGACTTCGAGAGATACCATAGATTTTTCTTTTTGTAATTACCTTTCCCACAATTCTCCGAAGTTACTTAATAGAAGTTTTATATGGGTGTAATATAAATACTGTTATTACTACATTTCTACCATTGTTGCATTTTCTTCTCCTCCTGTATCATTATTGGAGCTCTTCACTCAGTATTATTAACCCCCTTTTTCTTTGTCCTTGATACTCTGCTGATTAACCATTCTGAAATCTTTTCTTTGCCAAATTTACATGTCTATTATTATTTAAGTACATCTCTTATAACATTGCCATTTGCACCTAACAATTCTTAATATAATTCAATACTCTTTGCTTCTTGTCTATACCTGCAGTGCCATTCACATTCCATGAAATGATTGCTAATTCAGTTATCTTGATGAGATATTGTTACTTTCACATATTTTACATAACTTTTTTTTTGTTTTGGAATAAAAGTTTCTGACTTGCATCTGACATGTGCATACTAGTGTTTTGCATGCCTATCCTGAAGCTGCAGCTTCTCATCTCTGTTTGAACCCATGTCACATTTTCCCAGACTTTTGTTTCAACATAAACGTTCATAAAAACTGTATACATTTTCATTTTTATTCCTCAAACCAAAACCATTTTAACTTGCAACAGATGCAACTGTGTATTTTCTAGAAAGAGTTGGAATTTGGCATAATGGTTAAGATGCTTATCTCAGACACGAGGTACAGGGTTTGAGTCTCACTTTTGAGGGAAATTAGGTAGTCTTAAAATGGCCCACAAAGGTAGTTAACCTAGTATTTAACTGTGAACCTATTAATTTAGAGCAATATAGATTGTTTTGGGAAGGTTTGTAGAATGGCTAAAGCCTTTACCTCTCTGATAAAAGGTACAGTGTTTGATTCTGATTTCTGCTTATTAGCTAGTCTGCAGACTACTAGCCTAGTATTTGTCCTGGTCACCTTTGAGCTCCTCCTTAGCCGTGTTTAAGCACAACTTGGACTAAAATTCACCACTAGTCTAGCGCCTATGTCTTTGGACAGAGGCAGTCAGTAAATCGCCCATATGTAAATCACGTTTGGGTCACACGGCTAGACTTGGGAGGGTCCTAGTGGTTGTTAGCCTAGTATACACTTATGAGCCTATATATTGGCAGATGCCCAGGAGAGACACCTACATCTACAGGCTTTCCCTTTTCTAAAATTGGGTTTAAACATGCTGAAAATGCATGTTAGTTGTTCCATCCTACACCCTCACTGTCCATTCTTGCCCCACCTCAACTATCCTCCCAGAAGTGAAACACAGCTTACATATTCTTAGTTAAGTGATTATTGGTCTTTAGGAAAAAGTCCCTAATTAAATAAGTAGGTTCTACATTGATATAATTTATACTGAAGAGATTTATGTTACTAGGAATTCATTTGCTTTGAATCCCCTTCAGTGTATTACACTTAATTTATTTTTACTGAACTTTTGTCATTTCCACTTTAGGGTACTACTTTTGATGTTTATCCATACAGATATCTGAAAGTTCATGGTTCAGTCATTTCCTGGTTAATTGTCTGTACCTGTAGAAAGTTTATCTGCAACTGCTAACCTCTGCTGATAGTTAAACAAAAAAAAAAAAAAAAAAGACAACATAATGGTTGTGCATTTTCATGGTATGCTCATCTCGGATCCTAACAAAATGTCATTTCGCATGAGTTTAGTGATCACTGTACCAGTGTGCATAACGGGGAACCACCATAATTTAATGCACACTTATGATGGTTCACACTTTGGACTTAGTGTAAAAACAGAAACTCAGCAGAGAAGGCCAGTAGGCTTGTGTTTATGGGTAAATTTCAGTAACTGGCTAGTAAGTATTGTGCCTGTATGCCAGGAATAAAGAAATACAGAAGACCTGGAAAAAAATCAGCTACAAAAATTGAGGAAGAAACTCTGACTGGCGAAAGTTCTGCAGCTGTTCAGCAAAATGCAATGCAACCTTTAGACATGACTTCCTGTAATCTACAGGAATATATTAGACAACTGCATACAAACCTGGTTAAAATAAAACACTGGAGTATATAAACACAAACAACAAAAGGCTGGAAAAAATGGAGATGATAAAGCTGCAAAGATCAAAGGTTGATATGAAGAAAAGGCTGGCTGCTCAGAAAGAGATGTTTTAAAAAAAATAATTAGAGGACAGAGCATGTAGGGAAAACCTGATATTTTCAGCTATAGCAGAGAAGCTGGAAGGAACGTACTGCATATTTTTTTTTTGAAAGCACATATAAGCAACTGGACTAGTATTCCACAGCAGGGGGTGTTAGTTGAAAGGGCACTTTGTGTGTATGCTCCAAACTTAGTTATAAGAAAAAGTCCTAGACTTGTAATAGTAAAGATGCAATCCTACCATCAAGAGTTGATTCTGACAAAACTGTGGCAGAAGGGCAAAGTACTAAAAGTGGGAGACAGCAGAGTGCTTGTGGAGAATGATTACTCATTGTACACCAGACAGAAGAAGAAATTTATTCCACTATTCATGGAATGTCAAGATACAGGTGTATGATTCAAATTGCTATACCCAGCTGTCAAGGTATTCTTCCCTGGAGGAACAAAATCATTTTTTGATGAAGTACATGCTAAGGAGGAAATACAAAAGGTTGTCCAACAAAAAGTAAGCTGTAAAACAGGAGGAGATTCCTGCTGCTTGTTCTTCTGGTACTAAAGGCCACAGAGGGACTGTTCCTGTGAAACATTTTCAAAATTTTCAATGGAAAATGTTTGAGTGAAGGAGAGTTGACTAGAAGAATCAAGACTGCGTTGTAATAAAACCAGGAACTTAATATGGGATTATAATGCAATCATTTTATTTGTGAAATATGACAGAATAAGAAAATCTGGAAATATTGGACTTTTTCAGAATTTGTTGGACTTGTGGGAACTCTAAAGCATATGGCCTACTTCATGTCATTAATGTTTGGAAAAGTGCTTTGGGGAGGGGAAGAGGATGGAGAAAGTTAACTGTAAAAGTTAAGTAAGAAATCCACGACAACACCAAAAGATACACCAGCTGTTTATTACATCAAAGACATAGTAAGTGCTTTCATCCATCATTCTGTGGGCTTCTTCAGATTAAAGTACCTAGAAACAAAACTGCTTTTGTAGGTTGATCCATCTTCAACTGCTTTTGTAAGTTGATCCGTCTTCAATTAATCAATCAATTAGCAATTCATTGATTAAGCAGTACCACATTAAATTAAATAATACTATCAAATGCATTCCTAAAATGTTAATCTCATAGTGACATGCATATAAATATAAGTATAAAAATGTGAACATTACAGATAACATAGTCACTTGCATAGTTGAATAATTAAAACAATGTAAAACACTAAATTACTCTGAATTACTTCCTACATGTGTGGTTCCCTATAAATAAAAATAATAAAAAAATCTCATTCAAAGGTATATAATGTTTTAGGGTATAACTTGTGTGAAAATACATATAAATCTATGTTTATATATAAATGAAATACATTCTACTGTATCAAATACGATTTGTATCTAAGTACAATGCTAATCGAAATACAGTCATTGATACCTGGTGGTTTATTAGCTTCTAAATGAAGCTGCCACAAACATTCTCTCATTTCCAACAGTCTTAAAATCACCACCAGCCTCAGTCTTGGGTACCCAGTCTGTTACAAAAAATATAAACCTTTTGAAATTTGCGCATACTGTACTATGTGCAAACAGGGCACTATTTCCTTTTTTGTTTTTAATATCCCTGTTGTGTTCCAGAATACGTTTCCTAAGCTTAAGTATAGTTTTGCCGACATAAAATGCCTGGCAGCTGAGGCAGGTGGCAAGATAAACCACCATGTCTGTATTGCAACTGCAGTGCCCAGGACACCTTAGTGTTCTGTTATAATCATTCACCTTGACATAAAGGCCGTCATTTATAAACTTACATGTGCTACAAAAAACACATTTCCCCATCAAGAAATGTTATTGTATGGGTCCACGGAACCTCTTTCCAATAACTCTTTTAGATTCCTACCTCTACTGTATGAAAAAATAGGTGTTGGACCCACTGTTTCCATCAATTCCCTAGAAAATACATTGTCCCAAATTGTTTTCATAATCATTTTTATCTTGGGTGCTGTATGATTATATTCCAATATCATAACTGCATTCTTAGAAAAAGCCCACGGAATGATGGGTGAAAGCGCTTAGTATGTCTTTGATGCAATAAACGGCTGGTGTATCTTTTGGCGGTGTAATGGTTTTTTTACTTGGTGATTTTGGCTGTGTAACTGTAAAAGTTGTTTTCAGTTATTTGCAATTGTAATGGGGATTGTAAACGGGTGCGACTGTTATTTTTTCCCCTTTTCTTTCTCTCTTCCTTTTCAGCTTCAAGAAATGTAGACACTGCAGTGTAAAAAAAATAATAATAATAATGGTTAAAAATCATGATAAAAGAAACATAAATGTGCTTTTTCTCATTCTTGCATGGGGGAATGACTGGTTTAAAGACCTTAGACTGATTTAGTAACAGGTTTTAAGAGGGAGCAATTAAATGAAAAAGAACATTGAATGTTATGAGGCTTTTTTTCTGGTAAATACTTGTATGCTCAGTAACAATTCTACAGCTGGTCTTCATGTTTCCATGGAAACAGTCTGATAAAGAGAAACTGTCTCCATGGAAACATGAGAACCAGGCAGCCAATCTGATAAAATGAAACTGGCTACAGTCTGGTGGAGAGTGATTGGCTGGGGAAAAACAAAAGAAAAGAGAAATTGGCTAGGATATAATTTCTTGAAAATATTCAGGAGTTTTCCCAAGGTAGAGAATGTTCTCTAAAAATGTTCAGGGGCTTTCCCAGGGTAGTTAATGTTCTCTGAAAACATTTAGGGGGGTTTCCCAGCAGGGAGAGCTATAAAGATAAGACAAAATGAATCTGCACTTAGTAGAAGCACAGGCTGCACCATGCATCTTAGCATGAATAACCTTTCTTACTCAAGTCTGAGAGTCTGGCTGTCAATTTGGGACTTTTGTTCCTATTAGGAGGGTAAAACGTCAATATTTGAAGGTGTACATAATTGTGTGCGTCAGTGTTAAGTTAATACGTTTTAGGGGTGTATTGATGGTGTGTTTTTATTGTTTGAAGGCTTTCATTAACACAAGATATGACAAGAAAACTGTATAAACTTCAACCTGCCAGACAGTGTATGCATGTAACACAAAAGCTAGAACTAGACATTTAACAAAAGAGGTATACATAAAAGATGGGAATAATAACTTTTTAATACACTGACACTTTCTTTAATGTCTTTAAATGTAAATGGCCTCACAGATAAATACAAACAGTGGGTAGTGAACTATATTAAATGTAAAGTGCAAATAGCTATGTCACAGGAAACGCACTTTGAACATGTAAATCTGATAAAGGTTTTCAGGATGGTTATTCAGCAGAATACCTTGGACAAAGGAACAGTTGAGTACTTATATTAATTGCGAGAGGGGCGCCAATAGTGATAGAAAAAGATAAAGATAATGTCAGATTTGTAGTGCTAAGGGGGCTACTGGCAAGGGAGAAGGGTTACGCTGGCATTTATTTGCATTCCAGCTAAAACTGCTATAATGGAGCTTAAGAAAATTCAGGGAGAAATATTCAGTTTTCAGCAAGAATATTACTTATAGATGGGGACTAGAATTTGATTTGCAGCCGTGAAGATGTTTCTGGGGGGGGGGGGGGCAGAAGGGAAAATAATAACAAAGGATTTTTGAAGAAATTTGTAAAAAAAAATATTTGGGACGGAAGATGTGAACTCAGTAATAGGATTTTGCAGTGAATTTACATATTATTCCCAAAGATATAAGAACTGGGCTAGGCTAGACAGAATTTACATTTTTACAGGAACAAGTGCATTTAATTGAAGGTCTTGATCCTCACCCAATAACTGTTTCAGATCATGCGCCAATAATAGCTAAAATTAAATAAAAATGAGACATTGGCGCTTTCCCACCAATCTGTTGAAAAGAGAGGAATTTAAGGAATGGTTTGTAGAGATTATTCAGGAGCTGTTAGGATAGATTTTTTTCTGAAAATATAGCTAGAGTCTCAGATAAAATTTAAGGTGGAGTTTAAAGCTAGGGTGGAAATAAAAGAAATGGAGCTATGGTTAAGAAGTAATAATAATTATTTAGAGGGACTGACATGCTAAAATATTGCAGAATATGGGGAATCTTACAGAACAAGAAGAAGATCAACTGCAGAATGCTAGGCAGAAAATAAGGGATTACCTCAGTAATATGCATGAGCTTAGTATGATTGCTGTTAAGCACTTGTTTTTTATTAAGATGAGCACAAAAACTTTTAGCACAATGGCTCAGGCAACAGAAAGTAGAAAGCGCTGTTGCTAGACTTAGGGAGCCTAGAACAAGGAAGGTAACAAAATCCTGTAGAGGTATTAGAAATATTTTGGAAATTCTGAGTCTCTATAAAGCAGAGAAATATGAAAATCAAGAAAATATACAAATGGAAATGTTTATGGAAGAATTAAATATGCTAAGGTAAGAGATAGAATGAGGCTCACTTACTACTGGTTAGGATAGGAGGAGATGAGATAAAAATTGTGATGTATAACCAATCTACAGGAAAGTCCACAAAAATAGATGGCATTCCTGTGGAAGTTTGGAAGCTAGGAGGAAAAAATTGATAAAGGTCTGGAAGGATGTGTTTAACAGTATCTTAGAAGAAGTACCACTGTCCTGGAAGAAAGCAGTGATAGCTATAATACCTAAAGAGGGTAAAGATCAATCAGATCCAGCTTCATACAGGCCCATTTCAATACTAAACCATGATTATGAAGTGTTCACGAGTAATGCCAAAATGTATATATATATGGACCAGTGTGGTTTTGTGGAGGGGAGGCAAACATTTGACAACATTAAGAAAACACTGATGATCCAGAGGGAAGCAGAATGTAAGAAAATACCATTGTTGTTGGTGGGTCTTGATGCAGAGAAAGCATTTGGCAGAGTAAGCTGAGACTTTATGAGTAGGGCAGTGGAAGCATTTGGATTTTCTAAAAAAATTATAAGGTTGATTAGCAGGATGTGCGAGGAATTGGAGGTGAAAATTAAAGTGAGTGGGGTCTTTGCGGATAATTTCTGCTTGAGCAGAGGAACCAGGCAGGGGTGTCCTCTTTCCCCTTTATTTTCATTTTATTTAGAACCGTTGGCAAAGAAAGTAAGGAACTGAGAAATTCAAGGATGCAATTTGTATGGTAGTCAAGAAAACTGGCTTTATTTGCAGATGATATTTTTTACCTGACAACCAGAAAAAGACATTAGTGTTGTGGAACATTTTGAGACAGTTTAAGATCTTTTCGGGATACAAAATTAATGAAGCTAAAACAAAGGCAATAGAGGTAAATTGTGTACCCACACATGAACTTTTTCAGGAATACCTACATTTATGGGGATATGATAAAATGACGTATTTAGGAGTATGTATTAAACATGATTCTCATCTGGCAGCTAAGGTTATGTAGGAAGAGAATAAACAAAAGATTAATACAAAAACTGAGAAAATGGAATATTTGTTGTATACATATGGAATGTAAGATACAAGTAATTAAAGCGTTTTTAGTCCGTTTAGTCATATACACAGGTCAGGCATATTTTTATCAACCAGAGGAGAACTTGTGGATAGCAGTTGATAAAGACTGGAAGGACTTTTATCTGGGAGGGGAAGACTGCAAGAGTCAAGTGGGATAAGATGATTCTTCCAGTAAAACAGGGTGGATTTAGATTACCCAAATTGAAGGGATATTTCTGAGCTACACAGTTAAAACTCCTATACATAGCACAAGCAGAAAGCTGTAATTCAAACTAGAAAGGGATGATGAAAAGAAACATAGATTGGAATTTTGGATGAAGGCCTTTAAGGAGACTAACGCTAATCGTACAGAATATTATATCCATAAAGCAGTAGAATGTATTCTAAGAACTAAACCAACATGGGAATGGAAATGGGAGATTCTGCCGATAGGGTGACCGCAATTAGGGATGCAGACAATATGCAAGAGGGGGCTGAAATTTATTGGAGGAAACTGGCAAAGGAACCAACGTATTGGGAGCAAATAACTAGAGAGGGAAAGATGATAGAATGGGAAGAGGCAATGAATTTATTTGAACTGCATGTTAGAGATTGCCTTCCCTATCAGGGATTGATATCAGAGTATAGGAAAAGAGAAGGAAACGGGGGAGTTCTAAACAAAAGACCAGTACTGGTACAGTTTTTAACATAATCTAGTACAGAAGAGGCCATTAAAAATGAATAATTAGTAGAGTATATAAAATATTGCATGATAACTATAAGAATAAATCTGAAGAGATTAGAAATGATTGGGAAGATTGATTGGATAAGCAATTCACAGCAAAACAATGGGAGGATATATGTATCTAGAAGATTTAGGACTTTTGCCTGGAAATGTTTACATAGATATTTTTATACCCCTGGTAGACGCCAGAGAATTTATCCTCGGGCAGGCAGCAAATTGAGATGTGAAGGGGAAGAGAGAGAGAGGTAATTGGGAACATATTTTCTGGAAGTTTGGTGAGATGGCAGACTTTAAGGATTTCCTGCAGGATGCACTGTCGAGGATGCTGGGGGGAGGGGGGCAGATCAGTCCACTAAGCTGCACGCACACCAATAGTCTACTTGCTGAGCAGGAAGAAGGAAGGCATTCCACTCATAAGCATCATCAAGACATGGTGAGTGTGCAAGTTATTAAGATTATCATTTTAAAAATATACTTAGTGTCCAGTGATATATGAATGTGAACAGTGAGGTAAGTGTCCAATAGCTCTTTCTTTAAAATGTTTCTGTCCAGGCCACTTATGATGCTGCTACCTGCACATCCAGGCTAGAGATATTAAAATTTTCTGCTGCTGTTTTGCAAGGCGTGTTGTACAGACCATCCACCCACTGCTTGGAGCTGACACTGCACTGCTTAGTACTCTCTCATTCATGTTATGAATTCCTGCACCAACTATCCTTATGATGAGCATAGTGTAGTTTTAAATATACTTACCATCCTTACAATAGCACAGGCTTTCTACCTGACATTCCTCTGGCTTGTCAGTCATTGTGGATCTGCTGATAATGGTGTGTGGCTAGTTTTGTACCAGTTGCATGGTTTAACATTGGATTTGTTGCTTCACAAGACCTTGTTCTTTTACATTGAGTGCATTATTTTACTAGAGTGTTCACTTTTTACTGTCATGTGGGATTATATTGGAGACAAAACTGATGCACTTTCAATGTTTAAAGCATTTAGTGTTGTAGATATAGGTGTGTGTTTTATTTTTTGGTAGTTTTGTAATGGCATTTTTTGGTACTTTACTTGAGTCTGACACTCTTCTGGGAGTTTTTTTTTTTTTCCTTAAACACAGATTAAGGACCAGCGGTACACACACTGTTTTTGCCAGGCTTCCTGTAATGGCCACTGCTTGAGATCACATGACACTTGTGTAAGGATATCCCACTGCTGAAAAGATCATGCTAGTCTTCTGATTATCTACTACGGCTAACTGCTTTATGAATTCTTCTAACGTTGATCCATTATTTAAATATCTGTGATTACACTGAGCATATTAGCACATGTACACTTTTTTTCACTGTACTGCAGCCATATGCACCATAAAAACAGTAAGGGTTTTGTCTTTTAAGTGTCATATAGATTTCTGTATGATTGGTATCCAGATTATGGTTGAAAAGGATTTACTGGGTCAGGCCAGTAATGTGGTCAAGTATGTAATACATTGTAAGCACAATAAGCTGTTTATATTTTGATTGCATGTACTCTTACCTGATGTCAAAGTTGCAGCATTATGTATGTAACGTGGTTACATGTTTAGGGTTTAAGAGACTGTAAAATGGTATAATATAGACTTTTTTTTTTATTTTATACAGAGACCATGACATGGTCGAGAATAGAAACTAAAGGACCAGTTCCAGTGCCTCGCAGTTTACACACTGCTGATGTTCTTGGCAATAGGTAAGTGGTAAGTTCAGATAATTTTTTTTTCTTTTAGGCAGTATTGTATTTTTTTAGCTCAAACATTGTATAACATTGCATTTTTAGCTTAAAACTTATATTCTATAGCATTATAAAGGGTGCATCAATATATATATATATATATATATATATATATATATATATATATATATATATTGTTAATGGCATCTATAGTATAACACAACATGTTATAACTGTCAGCTTGGCATCTGTTTTGCTTATGCAGCCTACAGAAAAGTTGCAAGGACTATATTAGCGGCAGTGATGAGGACCTTATTCTGTGGTGGTAGTAATGGAGAAAAAAATGAATTGATAAAGCAACTGGGCTCACAAGCAGCAATATATATATATATATATATATATATATATATATTTTTTTTTTTTTTTTTTTTTTTTTTTTTACAGTTTTACTGCTAATACTATGCTGCATTTTAGTGGCATACCTACTGAGATTATTAGTTGGAACCATTGAGGGAGACTATAAGATTACGACCCATCATGTGGAATATTTTGCAAACAAGATATTTGCATCCTAGAACTCATCTTATAATAATACTGTGTGTAGGTGGGAGGATAGGCTTGTGTATGTGTTGGGGGAATGGTACATAGTTGGTGCCGATGCTTTGCCCCATTTTCTGTTCTGAAACTATGGCTGACATATGGCTCTATTACTGGAATCCCCTCCCTGAACTACAGTTACCCACCAAAAGCAGTTTCTGGTGTTCTGGAGTTCTGCAGAATATGTGATACCTTCAGATGCAGGAGCAGAAAGGAAGCACCTACCATTTGTTATAGTTTGCAGTTGTAAGTGCTTCATTTTGTGCAGTGAGAAGAAAATAACTGTTTAGTTTTATTGGCTATATATCTTGAAGTATTTATTATCAGTTAAATGCAGACTATTCATAATGTTTTGTGGTATGTATTGAATGTGTATTAGCACTACATTTTCAAATACTCTTGTATCATTCTGTCATTGAAACTTCCATGTTATATTGGTTGGCCCAACAAATTTGAAATTTACTTTAGATAGATTTGTTTTAATTAACTCCAACCCCTATAGATTACACTATACATTGTTTGACTTCATATTGTGCCTTCACTACTAATTTTTTTTTTTTTTTATGTGCCACATATTTGTGGACAGGAGTTTTAGCGGAGGGTATTCATGAAACTTGTATTAGAAGTCTGAATTCTGCTAATAATACCTGCTTGTTGACCGAATTTCGCTAAGGCCTATATATTTATTTATTTGACGTTTGTTGACTGGGTTAGTCTGACTGTGTAGAGACCCTTTTTCAGCAGAGACCCAAGGAGAAAAGCTCCGGATACAAAAATAGAAAGAAATACATTCCTGTAAACATCAAATTATACATATTAAAGCTATAACACACATTCATGTTAATTCATGTGCAGAGAGTTGTCAAAACAGTAAAGGGAGCAAATAAAAACATTCCAATATCATACAAATCGTTAGCATGGATACAGTCTAGGTTGGTTGTCAGAGCTAATTATGTGAGCTAAATAAATGTATATCAAATGGGTCTATATCACATTATCAAAGTTTTAAAAGTTCAAACCACTAAAGGTCGAAATTTAATGATCGAACCTTTAAAACTTCGAATATGAAAAAAAAAAACATTTGTGAAACAAATCAAGGAAAAAAAAGGTGTAAGCAGGGGGGCAAGCCCCCCTGCAACCCCCCACTACTTAAATATACCAACTCAGAGATCGCACTTCAGTTCACTACAGTGCGGAAATGAAAGATTTCCGTTTCATACACTGTAGCGCAATCTCGGAGTTGGTATATTTAAAGAGCGGTGTGTGTGGGGGGGCGTAGCCCCCCACGCGAGGGGTGCAGGGGTGCTTGCCCCCCTGCTTACACTTTTTTTTCCTTGTTTTGTTTCAAAAAAATATTTTTGTCAAATTCGAAGTTTTAACAGTTTGATCATTAAAGTTCCTATCAAATGATTGCCTACAGTTTTATATATGAAAACAACTTCAACATAAAGAGATCCAGACCAAGCAGAAAATGCCTTTTGCCCTTTGCGAATTAATGAAGGACTGCAAGTCTTTGTTGATGTGCTCATCTTATACTTTTATCCTAATTGAAACTGTTCATCACCTGCATGTTGTGACTGACAGGACTCCCTATAAAAATTCTAAGCAGACACCAGTTTTCAGTGGTTTTCTTCATTGACCGTGATCTTTGCCAGTTTGTCACTTAACTTTTTTAATCCACATCACGTTATTTTGCTATTCCACTGATTTGCATGTCTTTTTCTTGATGTGTCCCTGTCCTCTGCTGTACTCATCTGTTAACAAAAACTGTTGGTGTGATATCCATGCAATGTGCATCTCTGTCGTCTCCTTCATATGGCTTATTACCTTTATGGATCATTTATGTTTTTTTATATGGAACTGACCATTTGATGAGCAGTTCTGTGGCTGATTGAGACAGGGAGCTATCAGATTTGTAAACACGATTAATATCACAGCTAGTTTCTTTCTAGTCTGTTCTTCCAACCTTAGTTCTGCATTTAAGCAATTTTAAGTAAGATTGTACTGTGCCCAGTTATAATAGACATTTTGCAAAAATTATTTAGCAAATTCCAGAGGCTTGTCATTAAACCGTTTAAAATAAGCACCATCCCTCTCTTTTGAAACTATCTGCATATTAAGAGAATTTGTAAGTACTTGTATGTGCTATAATTTCTGTTTCTGGCTGTTAACACTTTAGATTGGTCTGCAAGTAACAATCTCTTTCTTCTTTTGAAAAGCTCAGTGATACATAGGATCAAATGTGTGATACTTTGTAAGTATTTGAGTCATTAGTTTTTTTTTTTTTGTTTCTCATTCAGCCCTAGTAAAACTGAGATATTTAATTTCAATTGACACTTTAATTCCTGTTTAATGCAGAAAGGAAGCACATCTAATTTGTTATAGTCTGGATTTGTATCTGCATTTGTACCTGGTATATTTTATGCAGGAAGACCTACTGGTACAATCTAACTTATGAATGTGTCACAACTCACATTTCAAGGGGTCTTAAAACTGAGATATTTAAAACAATATTTTTGTCAGCAGTTCTTTTCTTTGTAGCACTTGTGTTTTTATGCAACCCAGCAGTCTGAACATTGGCTCTAGATGATGGTCAGTATTGATGCGACATGCCAACCCATGTACAAAATGAAGAAAATGAGATTGATGCCTGATTCTAATGCCATTTTTAGATGGTTAATTGATTTGTTGTATGATCAGTTTGAATACTTTTAAATGAGAGTATGCCTTGTTGACACTGACAGGACAGTTCATTTTATAATTTTTGTTTATTTTTTACTACATGTGATTGTGAGTAATCACGTCATAGTATTTGTAATATTAACTCATGAATAGGAACATCTAAATTTAACGTGCTAGAAAGTAAAATAGGCAGGCTGCAGTACCCACGCATCAAGGTGCACTCTGGAAAACTGTGCATACATGCTGCTGGGACCTGTAGACAGCTGGATTGATTTCCTTGCTGTATGTGCACTTATGGCATGACAGCAGTCGTGACTTCAGTATATCATACACAAATCCCAGTGAATGTGACTCCCCTGCTATAGCCTTTGTCGTATTTCTCATTCTGTGATGAATAGTGTCAGTACCTGTAGTACAATGTGCATATGCAATAACATGTCTCGTCTTGCACCATGGAATTGATTATATATAAACCAAGCAGAAGCTTCGCAGTGTGGAGGGTGTAAAGTTCACTCCTTGAAATATGTTATGCACCTAGTTCATTAATAAAATTTGAACTTTAAAATACGTACTACAAAATAAAATCGTAGGTAGTCCACAGTTGAGTTAAAGTGGAATATCTTTTATTTATACACACAAGCAATCCTAGTTGAGTATAATGAAAAGCATTAGACATTCATTAATTTATATATACTCAGGTTATTTGGAGCAAGGGAGTGGTTAAGGGGGGGGGGGTTCTGCTAACAGCAATAAAAGCATTAAACTCATTCCTTTAACCAAGTCCCCCTTAACACCATAGTGTAAACTGAGACTGTGCTTCCTTGGAACTGAAACTTAAAAGCTGGAGGCAAAATATACAAGGGCAGCTTATTAAGGCTAACCTACTAATCTAAATGTTATTAATAAAGAAACCAACTCACTAACAAAATGACTAACAAAAAAATCTACCACTAAACATCTATCAGAATAAATATTAGAAATATTAGTAACTTATAAAATAAAAGACTTTTAACAAAGATTGCTTTCGTACTAAATAAATACTTCATCAGGTTTATGTGTTAAAAAAATCAGTATTAATGAGCAGTGTATAACTCTACAAGTGAACACCTAATCAGCTGAAAACCATAGCTATAATTGCTAAGGTGGAAATAAAATAAAAAATGTTAAAAAATAAATAAATAAATGGTGGAAAATGTTAGAAGCCCTTGTGATCTGTTCAAGACATCTAACTAAGAAAGCACCTAGTTTAAATGAGTAAAAGTATCAGAAAACAGTACCAATGTCAGTTATTTTCATTGTAAAATATTGACAGTGTTTGATATTTGTTTATAACAATATTAGCATCTATAATATTAGTGTGTAATGTCAGCATTAATCAGTCCCATATCAGACTTTTAATAGTCTTTTAAACAGTGGGGCAGTTTTCTGAGTTCTAGTATGATTTTTATGGAGCAATAATAATTGAGCCCTTGTTTTCTAAAAGAGAGCAGTTTCAGCTGTCACAGTAGTTCACGTTTTTCTGAAAGACACTTGAACAGGTCAAGTTAGAAGTAAAATAAAACCGGAATCAAAACAATGGAAAGCTTGCTTGTCATTAAAATCAGTAGAGTCAACAGAAGAAGTGAATAATATGGTCATCCATGGAAAGAAATACAGGGCTGACATTTGTATTGATCCACAGGATCCAAAGAGATTACCAATTGCTGTTTACTGAGCAGCTGTTCTTACCTGTGCTAAGTACTGCTTTTTCCAGAACATGGTGTAAACTGTGGTTTCTGACTTGCAAGGCTACATGAAGCAAGCTATAAAACTGTAGACATTTAATATGACATTAAGAGGTACAAATCTCATTTGTTTCATTAAGAAATGTAATTCCAGGTGTGTTGCATAGGTAGGTGAAAAGTTTTTGGAAAGTAATGTAACTATAACTGATGATGTATTAGAATCTAAGTGTAGGAGAAAAGCAATTTCATGAAGTGACTGATACATTTCTGAAAAGATTAAGAAAGCATAATTTCTAAGTTAAATAATAGCAAATTTAAAACAACTGTAACAAGTATGAAATACATGAGTCATGTCCATATGTCTGAGAGAATGAAACAATGTAGAAAAAATACAGTTGTGCAGATGCCAAAACTAGATGATGAATCTAAAAGGGTTTCTGAGAATGATGCAGTGTCTTGAAAAGCTTATACCTAACATGTCTGAGGTAACCACATCTGTCAGAAAGGTAGCTTAGGGATGAAGCTAAGAACAGAAAACTATTTAAGAGTACTAAAAAAACCTAGTTACAGATGGCAGTAACACTAAAGTACTATTCTATAGTTAAGCCAGCTCTATCACAAGTAGACGCCATTAAGAATTATAGAGGGCTCGTGACCCTACAAGAAAAGTAACCATTGTCTGTGGGTCAAGAAAATTTGTAGGTGCCCAAGAGAATTTGTTCAGCCTAAAAAGGAACTATTAGCATAGTGTATGGATGTGAGATTGAATGTTTGTAGTCCAGAAGTTCAGGTTGAAGCAGACAACCAATCCCTTTAAAGAGTATTCAGAAAGCCTTTTTAGGACATTTCTGAGACTGAAAAGGATATTACATAATCTGCAGAAATATAGTCTGAAAGTGAAACACAGACTGTATGAGGAACTGCGTACAGAAGATAATGTTGAACAGAGTATTTTTACTAGACAAGCTTTCAGAATTGCTAGAACTATAGACTTTATGGATAATTCCACAGTTGCCTCTGGCAGAGGAAAAATATTATCAGAGATATACTGACAGTGGTTTAGAAATGTGTGTGCTGACATTACAAAAGAAAGGCTCGCCCCTGCTGCTGTTGATGATCACCCAGTAGAAGCCTTTTCCGGGAGACTTATTTGACAGAAATATGCAAGTTTGTGCAAGAGTACAGATCATAATGCTTTAGCAGTGGAATGGGACTTGGGTGAAAGCCAGCATACTGTGGCTGACAGAAGTTTTTCCATTGTGGTTGTGCGCTAAGTCGTCCTCTAAATGTTGAAAGATGTGCCTAGGTGGGCATGCAGGTTGGTGTTGATGCCATCCAGCATACAAATAGGCTAAAATGATATCTGAAATAAATGAGTCTAGAGGAATGTCCTTTAAAAAAATTGGGCTTCTAAAACCACCTAGGTAGTGTATTTCAAGGTAGGAGTCAAGAGGGTTCAAACCATACCCTCAGAACTACTGTTAGACCTAGTGGTAGACAAGAGGGCACAAGTGGGGGCAGTATGATGCAGGCATCTCTTTAAGATGTGTGTGGTGGTAGATTCTGACATAAGTAACAGAGAAAGATTTCAGGAAGTAGGTTTTTACTAAATTGAGACCATCATTTAAACACCCAGAAAAACGTCCATGTATAAATAACACAAGGAATGTGTTTACATTTATTCTAATGAAATGTGCATTATGTAAAAATGTGTTAAAGCCATGCTTCTCATTTCTGGGTAGATAATTATTTATGTACAATCCTATATGCATAAACACATTTGTCTGTGCATGTCATAAACTCCTGAATCAGAATCCCTACACCAAAATCATATGTTAATCTTTATTAAGTCAGATTAGTTTTACAAAACTAGCTTCAGTGAGAGAAAAAAATAATTGTCTGTATCCAGTCATCACATGGCATTAACAGTAAAATGTACAAGGTTCTTCATAACTAAAATAAGTGATAAACAATGAAATTATTAAAACTAAGAAAAAATCTTAAACTGACACCTTACTATGATAATAAAACAGTCCAGACACTTATCTGAAATGCAGTAAGTACATTAAACACCACTTAAGTACTAGAATGCAAATCCTTCCCTGAACAACATGTTCATAAATTGCCTGTGCAAGTGACATAAATGCCTAGTGAGGAGACATCAAGAGTAGACAAAGTAATTACTACATTCAGTTCAACTTGATGGGATGCAGGAATCCAAATTAAAAATAAAAATGGATGTGTAATATGCAGAGGTTTAGTCTGAGTTTCTCAATTTTGCCGAACTGTTTTATTAACAGCGCAGAAGATTAAGGCTATAAGCTGTTTTAACAAGCTGCTTCCAGTGGTATGTGATTTGATTTTCACTGCCTTCATTTGCCTATTGTGTGACCTTAAGCAAGTGACTTAATCAGACATTGCTTTGGGGCAGTTGGGGAAATTGAGATGGACTCCTCAGTGGTTTCATTGATCACATACCTAGTAACTACCTAGGAAACTAAAATAATTTGTGTGTCACACTGTAACACCCCCCCCCCCACCAGAAATTTCATGTATAGTTAAATTTTAATCAAAGAACAGAACCACAGTAGCTTTCATAAACAGCCCTACACTGGTTGTATCCATATCAAATGTGTGCTAAACGTTGTATCCTTCCCTTGCCCTGGAGCCCGCCATAGACGTAAAAGCTCTCCCTTTGTATCTTAAATTAATTTTACAGTTACATCCCTTCATCTGGTCTGATCATATTCGTCCTGTTCAGTTATCCTTGGCTCCACTTGTTTGCTAACCATCATGCTTCTTACCTGTCACATGCTTAAATTTCATACTGTCCACTTTACATTTACATGTTAGTAAAAGGAGAGTTCAAGTCCGCTAAGTGTGCTCTTTTAAGTGTCTTACATTCTACTTCCCTTTTGTCTCTGCCTTTCCCATTACCTTTTTTCCAATGTGCCATGCCCTCTTGGTTGCCTTTGTGGGTTGTTTCCATCATTCATTCAGTCAAACCATTCTGTGATTCTACAGCCTTTACTGTGGAGGAGTACTTTTGGAGATCCAGTTGTTTTTTTATTTTGCTGTCTTCTCCACCCACACCTTTGTCCTTCTTGGTCAGAATAACCCATTTCCCTGACATGATCTTGTCACAACTGTCATGTCCCATTATCTTTTCTAGTCTTGGGTGAGTAGATTTTTAACTTCTCTAACTTATGATCATATTCCTTTCCTTCCTTGTCATGGATTTTTTTCTAGTAACTTTCTTATGAATTCCTTCTGGCAGCTTCCTGTCTTTATCCTTATTTGGCATTCAGAACTTCAGACAGTACTCAAGGTCTGATGAAGGCTCTGCAGAGTGAAAGAATTGATTATTTGCTTCTCGAATCTATACCCTTGAGGAGATGCTTCACTCAGGGTGGCCCAAAGCAGGTGTGATCAACACCCACTGATCCATGTCCTGCTTTTTATGTCCTCAGTCCAGCTCCTCCTTCGTGATGCTTCACACCAGGGTTATTGCGGCTGCAGTACTGTTTCTGCACTGTAATTTAACTGCTGCCTTTCTGCCCATTTTGTTTTAGCCTTTTCAAATTCTAGGATACCTTTTGCCAACATCCTGTACTGCTGCATCTCTCTCTTTCTCTCTCTCTCTCTCTCTGTCATCTTCAAAGACATTGATCCTGTTTTGTATTCCATCAGGTTTGTCTGAGACAAATACGCTGAAGTGTATTGGACCTAGGATAGACCCCTGTAGTACTCTAACCATTTCCTTGATTTATAACATTATCCCTGTTGCTTCATTTTTGTCATAGCATTCATCTATGCAGCTTCCCAGTTCTTCAGTGTTGGTCCTGCCCACAATCCTTCCTATTTTCCCATCAGCGTACTGTATTGGACAGATTCATAGGCCATGTGCTGAAATATAGGTAGACTACATCTTCTGGTACTCCACTATCAAGTTTTTGTTTGACCCAGTTATAATACTCTGTTAGGTTTGACAGTCTGCATATTTTCACTGTGAACCATAAGAGACCAGCTGATGTAATGGTTAAGGTCTTCACCTCCTATGCACAAGGTACAATGTTCGAACCTAACCTCCAGGCAGTTACTTGTATGGGGAAGAGTTGTATATAGCAGTCACTTTGGGCATTAACTGTGGGGCGCAGTGTCCTTAAGGTAGAAGATCACAGACCGCAGACTGTATGTCATGTCAGGTCTAGCCACTCGACAGTGTAAAAATTGGCTCTAGGTGATTTGATTTTGTTGACTCGTGTTGCCAAAATGGGCATGGGTGGTTGAGGACTTGTGGTACTCTGACATATGAGAGGGACCCATGCTAACTGTGGGAGGGGTGTACGTTTCCCTATTTTCCAGTGTGTGCTTGTCATAAAGCCCAGGAGGCCTGGGTTAATGCTACTGGCCAGCCAATGCCCATTTTCCAGCTTGGGTTACCTGGGATAGCTCTGTTGAACAAAAGTTGCAAGTAAAACAAATGAACCCACCAAACGTGAACTAAGAATTGCTACACTCACTGTTGTTTCACTGACATTATGCAGGTTGGAAGTGGATGATATGATGGTAAGACAAGATGGAAGGGTAAAGCAGAAAGTCATTTGGCTTGGGATCCAGAGTCGAGTACTTGGGAGGACAGATTAGAAATGGGGTGGGAATTTTGGTGAGGGAGAGGCTTCAGAAGGCAGTGGGGGATGTCATCAGAATTAGTGATGGAGTCATAGCAATCAAACTTCCGCTTAATGGTAGAGCATTATTCATAATCTTGGCCCATGTCCCACAGCAGGGTTGTGATATTGAGGAAAAGAGTGCATTTAGATGGCAGTTGCAGAATCTGCTTGATGAGGCAGGACAACATGAATTGGTGTTGATAAAGAGTGACCCAAATGCACATATCTGGACATATCTGGACAGACAGAACAGGATGTATGGACTAAATAGGTCCACATAGGCAGGGTGGAAGTAATAAGAAAGGAGAGGCCACTCTAGAATTATGTCTGACAAATGGCTTGATGGTGGCCAACACATGATTCAGCAAGAGAGAGTGTCAAAAGATCAGATATGAGAGTGGCTAACATACAACTCTGGTAGACTTCTTCCTAGTAAGGAAGGGGCACTGGAGTCAACTATCAGACAGATATGCAGCCAAGCCAGGTATGGAAGCAAGTTACATAAGGAAAGCTAGTTGTGGAATGCAGAAGTCACATGATTCAGCAAGAGAGTGTATCACAAGATCACGTATGAGTGTGGCCAATGTACAACTTGGGTAAACTTTTTCCTAGTAAGGAAGTGGCACTGAAGTAGAATTAGTGACTGCAGTCATCCCCAGTGAAACAGTCGGTCCACAGCATAAACCACTGGTTACCACAGTCTGCTGTAAGCAATGGTCAGAGAAGGCTTCTAAGGTTAACAAAGCTCAGGCTTAAGGCCTGGAATTTGCTTGGAGAAAGAGCACTGTAGTCCAATGACTTACTCAAGGCCCTCGCACCTCAGGAAGAAAAGAAAATAGGTGAAATTGAAGAATGACAGCACCTCAAAACAGCATGTGTGAGGACTGTAGGACAGATATGCGGCCAAGCAAAAGTACATAAGGAAAGCTAGTGGTGGAATGCAAAAGTCCAGGATGTCTTCAGAAAAATAGAGGAGGCGTGAGGGGAAAAAGTGCGAGATGGAATAGATGGACCAAGGTAGGAAGGAATATTGGTTGGCTAACAAAAAAGCTGAGAGAGGAGTTGCAGTATGAAATATCAAGCCATCAGAGGCACTCTTGCAGCATCGGGAAACTAAGTTGGTAGATGACACAAAGACTATATCAGGTTGCAAGGGAAAGATGAAAGGATAAAGAAAATAGTCCGATACTCTTCATAAGGGATGCCAGCAACAACCTGCATACCAGGCCAGAGAACAACAAAGACAGATGGAAGCAGTATTTCCAGCAGCTTCTAAATGAAGAAAACCCTTCAGAAGCTATACTAGCCCAGATACAGCCTACGTTGAAAGAAGAGGAGGAGCCCAACCTAGAAAAAGTAAGAACAGCACTGAGGAAAATGAAGTCAGGGAAAGTAGCAGGTTCAGATGAGGTCACATGTATGGCAAATGATGATGGGTGAGATGGAGGAGAAATGGCTTCTGAAGGTACACCTAGCAGTGTGGAGAGAGGCTTATTCCAAATGACTGGAGAGTAAATATACTACTGCCAGTGTTCTGAAACAAAGGGGGCATGTATAACTTTAGGCAGTACAGAGGTATCAAACTCCTGTCGCATTGTATGAGCGATTTTGAGAAGTTAATAAATGAATATGCAGAGTAGTAGAAAGTAAGACAGGAGATGAGCAGTTTGGATTCAGATCAGGATGCAGCACAACTGACCCCGGTGTTTGCAGTGAGGCAGATAGTTGAGAAGAAGCTAGAGATGAGGAAAGAGTTCAACTGGGCATTCCTACACGTGGAGGAAACATATATGACAAGGTTCCATGTAAGCTGATTTGGGCAGTCTTGCAGTGGTTCGAAGTCCCAGAAACATTGTTAGAACTGGTACAGCCCATGTATAAAGACCCAGTCACCCAAGTACGAACAGTGGTTGAAGTCACAGAGGGGCTCCCACTGGAGTTGGGTGTGCATCAGGGTTCAGCTCTGAGCCTACTACTGTCAATACTGGTGATGGACTACATTTGAAATGGCACAATCCTAAAAACAAAAAAAACTACTACTCCCCCCCTCCCCCCCCCCCATCCATCTCCCATGGAAAAAAGAACAAAAATTAAAAACTTGAAGTCCCTTCTCATAGCAAATTATTGGGGATGATAGTAGATCTTAAATTTGACCTGCTGATACAAAATTGCATAAGAAAAACATGTCAAAAGCTAGGGATGCTTTTGTAGAGCCAGAAATTCTCACCAGCACAACTGAAGTTAAACTTGCCACCACTTATCTCCTCCCCACACTTCTTTATGGTGCCCCCATCCTTACTAACATTCAGGCCGCACAAAAATTAAAAATTGATCAGTGCTATAACTTCTTTCGGCTTTTCCCGGTTAGGGGTCGCCACAGCGGATCACCTGTCCGCTCATGATTGGCAGTGGAGTTTTACAGTGTCGAGTTGCCAGCTCGGCGCCCAACCTTCTACAGAAGGCACACACTCACACCTAGCGCCAATTTAGAGTGTCCAGTCCACCTACAGTATGTCTTTGGGATGTGGGAGGAAACCGGAGCACCCGGAGGAAACCCCCATGACCACAGGGAAGACATGCAGACTCCGCACAGAAGGCACCCCAGCCGAGAATCGAACCGGAGAACCTCTTGCTGTGAGGCGGCAAAGCTAACCGCTGCACCACCATGGCCGCCCTGTGATCAATGTTATAACAAAGTTGCTAAATTTGCAGGCAATAACCCTTTGCAGAACCCACCACTATATAGCACTAAGACTAAATCGGTTTGAATTACCCCATCAACTAACATATGTACACTAAAAGGACTAAATTGGTTAGAAATACCCCATCACCTTGACATGTACACAGCTTCTTACCCCCCTATAAAATTATCCAGCATACATATGCTTGCCCAACACTAAGTAACATTCTACACTGTGTTCCTAGTTGGTCATTACGATCCAGTGACCAAAAACTCCTGTCTGTCCACCAACTTACCAAATCTGTACTTGTACCATGTTGCTAAGGCCTGAAACTCTGTATCAAATCAATACTTTCCCTCCAATCCTTCAAAACCATTCTGAGGGACTTCTTAGCCAAAAGCTGGCTGGGTTCTTACTCAACACAAGGATATCTATTCTTAACCATTGATGTTATGTGATCCTATCTCGCCTACATTCTGTACTGATGGGCTCTGAGCCGACCCCTCGGCTCCGACTCGGCACGCTATGCTATAGAGCGAAGCCTCTTATTGGCTGAGCTATTCTCTATCCCAGGATGCACCACCACTAATCCCCCAGATCTCGTTTGCCGCTTACAAGCTAGGACGTGGTCTCAAACTTGGCTGAGCTAAGTACTGTTTTTTTCTAAAGTTCCTGTCAGGAAATTTCTTATTCTTACCCAAAAGCTGTTTTAACAGCTATTGTTGTTGTACGAGTGTGTTTTGGTTCATTTTTCTGTGGTAAATTGTGTGTTTGTTTAGGGGAAAGGTTTCCCGTTTAAGTTAGAGGGGCCTTCCCCTATTCTTCAGCTACTTTCTCATTTTTTCTTTCAGGAGGTCAAGTACCTGTTTAAGTTAGAGGGTCTTGGCCCTCCTTTTTAGTGGTTTCTGATTTTGTATTGTACCGTTTAAAAAAAAAAAAAAAAAAAAAAGTTAAGTTAAAGTTAAATATTTTGTATTGTGGTAAATCTTTGTTCTAACAAAATAGTGCTTCTTTCCACTGGTTTAGTGTTTTTTGATAGGCATTATTATGTCAAAAGAAAATAGACCCTCAGGGTTCAAAAGTGCATGAGGTGCGGTTATAAGATGTCTATAACCGATGACCACTCCTCGTGCGTATATTGTTTAGGCGCCAAGCACTTACAGGAGTCCTGTAGCGTGTGTCACGCCTTTTCATCTAGAGTCCTCCAAGAGAGGAAGAATAAATTAATACTGAAAGGGCTGATTAAGCCCTCCTTCGAGGAGGCCTTACCTTCCTCATCCTCTCCTACCAAGAAGAAGAAAGCATAGTCTCCGACCAGCCCGTCGGAACAGACTGCTAAGAAACCTAGGCAGGCTTCTCCATCGGCTCCACGGACTTCGGAGCCGAGGGCGGAATGGTCTGCCTCGATGCCTCCAGTCTCGACTCCTCTGGTTTCGGAGCCAAGGACTGGGGCGTCGAGAGGCGGGTCACCTTCATCGGCTCCACTGATTTTGGAGCCGATGAGGGTTGCCGGCTCAGACTCTTCCCCTTCAGCGCCGAAGCCCTCCTCGGCACCGAGGGAAATTTTTTGGGATCTCCCTCAGATTCACTTTCTTTGTGGTAAAATCTTCAAACAGCTACTTTAACTTGTTTCTTAGTGTTAGTCAGCATGTCTAAGGAACATAGACCCTCTGGGTTTAAAAAGTGCGCGAGGTGCGGTTACAAAATGTCGATAACGGACGACCACTCCTCGTGCGTTTGTTTAGGCGCCAAGCACCTACAGGAGTCCTGTAGCGTGTGTCACGCCTTTTCTTCTAGAGTCCTCCAGGAGAGGAAGAATAAATTAATATTAAAAGGACTGATTAAGCCCTCCTTCGAGGAGGCCTTATCTTCCTCTTCCTCTCCTACGAAGAAGAAAAAAGCGTCGGCTCCGACCAGTCTGTCAGAACCGACTGCCAAAAAACCTAGGCAGGCTTCTCCATCGGCTCCACGGACTTCGGAGCCGAGGGCGGAACGGTCTGCCTCGATGCCTCCAGTCTCGACCCCTCTGGTTTCGGAGCCG
Source organism: Protopterus annectens (assembly GCF_019279795.1). Lineage (NCBI taxonomy): Eukaryota > Metazoa > Chordata > Ceratodontiformes > Protopteridae > Protopterus > Protopterus annectens. The sequence goes on along the minus strand of NC_056745.1, from coordinate 337,386,390 downwards.
AGGACTGGGGCATTGAGAGGCGGTTCACCTTCATCGGCTCCACTGATTTTGGAGCCGATGAGGGTTGCCGGCTCAGACTCTTCCCCTTCGGCGCCGAAGTCCTCCTCGGCACCGAGGGAAATTGTTTTGAGGTCTCCCTCGGAACCGATAGTAGTCGAATCCATTCGGAGCCGGTCCCCTAGTCCTATGGAGCCGATGGAGAAGTCGGTTCGGACCCGATCGGTGTCATCTAGATCCTCCAAGATGTCTGATTCGGACATCGACAGGATGCTCCTAAGACTTTTCCAGTCTCCGGTGTTTCAAAAGTTAGTTTTGGCTCCAGCCCATTCGGCTTCGGAGCCGATGGTCCACCCTGTTATTATGGTTCCTCCTCCAACAGCCTCGGCACCGTTGGAGCCGGTGCTGGTGGAGCCGATGGAGGTTTTCGGGTCGGGCCCGACCCTTACTCCAACTCCGGCTCTTGAGTCGGAGTTCGGTACATGGACTTCTTCTGTCGGCCCCGGGGGGGGACGCTTCGGGACTGATGTTTTCGGTCCCAAGCCTTCCTCTCGGTGCGTCGGCTGCGGGGGTGCCATCTACCGTTGTGGCCACGGAGGTGGGACCTTCCCAGGATTCTGGTGGTCCCGCCTTCAGGGCCATGAGGAGTGCGTTAGCCAAATCTTCTTTGACTACCTCCACAGTCTCCCCAGCTCCTTCCCTGCATACTGAGACTGGGTCTTTGGCAGTCCCCCTGTCCTTAGACAGCGGAGCCCCGGGGCCTGAGGTTACCCCCACTGGGGGTCCCCCCCTCCTGGAGGTCCCTCTGAAGCTTCTTCGGAGGAACCCCCCAGGAAAAGATCGTGCAAGAGGAAGCACGTTGACTCCCCTGATGAGTCACTCACATCAGACACTGACCTTGATGATGCAGAGGGGTCTCCTAAGTCGTCCTCAGATGATGTCTCCTTTGCAGACATCCTGGAAGCCCTTAAACAACGAGGCGGCTGGCAATCCAAACCCCCTTCTGCTGATGAGTCGGTGTTCCTTAAGGCCTTCGGGGCTCAGCCCTCCGCCTCCTGGGTGTCTCCGCCCTTCGACGAGCTCCTGGATTTGATCTGTCGAAGGGCGTGGCAACACCCAGACTCTGTGGAACCGGTGCCTGCTCATCCTAATAAGTTCCTGTCAGCACCCCCGGAAAAGGAGTTTCTGACGAAAGGTGTGGCTGTAGATGCCTTGGTGGTGGCATCTGCTACCCAGCAAGATGTAGCAGAGGCTTCGACGTCCGTCCATCCTCCTAATAAGGAGTCTAGGAGCATGGATCGGTACGGTAAGCGCACCCTAAGTTCAGCGGCCTTTACTTTAAGGTCCCTGAACTATCTCACGCACTTTACCAGATTTCAGAGGGATCTGATTAAAGAACTTTCAGATACCCTCTTGGGTAACCTGCCTGAGAAGCTGGCCCAGACGGTTGGCTCTCAGCTGGCTACGCTGTCATCCATATCAAACTCGTCCATGAGGCTCATTTCTTATGCGGCCGAAGGGGCGAGTAGAGCGGCGGGTACAGGCATTGCTCTACGGAGACGAGCCTGGCTCCGCCTGTGTCATTTTTGCGGAGGCCTTTAAGTCTTCCTTTGCCAACGCCCCCTTTGATGGGTCCTCTTTGTTTGGACCCAAGGTAAAGGACACACTGACCCGCTGCGAGCAAGAAGGTAAGACTTTGACTGCCGTAGGGGCACGATTTTCCACTCCCTTTCGGCCTTACCCCAAGGCTAAAAAAGGAGGGAAAATGTGGTTCCGTAGATCTCAGAAGTCTTACCCCTCACAGCAGGACGATCCCCTTCTAGAGGCAGGGGAGGGGGAAATTCTTCTGGAAGACGCCGTCCCAGAGGTGGCAGAGGCCCTCGCAACACTGGAGACCGCGAGTCCTTTCGTGGCTCTTCAGCCTTTCACAGTCCCTGAGGAATTGCCAGACTGTGCAGCTCCGGAGCCAGTCGGGGGTCGTTTTTCGAGGCACCTAAAAGCTTGGGAAGGTATCACTCAGGACCGATGGGTGCTTCGAATTATCGCCGGAGGTTACGCCATCCCTTTTTCTCACTCTCCACCTCAGTCCAAAAAAATCCCGGACCCGCCACCCAGTCAACGGGAAACTGCAGCCTCAGAAGTTTCAAAGCTGCTGCAAAAAGGAGTCATCCAACCGGTCCCCGCAGACCAGATCGGATTAGGGACTTACTCAAGATTCTTTTTGGTGCCAAAAAAGACCGGGGACTTGAGGCCCATTTTGGATCTCAGCATTCTAAACCGTTCAGTCAAAAAGTCCAAGTTCCGAATGATCACCCTACAATCCATTCTCCCACTGCTGGAGAACGGTGTTTGGATGTGCTCCATAGATCTCAAGGACGCTTATTACCATATCATGGTACATCAAGCGTCCAGGAGACATCTGCGCTTCAGCCTAGGAGGCAGTCATTTTCAGTTCCGTGCGCTGCCCTTTGGTCTCACCACAGCCCCCAGGGTGTTCACCAAATTTTTGGCGGTTGTGACTGCTCACCTGAGAAGTCTAGGATTCCAGGTGTTTCCATGTCTAGACGACTGGCTCCTAACTGCCACCTCCAAGCATCTACTATTGCGGAGCTTACAAGCCACGATATCACTGGGCAATTCCCTTGGAATCACCTTCAATTGGCCAAAGTCTGTGTTGCTGCCATCTCAACGCGTAAGATTCATCGGAGTAGAGATAGACTCAAACCGAATGCAGGTCTATCTACCTACAGACAGGATACAAACCATACAGGCTCAAGTTCGAGCCTTACTTCCCAGATCCAAAGCCCCAGCCAGAATGGTCCTGCAGCTATTGGGATCCATGTCCGCCACGGTTCTTCTAGTTCCCCTAGCAAGATTGCACATGAGAATTCTCCAGTGGCTTCTTTCAACTCAGTGGTCCTTTCAGGATCTCCCTCTGTCACCTCATATGGATCACGGAAACCTGCAAACGGGACCTCCGCTGGTGGCTGGTGCCCTCCAATCTGGATCAGGGACTACCCTTTGTTCCACCTCCTCCTGTGGCCACTTTGACTACGGACGCCTCCCAGATGGGGTGGAGGGGGGGCATTCCCTGGGCAGGTCAGTCCAAGGCCAATGGCATTCGGAAGAGACCCTACTTCATATCAACATCCTAGAAATGAGGGCGGTGCTTCTGTTCCTTCAAGCCCTTCATGATTACCTCCCTCAGGGCGTAATTGCCGTTCACTCCGACAACATGTCAGTTGTCTGGTACCTGAACAAACAGGGGGGGACCAGATCCTACCCCCCTTTGCAGAGAGGCCATGAGAGTTTGGGAATGGGCAGTGTCAACCAAACGTTTTCTAGTGGCGACTCGTATCCCGGGCAAATCCAATGTTATAGCCGACAGACTGAGCAGAACTATCCTCTTTCCACACGAGTGGTCTCTGAACATTACGGTTGCAAATCAGATTTTCAGCAAATGGGGAGTTCCTTGTTGTGACCTCTTCGCGACTCCGCTGAATGCGAAGTACAAAAAGTTCTTCCCTCACCCCGGCTCCGGGGAAGAGCCCTATGGACGCACTAGCCCGTCCGTGGCCCACCGGCTTGCTATATGCTTTTCCTCCAGTTCCTCTCCTTCCCAGGGTGATCCAAAAGGCGTCTCTCTTGGGGAGCAAAATGATCTTAGTGGCTCCTTACTGGCCTCGTCAGGTATGGTTCCCCTATCTTCAGAAATATGCACTGGAAGGTCCATGGTTCCTGGATCAGATCCCAGACCTATTGGTTCATCAGTCGGGACTATTCCACCAGTCCCTACACACCTTAAAATTGACGGCTTGGCTCCTCCTCTTCCGACTATAGTCAGGAATCATACCTTGGATCCAGAAGTTGTACACATTTTATCCTCTACCCACAAGTCTGCTACAAAGAAATTGTATTCTAGCAAATGGAAAAGATTTGCTATTTGGGCTCAACTCCGGGGTCTGGATCCCATCACTATTCCCGTTTCAGAAGTACTGAAATTTCTAACTTCCCTTTTCAATCAAGGCTCTTCAGTCTCAACCATCAAGGTTCAATTGGCAGCCATTTCCAATTTTCACAAATCTATAAACCCACCTTTAATGAGCAACAGATTGTGTAAGACCTTCTTGAAAGGTGCTGCGCTTTTAAGACCTCCGATTTCTCATCCTGCTCCTCCATGGGATCTCGATGTGGTGTTACGCGCCTTAACTTCCTCCCCCTTCGAACCGACAGCAACATGTGATTTAAAATTTCTATCGTGGAAAACTGCCTTTCTGGTGGTGATTACTTCTGCCAGAAGGGTTTCAGAGCTTCAAGCTTTGTCTGTAAAACCTCCGTACTTGGTTTTTCACAAAGATAGAGTATCTCTCAGGCCAAATCCATCATTTGTCCCTAAAGTTTGTTCCAGTTTCTGCCTACAACAGTCATTAGAACTTCCAGTCTTCTTTCCGAAGTATTCTAACAAAGCGGAATACATATTCCACACATTAGATGTCCACAGGCAATTGCGTTTTTATTTAGATAGGACCAAACAAACAAGGAAAACAGATCAGTTGTTTGTATCCTTTTCGGACAATAAATTGTGCAAAGCCGTCACAAAGGTCACTATTGCCAAATGGATCAGGGACTGTATTACTCAAGCTTATTCTTCTTCTAATATAGAGCTTACCACCTCTGTCAAAGCTCATTCTACAAGAGCCATGGCTACTTCAATAGCATTCCATTCTAAGCTTTCCATTAGTGACATTTGTGCTGCGGCTACGTGGTCCTCCCCGCACATTTTCATTTCTCACTACAAATTGGATGTGGCATCTAGAGGACGAGCTTCATTTGGTTCCACAGTGCTCAGGAGTGTTTTCCAGTGAGCCACCCAGGATTTAGGTGCTAGGGACGCTGTCCCATCAGTACTGAATGTAGGCGAGATAGGATCACATAACATCTTTTAGTTATGTACTTACCATAACTTTAGATGTTTGGGATCCATCTCACCTACATTCCCAATAACCCACCCTCCTTCCCCCTTCCTTGGAGATCAGAGGATATCAGAAGGTCCAAATCCTGTTGTTTCATCTTGAAACATCTGGCAATGTTATATAAACAAGTTGTGTATGTGTGCATGAATGCGGACAAACAAGATCTGCGGGATTAGTGGTGGTGCATCCTGGGATAAGAAATAGCTCAGCCAATAAGAGGCCTCGCTCTATAGCATAGCGTGCAGAGTCGGAGCCGAGGGATCGGCTCCGAACCCATCAGTACTGAATGTAGGCGAGATGGATCCCAAACATCTAAAGTTATGGTAAGTACATAACTAAAAGTTTTCATATTTTTCATATGTCTAATTTGGTATAATTATTTAAACTGTATTTGTTTGTTTATTTTTAAATACTGCAAAATTATTATTAAAGTGTTTTGTAATACTTGGAGCTTTTCTCCCTGGGTCCCCTTTTGAAAATAGGCTCCTACCCAGTAAGACTTTCCCAGTAATCAAATGTCAATAAATAAATAAACAAGTGAGAGGGAGGGGACAGGTAAACAAGTTGCTGCATGCAGACAGTGTGGCATTACAAGCAGACTCTGAGTAAGAACCTCAGCAAAGGATAGAGGAGTGGAATGCAAAACTGAAGGGGCATAGGTTGATGGCAGCAAATGGGGGAAATCAGAAGAAGCTGAGAAGTGAGAGAGAAAGGAAAGTAGTGGAACAGGTTAAGAACTTAAAGTACCTGGGAGGGGTGGTTGAGTAGAATGGAAGTTTAAATTAGGAGGTCAAAGCTAGAATGAGAGGGACTGCAGTCACCTGACAGTGTGTTATGGGTAGTGTATAACAGAAGAATGCTGAAGAAGCTGAAAAATAAGGTGTATATAGCAGTTGTGGGACCAGTACTGCTGTATGGTACAGAAACCTGGGCAGTGAAGGCAGAGCAGTAGAGGTCATGAAGAAGTGCTAAGATGGGTGGTAGAAAGCACACTGTGGGACAGACGAAGAAATTGCATCAGAGCAGATGTCAGAGTAACTTCAATTACAGACAGAGTTAAAGAGATCAGATTACGGTGGTTCGAACATATTTGCAGAAGACAGTCTGGTGAAGAAGATTTGGAACAGACAGGAAAAAGGCAAGAGGAAAGGAGGGCCTCCAGCAAACAGCTGGATGGATTGTTTGGGATAAGACCTGTGACAGTTGGGCATGGGTGTTGAAGTGTGGCATTGAATCGAACGAGATGGTGGCAGTTGACGTGATACTCTGACCCCATGTAGAAAATGGGGAGGGTGGTGATGATTGATGATGATCTTCTTTTCATATCTGCTGTAATAACACTCTACATGAGCCAATCTGACTTGCTGTCCATAGAGAGTCCAGTTATTCAGTCCTGCTTAGTGTCAAGGGGCTCTCTTCCAAGCTGTTTTGGATAACTATTTTAATTAACCTTAGAAAATCTGCTTAATGTAAATCATTACCCTGACTGGAGAATAAGCGTTCTCCAGCAGGGTATTAATATACAAGTGGTGGTGCTGCAGTAGCGTTGTCGCCTCACAGACGTTGCCCGTTCGATTCTCAGAGCGTCTTCTGTGTGGCGACATGTGTGAATGGGCTTTCCTTCGTTGAAGGTTGTGTGTTTGGCCCAGCAAGCCAGCACGTAAAACTCTACTGCCAATCATTAGCAGACCGGAGTTCCGCTGTGGCGATCCCTAACCGGGAAAAGCTGAAAGACACAAACAAACAAAATGCATGGTGAAAACCGAGTCCTCTGCTTCACGGCAGCTTATCAAGCCACCGTGGAGCTCGGACTGAGAAAAAAGGAACGTCTGCCATTATTTTACACTCTCTAAGCAGCGCTTTTGCTGTTTAGCAAGTGTAAAATAAAAGTAAAAAAAAAGTATGTGTGTGTTTGTGTGTGAAAGTGTATGTGTGTATGAGTGTGAGAGACAGATCCGGTTAAGCTGCTATTTTACACAGGCTAAACAGTGCTTCTGCTGTTTAGCGAGTGTAAAATAAAAGTGTGTGTGTGTTTATTTTGCTGTCTGCTTGTGTGAGTGAATGCGTGCATGAAAGTTGTGTACGAGAGAGAGAATGGGCTGTCTGTAAAATTGTTTTATTTTAAGTACTATATTTTTTTAATATATTTTTATGTAAAATGCTTCCTCCAAGACCAACATGTACTACAGAAACTTTGAAACATTAGGCGGAGGAACTATTTTACACCAAAACTATACAAAAAAATTATATACTTAAAAGAATATTAAGTAATGAAAACACAACAATTTGACAGCAAGCCCTTTCTCTAAGCGCAATAATGCCTTCCAGGATGTGTGTTAATGTGTAATTAACGTCCTTCCAGGGATGCAAAGGTGGGTGTTAATTAATTACACATTAATACACACCTTGGAGGGCATTATTGCTTGCATATTTTAGGTTGACTTAGGAGCATTTGCAGTACAGAACCTCTGTGTGAAGGACTGGCGAAACATTTCACATTCCTGCTGCCATTGTAAAGTAGTCTAGCTATGTGTCCTTCCTCCAAGGCACATTCAGTTTTGGCATATCAAATTTATTACTGCTGCAGATATTAGGATTTACTAGAAGAATAATGGATTCCTTAGAAGTGAAGGCCTTTACTGCCAAAAGATAGAGCCTTCACCCTTCAGAAGGCTGTAGCAGATTTAATGTACAGTTTGTCCACTTACTTCACACCTTGCACATGCTGTTTTTTATTGTAGCTTCATCTGCTGTGGTCCTCATAGCAAAATGAATCTTGTTTCTGTTCTATTGGTGCTTTCAGTCCTTGTTGTCATTCTTTTCCCAGAACAGACTTCCTAGTTACAATTTCCCAATGATGTGCCATGTGGTGTTGCTGCATCTGGGCCTAGATCCTGTCCAGAGAAGTACATTTTTTTTCCTTGGGCCTAGATCAGATGAGCTTCACAGATGTTGTCTAGCAGAGGTTGGAGGCTCGTTTTCCGCAGTATGTTGTTGTTCAATGTAAATAGTATCATTCAGAAGTGTCCCTAATGTAAATTTGCTGGAGCTTTATGTAGTCTTTGTGGCTTCAAGGAAATGTCATTTCAGGATTTTAGCAGGCCATGTGGGCACCCTTTCTCAATCAAAGTTTTGGACATATCTCCTTAGCAGACATCATTAGTATTATGAGGAGGACTTGCACTGTGGTGCTCTTCATTTGTTTTTGAGTGTATGGAGTTCTGGGTTAGATCTTCTGCCTCTTCAGACCATGCCAGTTATTATATGCATTATCGTCCTTTGCTGGAAAAAAAAACCTTGGTCCTGTCTAAATGACTTTTCTGTTTAGTGGGGCAAGTTTGTCATATACAACTTTTCTTCCATTCCCAGATTTATAGAGAGAATTGATGAAAGCAGCAAAGCGCAGATCCATCAAAATGTTAATGGCATTATGTTGGTTGAAACAATGTAGGTTTCTACCATTGGTTTTTCAGGTTGCTACAGTCAGGCTTCCATTGTTCAGGAATTTGTAAGCCATTAGTATAACTACATACTTTTTCACCCTGAGAATCCTAAAACTACTTGCCCAGTTAATGCAAATGAAATATTTACAGAGAGTGCATTTCTGACCAAAGAAATTGCTGAAATTCTTGCAGTAGCCAAAAAATCACCAACTAGGAAAACTTTTGTCCAACTTGAACAGTTTACCCTTTAGATGGCAGACACCATCCTCGTATTTCAACAACATTGTGACATGTTTTGACTTATTTAAAGCACTTGATGGATTATTTTGAGTTTGTATTCTGTTAGCTGGTCTTCATGTTGGTTGTGTAGCAGTTCACTTCTTGCAAGGCCACAGCCCATCAGATTGTTTTTCAGTGTGATATTTTTTTAGTTGAATTCCCCATTGTATAATCCAGTTCCACTTAGGAATTTAAATCTAATTTCGTGGAAACTTGCTTACACAAACTTGAACCATCCCCAACTTATGATTTTAAATGGCTGTCTTGCAAGACCCTGTCTTTGGTGGCTGTAATCCGTTCCCCAGTTAAGTAAATTTCTACAGTCTCTGTTGTCAGTGGAACCTTTGTTTCCCATTACTGTAAGTAGAAGTCTTGAGTTATTCTTAAGATTTCTGCTTTTACCAGTTCAGTCAGTTAAGTAATTATTAGATGTTCATCATGTTTCACTGTTGCAGTCATTGCTCTTTGGTTATCCTGCTGGCAGGCTACCCACAGTCAGCCTGAATTCCAAAGTCTTGGTCCGGCGTCGGTTGCGGTCACCTCTTCCCTGACGTCAGTGCGCCAGGAGTATAAAAGATGCAGCCGACGCCATTTTCTTCAGTCTTTCTTGTCGCGCGGTGCCCGAAGCAGAAGCAGTTCACAAGTGCCGGTCTGCCGACTCCTGAGATTTTCGTGTTCGAATTTCGGATTCAAAGTCTTCATTTAAAGCTAAGTACCCCATTGGGGAAACTTTTTTCTTGCTCCAGACCGATGTCAGAAAATGTTAATAATTGTATTTCTTGTGGGAAGCAAATACTTCATAAGGGCATCCATTCTTATTGTATTCCTTGCCTAGGCCCTGATCACGACGTTGCTAATTGCAGGTTTTGTGCTAGATTTAACCAACGCACTAAGCGTCGGTACGATTTTGCATTTCATTACTTTGGCCGACTATTTAATTACACAATGTCGTCGGATAGCCATCCGACTACGGCAATTCACAAGAAATGCAAGGAAAAGGACAGGCATCCGAGATCCAAAACTGACGACGAGGGTTCTTCTAAGACAGTCGCCGGTTCACCGATTCTCAGTGAGGCGCTTTCGCAGCCCCTGATGCCCACTATCTCAGAGCTGCAGGCTGCTTCCACTATCTCAGAGCTGCAGGCTGCTTCCGACTCCCACGTGGAGCAGACTAGGCTGCTGGAAACTCAAGGTATTGGACACTTGGAAAATATTCCCTCAGATGGGTCTGGAGCCGCTGAGCAGGCATCGGTTTCTGAGGGTGTTTTCAGGCCTACACAGTTATATGTAAAACCGACTACAGCTTCAAAGGCTGAAGCACCACTAAAGACAAAGAAACAAGTGCAGCAAACCCATGGACAGGCCTCCATGCCTAAAATCAGATGCTCAAAATGGCCAAAGACCTAATTACTTTGATCGGGGGTTCCCATCCCCCTCCTGATAAGAGGCCTAGGCAAGAGACAGAATATGAATCTTCAGATCAGATTTCCATTTCCTCTGACTCCTCTTCTGAACAGGAATTCTCTCTTCCTCCCTATGAGGATTCTGATGCTGAAGAATCTGTCCCTTCAGCCTCTCCTCCTGAGGATTATTCTTTTGGGGAAACCCTGCATACCATGAGGGAGCACTTCCACTGGGAGAGCCAAGACTACTCAGAATCTAAGAAAAGGCTCAGAGACTTTCTTTTACTACCTTAGCACAGGCCTCTTGCTATCCCCCCTGTTTTAGACATTGTAGATGTATTTTCAGAGTCCGGCCTGTCTACTGACTCTTAACCCCCTGCACCTGTTAAGCCAGACAGATACTACAGGGTTCCAGATTCACATAAATTTCTTTATAAAAACCCTGCTGCTGACCCAGAAACTATTTCTCAGGGTCCCAAAGGTGTCAAGGCTTCCACTGCAAAAAACCCTATTCCCTCTGATAGGGATTCAAGGGCACTGGACAGATGGGGTGAAAAGATTTACACTGCTGTTACCTTGGCTGTGAGGGCTTTAAATAAATTGTCAATTTCATATGCTTAAATATCAGCAATACTTAATGTCACTGCTTAAACAGAAAATGTTAACAAATTCTGAATGTGCAGAAAACAAGGAAATGCAGGCTTTATTGCATGCAACTGAACAAGTGGGAAAGCATACTTTGCAATGTGGTTTTGATTCTCTGGAGGCCTCTTGCAGGGCCGCTGTTACGTGTTCTGTCATTAGGAGGCATGCTTGGTTAAAGGAACAGAAGCTGCCTGATCATGTTAAAGCAAAATTATTAGATGCCCCATTACAGCATGATACTTTGTTTGGTGCTAAAGCAGAAGAGGTGTTGTTGAAAATGGAGAACAAAGCGAAATCTATGCAGACAGTTAAGGATTTCTTACAAGTGCAGCCACCCAGATTTAGCAGGAACTGGCCTACAAAGAATTGGTCCTTTCCAGTGTCAGACAGGCCACAAAGAGGCAGATACAGACGCCCCAGAGGCAGATCCCATCCCCAAGGCTCATACAGGCCTAAACAGTGGGATGCTTCTACCTCCAAAAGCGGCAAAGACAAATCACAGCCATACAGGAAACAGTCCAAATGACTTTCCTCTGCCAGCACCAAGAACTTATCTTTTGGCAGCTCCCTTAGGGGGGGAAACTAGCACTTTTTTTCACAAAATTGGCACATTATTACCCAGGGCAAATGGGTCTCGAATATAGTGTCTCAGGGCTACAGGTTCCACTTTCACACCCTGCCAAGGGCAAAAGGTATGCCAGACCTGCCACACAATGAATGGGCAGAGGCACAAAAGTAAGTTTCATCCCTCATGGACATGAGGGCCATTCACCGAGTACCACAGCAAGAGCAGGGACAAGGATTTTACTCAAGACTTTTCTTGGTACCCAGAAAGGACAAAGCCTGTAGACCAATACTAGACCTGTCTATTCTAAACACATTTCTGGATGTTCCAAAATTCAGAATGTCGACTCTGCAACAGCTTCTGCCCATGCTGGGCAAGAAGGCTTGGCTTGTAGCTTTGGACCTAAAAGAGGCATACCTGCATGTCCCAATCAGACAGTCTTGCAGAAGATGCCTCAGATTCATAGCTGGCTCAATGCACCACCAATTCTCTGCACTGCTCTTAGGCTTATCTACTGCGCCCAGGGTCTTCACAAAATGCCTGGCACCAGTAATTGCATTTTGCAGACAAAGAGGAATTCAAATATATCCTTACTTGGACGACTGCCTTATTCAAGCAGAGAACAAGGACATTCTACTAAAGCATCTGGCATTTGTAAAAAGATTACTAATTTGCCTAGGGTACACAGTAAACGAAAAGAAATCAAAACTAGTACCCTCTCAAGAGATAATATTCCTGGGTGCAAGCTTAAATACAACTGCCCAGATGGCTTATCTCATGCCAGACAAACAAAGGCAACTGACTTCTTACTTCAAAATGTTGGCAACAAAGACCCAGTTATCTGCAAGAAAAATTCTGCAGGCTTTGGGCTTCATGGCATCCTGCATTCTGCTAATTCCATATGCCAGACTGCATATGAGGAAACTGCAATGGTATTGCCACAGCCTGGAAACATTAATTACCCTCACTCCCTGCCTGCAACAGGAGTTTTGATGGTGGGCACAGGCCTGTCACCACAAGGGACAGCCATTCACTTTACCCACAGCCAGGCAGACTCTAGCAACGGATGCATCAGATTATGCTTGGGGGGCCCACATGGCAGGAAAATGTATTCAGGGCACATGGCCCACAAGCCAGATGCAGCTCCATATCAATCAAAAAGAGATGCTAGCTGTTCAGAATGCCCTGACAGCTTTCAAGGATCTACTTCGTCCAGGACAACTACTGATAAAGACGGACAATACTGCAGTCATGTGGTACATAAACAAGCAAGGAGGCACACATTCCTACCCCCTCTGCAGACAAGCCATGACTTTGTGGGACACAGCATTGACTTATCAAGTTCACCTGCAAGCACAATTCCTGATAAATACTCTGGCAGATGAACTAAGCAGAAACCTCATGGATCCACACGAGTGGAAACTGGATCCACAAGTCTTCAGCATGATAACAAGGAAATGGGGATGCCTAGACATAGATCTATTTGCCTCCCCTCACAACTGCCAACTACAGAGATTCTGCACAAGGACTTGTCACAAGCAAGCATGGAAAGTGGATGCCTTATCCTTCAGCTGGAAAAACATAACAGTATATGCCTTTCCTCCACTGCCTCTCCTCCCCAAGGTACTCCTAAAGGTCAGACAAGAGAAGCCAAAAATTATACTGATTGCCCCAGACTGGCCATGCCAGCACTGGTACCCAATCCTAAAGAACTTGTCTTAAGGTCCAGCCTGGACATTGCCTCAAATTCCTCACTTACTGACCCAACAAAACAATCGGATCCTGCACAGCCAACTCAGGACCTTAAATCTGGCAGCATGGCAGATAATGTAGCAATTCAGAACACTCCTCTCTCCAAAGCTGTGATGGATGTTATTTTGGAGGCCAGGAGGCCCAGTACCAGAAAATCTTATGCAGAAAAATGGAAGAGATTCTGTGCTTGGAACCAGGCACAAGGAATTGACATGTTTGTACCAAATATTCCTTAGATTTTACAATACTTAACTGAGATGCTGGACAAAGGCTTATCCTTTTCATCAATTAAGATCCATGCCTCTGCCATTTCAGCCCATTACAATACGGAACCACCTATCTTTTCTCATCCTTTAATAAGGCAGTACCTCAGAGGGGCCAAAAACATAAGACCTCCAAGGAGAGCACCAATACTTGCATGGAACCTCAATTATGTCACGGAAAAACTCACACTTCCTCCTTTTGAGCCAGCCTCAACAGCTGATATAAAATTATTATCCTGGAAAACAGCTCTGCTCCTAGCAATAACCTATGCAAGACGAGTCTCGGAGTTACAAGCACTCATGGCTGTGGAACCTTTTATCATTTTCCATCCAGACAGGGGTTTCTCTGAGAACAAACCCAACATTTATGCCTAAGGTGGTGTCCAGTGTGGCCCTTAACCAAACCATTCACTTGCCTACCTTTTATCCAAACCCACAGAACAAGGGTGAGAGACTTCTGCATTCTTTGGACATACACAGACAGCTACACTTCTACTTGGACAGAACTAAAGCTTTCAGAAAGACTGAGCAACTTTTAGTGGCATATGCTGCAGGATCACAAGGAAAGGCTATTTCAAAACAGACTATTTCAAAATGGATAGGCGATTGCATTCGTTTCTGCTATTCACAACATGGCAAATCAGTGCCTAAGGGCATTAGGCCACATTCAACCAGAGCAGCAGCCACTTCAGCAGCCTTCCTCAGAGGAGTACCAACCAAAGACATTTTAGAGGCTGCAACTTGGAGTTCAGTGCACACTTTTACAAAGCACTACCACTTACCTCTCTACTCTAAATCCAGAGCAGGCTTTGCCACTGCAGTTCTGCAGGGCCTCATAGCCTCTCCTAATCCTATTTAGCCCCAGCCACCCATCCTCAGCTTTGGGATTCAACCCAAGAGTAATGACTGCAACAGTGAAACACAAACATAGTACAGTTGTGTACCTACCATAAATGTAGATGTTAGTGTATTCACTGTTGCAGTCCAGGTTACCCTCCCACCATCCCCCTTTCTTTTGCTGGGTCTTATCGGTACTTCTCTATTCTATACAACCTATGTGGTGTATTTGCTTGTAGATGAAGGAAATGATTACCTTAGTGCATGCATGTTTATTGGCATAATTTTTTAGCCTACCCTTTTGGGGGCACCTGACATCTGGGGCAAGAAAAACTGAAGAAAATGGCGTCTGCTGCATCTTTTATACCCCTGGCGCACTGACGTCAGGGAAGAGGTGACAGCAACTGACGCCGGACCAAGACTTTGGAATTCAGGCTGACTGCGGTAGCCTGCCAGCAGGATAACCCAAGAGTAATGACTGCAACAGTGAATACACTCGAACATCTACATTTATGGTAAGTACACAACTGTACTTTCTATATACCAGTTTTAAGAATGATGGTGAGAGATACCTTTACTGTCCCCAAATGTCTTATGTAGACATTCTGCTAAGGCCAATGGCATTTTCCTTTGTTTTCTAATGGTAGGAGAGTATTTAAAGTTTTAATACATGGCTTAACTTAAAGTGAGCGAGTCTCTACCTCAAATGGTTAAATGTTATTCTAGGGCTTTGGTCACGTGAGCAGTTTTCTTATACAGCATCTGTTTTGAGGGTATTTGTTGAGCTTCTGCTTTGTCTAATGTGTGTGTATTTGGTAAACATTACTAGCGAGGTATGATTTATAAAATAAGAACATGTTTTAGTAGAACAGCTCCTTTAACAGTTTGTGGTCTTTTCTTGCTTTTAATTTTGTTGAGTTTCTCCTCCTTGTATTAAGAATGTTTACAGTTCTGAGTTTGTACTTATATGAATATTTCTCAGCTGAACATTTCCATCTCCACTCTTAACTGGTTCTCAGGTTACCTGTCCAATTGCCTACAAGCAGTTAAAAAGCTAAATTCCTTCTCTCCCTTTCTGGCAGTTCAGACCGGTGCTCCTCAAGGCTCAATTCTTGGTCCCCTCCTTTTCAATCTCTTCACCAATGACCTAAACACTGCCTGTGACCTCTCCTCTATCATTCAGTACGCAGATGATTCAACTCTGATCTCCATTTCTGGCTCTATCAACAACCTCCACCATTCCACCCAAACTTCATTTCATTCTGTTGAGAAGTGGCTCACCAACAATCAACTCATCCTGAACCCCTCTAAAACTAAGCTCTTATTATTCCTGCCTAAAACCCTAGGCCAACACAAATCCAGCTTTCTCTTATCCTCTCTAAATGGCACCATCATAAGACCAGACTCGCACACTAAACCACTGGGTGTCATCATAGATGACCACCTCAAACTAGACCTCCACATACTTCATTCCATAAAGAAAACATACCAAAAAACTGGGCCTGCTTTACAGAAATAGCAAATTCCTGTCCCCCAACTCAAAACTGCTGCTAGCCCAACCCTATCTCCTCCCTGCCCTCCTCTGTGGCTCCCCTCTTTTTTCAAATATACAAAATAACCTGCTGGCAAAGCTTGACCAAACCTACAACAAAATTGCTAGATTTGTCACCAGCAGCTCCTATGAATCCCATCACTGCACAGCACTCCTAAAACTACATTGGCTTGAACTCCCACACCTTCTGGCCAAAAGTCAGCTAATCCAAGCTGTTACAATTCTTAATTCTAACTCTGACTGTCCATCTCTGTCCAACCTGATCTGCTGGTACACCCCTCCCTGTTCCCTGCGCAGCTCCGATAAACACTTACTACAAGTCTATAGACCCAATAAGAATATAGGTAAATTACTCAGTAAACACACCATTTCCCTTATTTGGAACAATCTTCCACTCCAAATCAGAAGCCATACCTCCCTTTCTAACTTCAAACATGACCTGATACTGTATCTCCATAGCAACCTTATATGTACCTGCAGCCACCCTACTTGACCCCTCCCTCTCCCTATACCCACTTTACCACTACCTCTGATCTATAAGACCTTTTCTGTTTCTATAACTTACTATATCTATATGCTCTCCCTTTCATACCCTCCCTCTAGATCATCCCTTCTCTACTACTTTCTTCTTCTGTACCATCTCTTCCTCTGATCTGAGGTCCCTTGTACATACACGTTTCTCTTTTTTTTACTCCTGCACTAGTTTCTTCCTCAGATCTGAGGCCCCCTGCACATACACAATTTCTCCTTCTAGCCACTAATCTAATAATGCCATATTATTTTCAAATGATTACCTATAACCTTAATTCCCTTACTGCATACCTCTTGGATTTATTATCGTTGTTTTTCCTTTTACACCCTTATTATTATATTTTTGTATATAACTATGTTTAATTCCATTGAGTACATTATTTTTTTTTCTTATCCATTGTATTCGTGACATTGTTTTGCTCTGTATTATTGTAAACTTGTCTCTACTTGTATGTCTGTTTGGGGCTTTTCCCCTTGGGTCTCCACTGAAAAAGGGTAAATTCTTACCCAGCTGGACCAACCCGGTTAAGAAATGCAAAATAAATAAACAAAATAAATTTTCAAGAGACATCCCAGGTTAAAAGAAAGGAGTTATATGAAAAACTTGCTGTAATGGTTGTTGTTTGAAGGCATAATTTGCAGTAGATTTGTTATTTCAAACTATCTTTACCCGCATAACTGTTCTCTAATTCTTTACTGTAGGCTAAGTTTTAATCACAGTTACACCTTTTATTCACTTCCTTTCTGTAGTAAGACCAAATGAGCATGTCAGAAATGTTGTAGAGTTTGAGAAAGAATTGAGGAAAGCAAGGCTTGCACCATTCTTTTATGGAAGATGCTAATGTTTGGGTAATGTTTTTGGCAACACAGACCAAAGAAATCCTGTTGAAATCTGATTACTGAAACTAATTCCAGTGGTTGAGCAGTACTGTTGTTATTTGAGAGGCCTTCAAAGATAGTTATGTAGAGTTCATCAAATAACATTTGTTTTTCTTGAATGTGCAGTTAGTCTGCATGTCGGCTGAACATCATAAAACAGTTTACTTTAAAAGTGAAGCCTTCATACCCCAATGTAGGGACTGTCCCCAACTATTATGTTCAAGTTGCAAGGCAAAATTAGGATATGGTACCACTTAGCAAACTGTCTCATTCATTGTTGGGGAAGTTGGCTTCCAGTCTACGACTCTGCAGAAATACTTTAAACAAAAGTTGTGCTACCTATAAGGATTGTGATACATATTTTGTTCAAAAAATAATTAAGTCTGGGAAACGGAAAGCCAGCTGTTGCTATGTATTTTGAAGCTGCTGTGAGGTAAATGTCTTTGTAAATAACTGAATTCATCTGGCCTTCAGGTCGGCTGGATTCACTGTTCCTAAGGACTCCCTTTTCCTGACTTCTTGGTGCACAGTCTGTGATTGCAATTACACTCAGTCAGCATGTTGCTAGGATGTTGTGGAGACATGGCACAACTTTAGAAGTATGTTGTAGATTTCTTTGACAGCATTTTAAGAGCTGCTTAAAGACGGATCAAGAAAATATTGTAAACTGGGTCTCCTTATTTCCTTCCTTTTTGTCCTTATTATCTCACTAAATATAAATATTTGAGTGAAAGGACATTTGTGATCTCAAACTGGCCTGTAATTTGATGCTGAACTGTCGCCACTCTCCCGTAATCTTTTCGTGTTGTATGCTGGATGTAGCTCCCTCTTGGATAAGTGCCATTTTGTTAGCATTTCGTTTTCTTTTTAAGGCTACTCTTTTCAAATAGTGGTGTGCTGTGTATACCACATAAGTACCGACTTGCTACAGAGATGTACTTTTATAATTTATAATAGTTTGTCCATTAAGCATTAACTTTACTGTAGAGTATTTTTACATTTATAGTAAATTTATTTATTGAAGATTTGCATCTAATCACAGGATGTAATGTTTGATAAAGTGAATCACAAGCAAGAATAATGACGCTTATGATTTAATATTTTTAGGATGTATGTTTTTGGAGGCTGGGTTCCGCTGCTGCTGGATGACCTGAAAGTCCCTGTATTTGTCAATCAGTGGAAGTGCACAGGCTCATTCTGTTGCCTGGACTTAGGTCAGTTTTATTTTTAATAGTTATTTTGAGAACAAAACATAATTGCTTCCTGAAAACAGAAATATTTATTTCATTACATTTGTTTAACTCACCCATAAGCAGTCCTGGCTAAATAAGGATTTTGATTTCCTGAAAACCTTAATGTAAAAATGCCTTCTGCATCCTAAGATGATCATTTGCAAAAAAATGCACCAAAAAAGCATACATCAGGGAAGTTATTTGATCTCGGAAACTGTAAGAGTTTCAACACATTGTGACATAATTTTATATGTGAGACATTGGTCTATATATGGGGGCTGTAATTCAAAAGCTATAAAAGTTTATGCATATTTTATTCATGTTGATTGCATTTTATTTCATATTGATTGCAAAAAAATGTTTGTTTTTGCCAGCACTTATGAATATGGTTAATTATAGTGTTGTAATCATACAAGGTAGACTCATAGAAAAGTGGTTTAGCTCGAAAGCGTTCTAGTAATATGACACAGCACCATACCTTATTGTATTTCTGAGTTTTTTTCAAATATGGAAAGTATGCATGTATAGTTTCATACTATTTCTAGGCAGTACTCCGAATACGAAAACCTTGAACGTGATATGCCAGGTTTTTATCATTTATTGAGGCTGACCAATTTCAGGCTATGTGTATAATCTATTTATTAATCAGATTACTGTTATTTTTCCCCCCTGTTACCAGGGGTAACTCGAACTCGTG
This sequence comes from Protopterus annectens, assembly GCF_019279795.1. NCBI lineage: Eukaryota > Metazoa > Chordata > Ceratodontiformes > Protopteridae > Protopterus > Protopterus annectens. The sequence goes on along the minus strand of NC_056745.1, from coordinate 337,367,342 downwards.
ATATTGTCTATTTCATGTCTGCTTATGTCATTTGTAATATCTCATCTGTAATATGTCTTCTTTGTTATTACTTATTTATTTACATTGGAACTTTTCTCCCCGGGCCTCCACTGAAAATGGACATTAATCCAGTTGGACTATCCCAGTCAACAAGTGTAAAATAAAATAAAAATAAAATGTGAAATACAAAAACTTTCACAAACTAAAAAGGCAGAACTTTAAGCAATAACAAAGTAATTTAGATTGGTTACATAGAAACACTGTATATGTACCGTACATTGTAGTTAAAAAGCAGATGTTTGCATTACTTTAAGTGGGTGAACCTTCAGTAACTCTGAGAGAGGAGAAGAGAAGTAGAGGTATTGTGCTGGGTGATGTATGTTGTGTAATGGATGCAGGATCGTTTGGCTTTGATGAATAGGTACTTTCTGAGTTGCATTCTGAATTTGCTGAGTTCCATTAAATCTTTAGGAAGCTGTCCTCATCGAGTAGGTGCCTGAGTGGAGAAAGAGTATGCAGTGTTATGGAATTTGGTTCTAGGGCTAATTGAGTATTGGTGTGGCTTGTGAGTAGTGACTCTGTATGAGGATGATTGTAAGGGGAGTAAATGTCTCTATTTGGAGTATCCGTTTGGCTTTTCCTAGGGTGATGCTCATGGAGTGGTGTTTGAAATGAATCAGCAGATGGTTTTGGAGATTGTTTGGAGTGTGGTGGCATTTTTTTGGCGACAAATGAGAAAGGTGAACTCCTTTGCTGATGTATGCCTAGGCCGGTTGAGACCGAAAAGGAGTAGATATTTTTGGCCCATAAGGACGAGTTTATTTTTTTCTCTCATTTTGTCTATTGGAAATGGAAGTTTAAAGGTGGGTGATCAATTGGTAATGATATTAATTCAGGTATGAATTAATTGCTCATGTTCTTAACTGCTGAAACAAACACATGTATATCTGTATTCACATTTTGAACCACCTTTTACAATACCTTTTGTACAACCACTCCTTGCATATGCCATTAATGTCCAAGAATTAGTTGCTAACAAAAATAAAAAACAAATGGTATTTTTCAGTGTGTCCTTCGTTATTTTAGCTAGCAGAATATTGAATTTTCAGAATCTGAAAAATATATTTTTTAAAACTCATACAAATTTAAAGCCACATTGATATGAAATACTAACAGACTGTGTTCAATTTTAAATCGGCAAATAAAACAAGGACAAACAAATAACTGCGTCATATGACTACAGCAACTGATTTTTTTTTCACTTTCATGTAGGTATAGAATTAACTGTGTATCCGTTTTTCTCATGTGACTTTTTCAAGTTTGTTACTTATGTTTTCTTCCTCAGGGTTATTCAGATACTAAGGAAGTGCATGTGAACACTGTTTTAGTGTAGTCTACATGTAGAGCATTAAAAAAGATTTTTTACGTCTTCTGAGATCTGGTTTTCTTTTTGGAGTTTAGTTGTTACATTGAGTGCCAAAGCTAGTGGAACTGATTCTTTGCATAGTGTGATGTTGTTATTTGCTAAAGAAATTTGCACATTTCTTTAACCATTTTGGATATGGCTAATTTGGTTGTATCCCTTTCAAGGGAGGTGAATAATTCTGATGTTTTTATTTCTGGAGGAACTGTTTTTTGAGTTGTTGCCTTCAACCAGTACAACAAATTTGGATATATATTCTTAACTGACATAAAGACAGCTTTTCAGAGGCCTGAATGGGCTTCTAAAGAATGGCAATAGGCAACTTGGGCTTCTAGATACGTTGAGGTTAACATGGTAATTCGGGGGTTGATTGTGCTAGTCAAGCCAGGAGTGGTCACTGAAGACAATGAATTTATGAATGTATGGCATCACATTCAGGCTTTAGCCTCTGTTTTGTCTGTAAACGCATTACATCTGATGTTATCCTTTTCATTCTTCCTCACAAGTGGGTCTATGATCTGACGCGACTCGGTCACATATACTGAATTTTGGATCAAATTCTTGAATGCCTTTCTCTACCATAATACTGTATTCTATCCCCAACTCCTCGGATCTCGCTTGCCACCATTGTGGTAAGACTGAGGTTACCGATTCTCGAGTGCATAAGGCTAATTTTTCATAATGTTTCTACTTAAACCTTTCATCTTAAGCTGTTAAGCTTCTTATCTACTCTTTTTTTTTTCCCCCTCCCTCTTTAGCTGCCAGGGGTTTTTCTCTTTCTGTATTTTTCCATCTTTGGCAGCATTCTTGGTAATTTTTTCTGTTACTCCTAGTCAGGTGTTTCTTTTTTCCTCCCTGCTAGGTTTTCACAAAAAAACAAAAAAAAAAACTTATCTTACAGTTTTTTCTGGCTTGTGTTAAACCCATTGTATCCTTGGGTTCCACTACCCTTTTGCTAGCTAACATCCGCTACTGCTTTGTGTTCTCAACCTTGCTAACCACCATGTCCGACAAACCTACTGGTTTTAAGAAGTGCACTTCTCGTGGGCATAAGATTCTCGATTCTGATGTCCACAAGAAGTGTGTCTATTGCTTGGGAGCTGAACACTTGAATTCTGCTTATTCTATTTGTGTCACCTTTAATCCTTGGGCTCTTTCGGGGAGGTGCAACAAATCAATATTAAAAGGTTTATACTGGCTTCTCTGTGGCTCAAACCACCTCCAAAACATGGCCTCAAATTGAATGCCAAGAAATACATCATTATCCCCTTTGGGGAAAATAGCATCCCCACTAATTATCACACTAATAACAACATACTAGGCACTCAATCAGTTGTGAGGGACTTGGGCACCCAGGTTGATAGCAACCTGACTTTTGACCACCACGTTGCCTCCGTTGTATGGAAGGTTTTCTACATGGCCCACCTCATAAATAAGGGTGTTTTATCCAGGAACAAGGAGGTCATAACATATGTGTACTCCTGCCTTATCTGACCCATTATAGAGTACAATGCCCCCTTTGGTATGTACCTTGCCAAGCACATGCAGCAGCTAGAAAGACCACAGAGGTTCCTGACCAGGAAAATCCGGGGTCACAAACACCTACACAGATAGGAAACTTGTTCCTCTACTCAGTCTCCTACAGACTGCTCAGAGGTGACCTGTTTGTGGCAAACATGGCCATCTTAGACCCAGCCTTGATGGAGTTGCCACATATCTGTAAGTTAAGCTCCACTTGCACAACCCACATGTAAGGCCTCAAACTGGTCTGCAACATTAATAGAACTTGGTGATGGGATAGATTTATGTCCCACTCTGGAAATCCTAGATAACCTTACTAAGCTGGGCATTAATCCTTACGTCACTCGATGGGTTGCCAACTGGCTTACTGACAGAACCCACACTGTAAAGTAGCCGACTCCAAATCCATCTCCAGACAAGTGACAAGTGAAGTACCTCAGGGTTCAGTCCTGGGACTGCTTTTGTTTGGCATCTACTTCTCTGAAGTACAGGCCAACACTAAGGGACTCTGGCTAACAAAGTTTGCAGATGATTGCAAACTGGGAGTCGTCATTGAATCCCCAAATGATGTGGATACTCTACAAAAGGGCCTTACAGAAACAGATGCTTGGTGCTAGAGCCATGGGCTCAAGCTCAATGCCAAGAAATGTATAGTTATCCCCTTTGGGAAAAAAAAACGTGAATTACCACATAAGTGGCAGTACACTAAACACCGAAAGTGTGATAAGAGACTTGGGGACACAGGTGGACAGTGGTCTCACCTTCAATAACCACATCGCCACAACAGTCAGGAAATCCTTCTATGTGGCACACCTCATCACTAAGAGCTTTTCATCCAGAAAAAAGGAGGTCATTGTCTCATTGTACTCATCCCCCATTAGATCCATTATAGAATACAATGCCCCATTTGGTATGTACCTCTCAAGACATCTGCAACAACTGGAAAGGCAGCAGAAATACCTCACTAAAAGAATCACAGTCCTAAAGCAGATGCCGTATGCTGACTGCCTTAAACTCCAGCTATACTGTTTCATATCGTGAACTCTGAGGCAATCTCTGCTTAACATACAAGGTCATGTCAAACCCAGAGCTTTTGGACATGCTACACTTAAAGAAATCCCAATCCCTCAGAGCCGCACGCTCCAGGGATCTAAACCTTGTCATCGCAATAAACAGAACATGCTGGAGGGATAGGTTTCTGACCCAGAGACTCCCCACACTCTGGAATAGACTGCCCATGCATGTGAAGCAGAGCGCCTCTTTGGCCCTCTTCAAAAGGAACCTTGACGATTGGATGGGAGAAAGGAAATTCACCCTGGGGAAGCACGTCAGTCGCCCTGCTAGACAGGGATCCAGTGAATTAAATAGTGTGGGAAGAAATAGCCAAGGAATTGTTATGGTTAGGCTTGTATAGGCCCTAGGGCCGATAGCCTAGTACCAACCTATGAACCAAAGAATCCATAATCTGTGGAATAGATTCCCTATCCATGTCAAGCATAGTACCTCTCTAGCCCTCTTTAAGAGGAGCCTGGACGACTGGATGGAAACAGAAAATATAGCCCTGGGATCCCACCTGTGTCCCTGCTGGACAGGGGAAACAGGTGCTGACTTTGTGGAAACATGGGCAAAATTCTTGGCTAGGCTTATAAGGGCCTCCAGGCCAATAGCCTGGTGTCATCCTATAAAACAACTCTGTCTTTTTCCTCTGATCCCAAAAAAAGGGCTCTTCAGAATTTGTTGTGGGCATCTTTGGAGTCATTAGAAAAAAATGAGGAAGGTTTTGAATCCAGTATCCTCTGCTCTGAAGTCTTTCAGGCAGCCTTTGTGTATCCACAGTCATCCTCTGATCAGACAGGCTCTGCTCCATTGAGGTTTTCCCCATTACCTTGTACCTCTTTCTTGGATCCAAAGCCTTCTGATCTGACAAGTAGAGGTCATACTCCGGATTATGTTCTGAAACCAGCATCTCTGGCCCTGCCTACACAACTATTTAGATGCAGAGGAAGCATTCCAGACCATCCTCAACATCATCCTCAGCATCATCCAGGTCTTTGAAGAGTTTGACAGAGGCAGATGTGGACAGGATGATGCAGAGATTTCTTAGGGCTCAGATCCAGATGGGGGTCCTGCAAGCTGTATGCCCTCTTGGAATTGTTAATGCAACTACCCAGCCAATTTCTTTCTCCAGTCCATACCACAACTTCGGAGTCAAAAGATGCAGGATCCCTGAGAGTTTCGGCATCGGATCTGAGAAAGCTTCCCTCCTTGACTCGGACTGTGTCCCTAACTAGTCCTGTTCGATACCCTTGGATTAGACTGGGTCTTGAACCCAAGAGGTCAGTGCCAGGTCTGAAGGGTTGGGATCGGCTCCTACTTTGTTGGATCAATCCTTTCTCATCAGAGCCTCGGCCCTGGACCATTCTGATCAATTCTCTCCATAAGGCTTGGATTTGGGGTCTTTGGCGAATTCAGCTCTGAGGAAGGGGGAGAGGTTTCTCTGAGTCTATCAGCTTTTCAGGTGGTAGAAAGGGCTTTCTGTTTGTACAGAGAGCTGTTCTCTCTCTCCTCGGATCCTAACCATCACCACTCATTAGGTCTGAGCTCTGTGCTAATTAGACCTCTTCCTCAGAGTGAGCCAGTTTTGGGAAGCCTCCACACATGTTCCCCAGAGGGATTCTCCCCCCGATATATCTCCTGAATACCCCACAGAAGAGGTCCCTCAGAAGAGAATGAGCAAGAGGAGGCACTTAGACTCACCCATTGAGTCTCTGATGGAAGACATGGATTTCGATGAGGGAGAAGGATTCCCCCCGATAATATCTCCTTTGAAGACATCCTTGAAATCCTCAAACAGAAAGGTGGCTGGTCTTGCCAGTCTCCTTCTCCTGAGCCATCAGTGTTACTGGAGGCTTTAGGTGCTGGACCATCTACGTCTTGGGTGACCTGCTGGTAGATGAACGGATTGATCTGGTTTCCCACTGGGTTTGAAAGAAACCAGGCACTGTCAAGCTTATCCCTAAGCACCCAGGCAAGTTTTTAGTTCCCCCTTCTGATAGACCCCACTGGAACAAGGGATTCCCAGTTTATGCCATAGTAGTGGCGGCAGCCACCAAGAAGGAGCTAGCTGAACAAAGCTCCTCTGTTCATTCACTGAACAGGGAGTCTAGAGCGATGGACAGATTTGGAAAGTATGTGTACACCTCAGCTACGATCGCACTGAGGTTGTTTAAACTACCTGGCACACTTCACTCTTTTTTTTTTTTTACAGAGATTTGACCAAGGAACTTTCAAATATTCTCCGAGTCCATGTCTGTGGAGGATCTCAAGAAGGTTTCTCCACAACTGGCCATTGTTCTCTCCATTTCTAATGCATCGTTGAGGCTGATTTCCCCCTGCAGTGGAGGGTGCCTCACAAGCTGCCGGTTCAGGCATAAGCATTAAGAGACATACCTGGATGAGTCTATGTGACTTTACGGAACCCTTAAAGGCATCCTTTGTCAGTGCCCTCTTTGGCTGTTCTTTGTTTAGGCCATCAGTTTAGGATATGCTCACCCACAGTGAACAGGAAGGAAAGACTATGTCTGCTATAGGAATCAAATTTTCTACCTGTCAGTGTACATTGTCTAGACACCAATTGGGTTGTAAGAAGATGAGGTTCAGAAAATGTCTTGGACCTTTTAAGAATTTGTGTGGCGGCACTTCCTCCAGAGGCAGAGGAGGAGGTTTCAATGGATGCATTGCTTCAGAGGCAGAGGATGTCTGCAGAATCAGGGTTTAAGTCTCCATCTCTGACGGGCCCTACCAGTGCTTCTGAAGCGTTGCCTGACTCCCTCTGGAGGCAGTTGGGGGTCTTTTATCCTTGCACCTAGACACCTGACAAGTATCACAAGAAATTCACGGGTACTAAGAATCATATCCAGAGGCTACTTTATACCATTTTCCCTTTCTCCTCCTGTCCAAAGAAAGAAGCTTCCTGATATTCCACCCAGTCAGAGGGAAGATGCAGCTCAGGAAATACAAAAGCTGGTACAAAAGAGTCATCCAGGAGGTCCAACCCGAACAAATAGGATTTGGAACTTTAATCCTGCTTCTTTTTAGTGCCAAAGAAAATGGGGGACCCTAGACCCATTTTGGATCTAAGCAACTTGAACCAATATGTAAAGAAGACGAAGTTCCGAATGGTTACGGTTCAGTCCATACTGCCTTTTCTGCACAAGGATGACTGGATGTGCTATGTAGATCTCCTGGATGCATACTATCACATCAAAATAGACAGGTGATCCAGGAGATACCTATTCTTTCAACTGGTTGCCAATCATTCTGCCCTTTGGTCTCACCACAGCCTCCAGGGTGTTCACTAAATACATGGCAGCAGTAGCAGCTTACTTGAGACTCAAAAGGATTCCAAGTCTTTCCATACCTCGACGATTGGCTCTTCACCTCCCCATCCAGGCATCAACTTCTACAAGCCAGGGATTATTTCCCCCAGATTTCTAACACCTTAGACATCTCAATAAACTGTCAAATCGAATCTGGTCCCCATACAGACCCTGAAATTTATAGGGACTGTTGAATACTATGACTCAGGTGGTGTCCTTACCTCATCATCACATCACATCATTGAGAAATCAGGTGCGGGCCATACTGTCTCATCCATCCCCTCCAGCAAAACTAGTAGTACAAGCTCTTGGGTCGATGTTTGCTGCCATTCTTCTAGTGCCTCTAGCAAGATTCTTTGTGAACCCTTCAGTGCACCTTTGGGATACAGTGATGCATACTTTACCAGCTCCTATCATTTCCCATAAAACTCACTCCAATCTGCAAATATCATGCTCAGTTGTGGATCCAGTCCGATGACCTGCTTCTGGGCCACCCCCATAGTGCCTTTTTAGGCAAGGCTCAAATGACAAAACTACCGCCATAACAGATACAAGCATGCAAAATCTGAAGGTAATGCTACTCAATGCTGGAAGTCTAAACCTCAAAATGCACTCTCTCGAGGCACTCCTAAAAATGGAGAACATTGATATCTGTGCAGTAACTGAGAGCTGGTTCACGACTCCAGAGACCACCCCCGCAATACCAGGCTACAACTCTTAACACACTTTTCGGCCACCAAACCAGGACTGAAGCACTAAAGGTGGTGGAATGTCCATATTCACCAAGGATATTCACACCTTCAGGCAAGTTGCCCAACACAATGCATCTGAAATACTACAGGTGCAACTAACAATAGGTAAGACTGCAATCCACATTGTAGCTTGATACAGATCCCCCACCATGCCCCAAGATTATCACTACACCTTTCTAAACATAGTGGAAAATATTAAGATACAATCTAACACCCTAATACTGGGTGATTTCAACTACCCTGCCATTAATTGGGAAAACTACTCAAGTACCAACACCTTTGCCTAATGGTTCTTCATGGGTTCATAGATTAGTACTAAGCTAACTGCCCTTGCATGCCATTTTAAGCCTAGCCAATTATCCATTGTGAGACTCAAACCCTGCACCTTGTGTTTGTAAGGCAAACAACTTAAAGGACAACCGCACCCTCAGACTCAAACAACATATTTATTTCATCATGGTTAGGTGTTTCTTACATTTTAACAGCACTCTGGGACTATTTAGAGCTTTTTAGATATTTTTATATGCAATTTCTGACTCTGGCATTTTGAAATAATTCAGACTGTTTACTCTGCCTCTAAGTATCCCAGAATGCATTGTTTGTCTCCAAAACATTGCATCAGATCTGCCACGTTTTCCTTTAAGATGCTGTCACTTCTTTGACTTAACAGGCATTCACTGCTGTCTTAAAGTCCCCTACTTTTGGTTAAAATGTTATCCTTTTTCAATGATTACTTCAAACACAAGCAGTGCAAATGCTACAGAACAGAACTGGAAAGTGCATTTTATTGCTTTTGTTTCTTAGAAATGCTAACTTGCTTTCTTTTGTGAAGGCTGAAATCTAGTTCTTCAAGGCATCTCCCCTCCCACTTCACACCTACCTTCCCTAGCTGTCAAAGAGCTAAGGGTAATTTGACCCATTATCTGCATGTATTTGACAGCTCACAGCAGGTGACCAGAGTAATGTACTGTTTTCTTGTCAGCCTTTCCCTCCTTACAGTGGGACACTTTTTGTTGCACTCCTCCTGTCAAATTTAGAACCAAGCTACATAGCACTGGGAATAATCACCGTTTTGCAAAGCATCAAACTCCCACTTATTTTTCCTTCCCATTTGGTTAAATAGCTAACAAATGACACACTATAAACATGAAATATTTCACAGACTTGCATGACAGCACCAACATGTATTTTTAAGGCACAATTTAAAAAATTACGGTATTGCATACTTCTTGTAATCTGATGTAGTGTTGTCGATTAATTGTGACAGACATCTGCTTCTTATGTAAAAACATACAATTAATGTATACGCATGGTTATTGCAAATTTATGCTCTTAGATTTTGCAGCTGTTACTGTGCTTCTGCCTGTACTTTGTCACATATCGGTAGGGCAATGTAAAGCAATATGACAATACAAAAACAAAGTTTACAAAATTTAGAAATTATATCCAAAAATGACACTCACCCACACTCACTCACTCACCTCACCACACTCACCCACTCACTTCACCACACTCACCCACACTCAATTCACTCATCCACCACACTCACTCACCACCCACCACACTCACTCTCACCTCACTCACCACCCACACACACCACCCACACTCATCCACCCTCATCCACCACACCTCACTCACACTCACCCACACTCACTCACCACACCCACCCACCCACATTCAACTCACTCACCCACCACACCCACCCACATTCAAATCACTCACCCACCCACATTCAGCTCACTCACCCAACCTCACTCACCCACCACACCCACTCACCCACCACACCTCACTCACTCACCCACATTCACTCACCCACACTCACTCACCACCCACCACCCTCCCCACACTCACCCACACTCAACCACTCACCCACACTCAACCACTCACCCACACTCAACCACTCACCCACACTCAACCACTCACCCACCCTCACTCACCCACCCTCACTCACCCACACCCACTCACCACCCACCTACACTCAACTCACCACCCACACTCACTACACTCACTCACCACCCACCACACTCACCTACACCCACTCACCCCACTCACCCTCACCTACACTCACTCACCCCACATTCACCCACCCACACACCACACTCATTCACCCACCCACACACCACACTCATTCACCCACCCACACACCACACTCATTCACCCACCCACACACCACACTCATTCACCCACCCACACACCACACTCATTCACCCACCCACACACCACACTCACCCACCCACCCACACACCGCACTCACTCACCCACACACCACACTCACCCCCCACTCTCACACACTCACTTAACTCACACACCACACTCACTCAACTCACACACATAACCACATGTTTGTTTGGCAACACCAAGAATGACCCCAGGCCTTTGTCCGAGGAATGCACGAGTAATTATGTACTTTGGCTGTGCAGACATCAGAAACACATGCCTATACAGATCTTACACATCAAGCTGCTCCATTCAAATTGTACATGAAATGCACCCATTGAACAGTTTTCCACCTACAACATTATTTAAGTACTTTAATCCAACACTAGTGAGCCCTACTTTACACAGCCAGTAAACCTGTCCACGGATTCAGCTTCTACAGCACAGTCCAATAAACTGTCTACTGTACATTAGTGTTAACATAGGAATTTCCAGTTCTTATCAGCATAACCACATACACAATCTTCCACCTCAGACCTTTCATGAAGGAAGTTTTATTTTTAAACTTTCATCCTTCCCACTTTAGGGGTCTTACATAAATCCCAGCAAAAAGGAGACCTGTAAACTACAATCACCCTGATCCAAATCCATCCAAACATGGCTGCAAAACTAAAGGTGTTACGGTTTTGAGGGGAGGGTTAAGCAACCATGCCCACACCACCTGGGAACAATCAAATTCTTCCTGTCTTTATAACTACATAGTTCCACAACCACAGGGAAAAAATTACCCAGCAAAGGCACACCAGTACCTAATGGAATTAAGTGACAATTCAGCACTAAATCATAAATCACAAAACAGACTATCAATTCAGTATATGAAGAACATACCAGTATAGTGTATTTAAAGTTACATCTAACTACATTTTGATCCCCCTCAGCTCTGAATAAAACATATGGAGGAGGTGTTTCAATGTTTTTAAAGCACTAATACAATGCTATACTGGTCCAAAAACATGACTGAATTGAGCTGCTGCTTGCCCAACTAAACCACAGGTGTGAACCCCCATCATATCCTTGCATAACAGTGGTACTAAAAATAGACACAGGAATGTTTAGAGGAGATGCATTAAACACGTTATAAAGCTAAACAAGGAGCAAGATTAAACCATATAGCCCTGAAATCAAGTTAGTATCTAATCATGCTGCCTATGCTGATAAAGCAATTTCAATGTCCATAACTGAAAAATCTGGCATGGTACAATTAACACCACTAAAGCTACTGATGTGTTACAGTAAGACAATCTAGCAGACCTGAGCGAACGGTCAGTTTGTACAAGACCAGTGTTATTGCAAAATATCAATGCTAATAATACATATAAGTGGAAAAAAATGCGTGCCGCTGATGAAATTATATAGTATTCTCCATTCATAAAGAATGCTCCTGCTACGCTGACTCAGCAGAAAGTACAGTTGTGTACCTACCATAAATGTAGATGTTAGTGTATTCACTGCTGCAGTCATTACTCTTGGGTTATCCTGCTGGCAGGCTACCCGCAGTCATCCTGAATTGCAAAGTCTTGGTCCAGCGTCAGTTGCTGTCACCTCTTCCCTGACGTCAGTGCGCCAGGAGTATAAAAGATGCAGCCAACGCCATTTTCTTCAGTTTTTCTTGCCCCAGATGTCAGGTGCCCCCAAAAGGGTAGGCTAAAAATTATGCCAATAAACATGCATGCACTAAGGTAATCATTTCCTTCATCTACAAGCAAATACACCACATAGGTTGTATAGAATAGAGAAGTACAGATAAGACCCAGCAAAACAAAGGGGGATGGTGGGAGGGTAACCTGGACTGCAACAGTGAATACACTTGAACATCTACATTTATGGTAGGTACACAACTGTACGATGTTCATCGTGTTTCACTTTTGCAGTCATTACTCTTGGGTTGAATTCCAAAGCTGAGGATGGGTGGCTGGGGCTAAATAGGATTAGGAGAGGCTATGAGGCCCTGCAGAACTGCAGTGGCAAAGCCTGCTCTGGATTTAGAGGAGAGAGGTAAGTGGTAGTGCTTTGTAAAGGTGTGCACCGAAAACCAAGTTGCAGCCTCTAAGATGTCTTTGGTTGGTACTCCTCTGAGGAAGGCTGCTGCTCTGGTTGAATGTGGCCTAATGTCCTTAGGCACTGATTTGCCATGTTGTGAATAGCAGAAATGAATGCAATGGCCTATCCATTTTGAAATGGTCTGTTTTGAGATAGCCTTTCCTTGTGATCCTGCAGCATATGCCACTAAAAGTTGCTCAGTCTTTCTGAAAACTTTAGCTCTGTCCAAGTAGAAGCGTAGCTGTCTGTGTATGTCCAAAGAATGCAGAAGTCTCTCCCCTTGTTCTGTGGGTTTGGATAAAAGGTAGGCAAGTGAATGGTTTGGTTAAGGGCCACACTGGACACCACCTTAGGTATAAATCTCGGGTTTGTCCTCAGAGAAACCCTGTCTGGATGGAAAATGATAAAAGGTTCCACAGCCATAAGTGCCTGTAACTCCAAGACTCATCATGCAGAGGTTATTGCTAGGAGCAGAGCTGTTTTCCAGGATAAGAATTTTATATCAGCTGTTGAGGCTGGCTCAAAAGGAGGCAGTGTGAGTTTTTCCAAGACATAATTGAGGTCCCATGCAGGTATCGGTGCTCTCCTTGGAGGTCTTATGTTTTTGGCCCCTCTGAGGTACTGCCTTATTAAAGAATGAGAAAAGATAGGTGGTTATATATTGTAATGGGCTGAAATGGCAGAGGCATGGATCTTAATTGATGAAAAGGATAGGCCTCTGTCCAGCATCTCAGTTAAGTATTGTAAAATCTGAGGAATGTTTGGAACAAACGTGTCAATTCCTTGTGCCTAGTTCCAAGCACAGAATCTCTTCCATTTTTCTGCATAAGATTTTTTGGTACTGGGCCTCCAAAATAACATCCATCACAGCTTTGGAGAGAGGAGTGTTCTGAATGGCTACATTATCCGCCATGCTGCCAGATTTAAGGTCCTGAGTTGGCTGTGCAGGATCTGATTGTTTTGTTGGGTCAGTAAGTGAGAAATCTGAGGCAATGTCCAGGCTGGACCTTGAGACAAGTTCTTTAGGATTGGGTACCAGTGCTGGCGTGGCCAGTCTGGGGCAATCAGTATTATTTTTGGCTTCTCTTGTCTGACCTCTAGGAGTACCTTGGGGAGGAGAGGCAGTGGAGGAAAGGTATATACGGTTAGGTTTTTCCAGCTGAAGGGTAAGGCATCCACTTTCCATGTTTGCTTGTGATAAGTCCTTGTGCAGAATCTCTGTAGTTGGCAGTTGCGAGGGGAGGCAAATAGATCTATGTCTGGGCATCCCCATTTCCTTGTTATCATGCTGAAGACTTGTGGATCCAGTTTCCACTCGTGGGGATCCATGAGGTTTCTGCTTAGTTCGTCTGCCAGAGTATTTATCTTTCCTGGCAGGAATTGTGCTTGCAGGTGAACTTGATAAGTCAATGCTGTGTCCCACAAAGTCATGGCTTGTCTGCAGAGGGGGTAGGAATGTGTGCCTCCCTGCTTTTATGTACCTCATGACTGTAGTATTGTCCATCTTTATCACTAGTTGTCCTGGATGAAGTAGATCCTTGAAAGCTGTCAGGGCATTTTGAACAGCTAGCATCTGTTTTGGATTGATATGAAGATGCATCTGGCTTGCGGGCCATGTGCCCTGAATACATTTTTCTGCCATGTGGGGCCCCCAGGCATAATTTGATGCATCCGTTGTTAGTGTCTGCCTGGCTGTGGGTAAAGTGAATGGCTGTCCCTTGTTGTGGTGACAGGCCTGTGCCCACCATCAAAACTCCTGTTGCAGGCAGGGAATGAGGGTAATTAATGTTTCCAGGCTGTGGCAATGTTGAGTCCAAACACTTTTTAGATACCATTGTAGTTTCCTCATATGCAGTCTGGCATATGGAATTAGCAGAATGCAGGATGCCATGAAGCCCAAAGGCTGCAGAATTTTTCTTGCAGATAACTGGGTCTTTGTTGACAACATTTTGAAGAAGTCAGTTGCCTTTGTTTGTCTGGCATGAGATATGCCATCTGGGCAGTTTTATTTAAGCTTGCACCCAGGAATATTATCTCTTGAGAGGGTACTAGTTTTGATTTTTCGTTTACTGTGTACCCTAGGCAAATTAGTAATCTTTTTACAATTGCCAGATGCTTTAGTAGAATGTCCTTGTTCTCTGCTTGAATAAGGCAGTCATCCAAGTAAGGATATATTTGAATTATCTTTGTCTGCAAAATGCAATTACTGGTGCCAGGCATTTTGTGAAGACCCTGGGCACAGTAGATAAGCCAAAGGGCAGTGCAGAGAATTGGTAGTACACTGAGCCAGCTATGAATCTGAGGTATCTTCTGCAAGATTGTCTGATTGGGACATGCAGGTATGCCTCTTTTAAGTCCAAAGTTACAAGCCAAGCCTTCTTGCCCAGCATGGGCAGAAGCTGCTGCAGAGTCAACATTTTGAATTTTGGAATGTCCAGAAATGTGTTTAGAATAGACAGGTCCAGTATTCGTCTCCAGGCTTTGTCCTTTCTGGGTACCAAGAGAAGTCTCGAATAAAATTCTTGTCCCTGCTCTTGCTGTGGTACTCGCTGAATGGCCCTCCTGTCCATGAGGGATGAAACTTGCTTTTGTGCCTCTGCCCATTGATTGTGTGGCAGGTCTGGCATACCTTTTGTCCTTGGCAGGGTGTGAAAGTGGAACCCTGTAGCCCTGAGACACTATATTCAAGACCCATTTGTCCTGGGTGATTATATGCCAATTTTGTGAAAAAAGTGCTAGTTTTCCCCCCTAAGGGGGCTGCCAAAAGATAAGTGCTTGGTGCTGGCAGAGGAAAGTCATTGTGACTGTTTCCTGTATGGCTGTGATTTGTCTTCTCCACTTTTGGAGGTAGAAGCACCCCATTGTTTAGGCCTTTATGAACCTTGAGGCTGGGGTCTGCCTCTGGGGCATCTGTATCTGCCTCTTTGTGGCTGTCTGACACTGGAAAGGACCAGTTATTTGTGGGCCAGTTCCTGCTAAATGTAGGTGGCTGCACCTCTAAGAAATCCTTAACTGTCTGCATAGATTTTGCTTTGTCCTCCATTTTCTTCAACACCTCTTCTGTTTTAACACCAAAGTATCATGCTGTAATGGAGCATCTAATAATTTTGCTTTAACATGATCAGGCAGATTCTGTTCCTTTAACCAAGCATGCCTCCTAATGACAGAACCCGTAACAGCAGCCCTGCAAGAGGCCTCCAGAGAATCAAAACCACATTGCAAAGTATGCCATCCCACTTGCTCAGTAGCATGCAATCAATCCTGCATTTCCTTGTTTTCTGCACATTCAGAATTTAATATTGTCTGTTTAAGCAGTGACATTAAGTATTGCTGATATTTAAGCATATGAAATTGACAATTTAAAGCCCTCACAGCCAAGGTAGCAGAAGTGTAAACCTTTTTCCCCCATCTGTCCAGTGCCCTTGAATCCCTATCAGAGGGGATAGGGTTTTTTGCAGTGGAAGCCTTGACCCCTTTGGGACCCTGAGAAATAGTTTCTGGGTCAGCAGCAGGGTTTTTATTTATGTGAATCTTGAACCCTGTAGTATCTGTCTGGCTTAACAGGTGCAGGGGGTAAAGAGTCAGGAGGGGTAAAGAGTCAGGAGACAGGCTGGACTCTGAAAATACATCATCTACAATGTCTAAAACGGGGGGGATAGCAAGAGGCCTATGCTGAGGTAGTAAAAGAAAGTCTCTGAGCCTTTTCTTAGATTCTGAATAGTCTTGGCTCTCCCAGTGGAAGTGCTCCCTCATGGTATGCAGGGTTTCCCCAAAAGAATAATTCTCAGGAGGAGAGGCTGAAGGGATAGATCCTTCAGCAGCAGAGTCCTCATAGGGAGGAAGAGAGTATTCCTGTTCAGATGAGGGGTAAGAGGAAATGGAAACCTGATCTGAAGATTCATATTCTGTCTCTTGCCTAGGCCTCTTATCAGGAGGGGGATGGGAACCCCTGATCAAAGTAATTAGGTCTTCGGCCATTTTGAGCATCTGTTTTTTAGGCATGGAGGCCTGTCCATGGGCTTGCTGCACTTGTTTCTTTGTCTTTAGTGGTGCTTTAGCCTTTGCCTTTGAAGCTGTAGTCGGTTTTACATATAACTGTGTAGGCCTGAAAACACCCTCAGAAGCCGATGCCTGCTCAGCGGCTCCAGACCCATCTGAGGGAATATTTTCCAAGTGTCCAATACCTTGAGTTTCCAGCGGCCTAGTCTGCTCCATGTGGGAGTCGGAAGCGGCCTGCGGCTCTGAGGTAGCTTGTGTCAGGGGCTGCGAAAGAGCCTCACTGAGAACCGGTGACTGGCTTAGAAGAAGCCTTGTCGTCAGTTTTGGACCTCAGACGCCTGTCCTTTTCCTTGCTTTTCTTGTGAATTGTGGTAGTCTGATGGCTATCCGACGACATTGTGTAATTAAATCTTCGGCCAAAGTAATGAAATGCAAAATCGTACCGACGCTTAATAGTGCATTGGTTAAATCTAGCACAAAACCTGCAATTAGCAACGTCGTGATCAGGGCCTAGGCAAGGAATACAATAAGAATGAAAGTCCTTATGAGGTATTTGCTTCCCACAAGAAATACAATTATTAACTTTTTCTGACATCGGTCTGGAGCAAGAAAAAAGTTTCCCCAATGGGGTACTTAGCTTTAAATGAAGACTTCGGATCTGAAATTCGAACACTAAAATCTCAGGAGTCGGCCGACTGGCACTTGCAAACTGCTTCTGCTTCGGGCACTGCGCGGCAAGGAATACTGGAGAAAATGGCGTCAGCCGCATCTTTTATACCCCTGGCGCACTGACGTCAGGGAAGAGGCAACAGCAACCAACGCCGGACCAAGACTTTGGAATTCAGGCCGACTGCGGGTAGCCTGCCAGCAGGATAACCCAAGAGTAATGACTGCAACAGTGAAACACAATGAACGTCCCCTTCCAGATCTCGGAGGTTTCAGTTAGAACAGTTTCAGACCTACACCAACATTACACTTCATCGGATTTTTTAAATAGAAGTGTTATGTGTTACAATACCAAGAACAGCTCACAGAGCTACAATATCTACAGCAGTACCTAACTTGGTTCAGAATATACCATGAAAGAGAAACTTTCTTCGGGGTGAGGGGTCTCTTCAAAAATGTAGAGGATATCGGCACACACAGACATGGCCCACAGCATACACAGCAAAACAAGGGCATGTAAACATGATACTTGCCGACGAGAGAACGTTGCAATTGCAGTCCAACTCCCTCTAACCTTTAAAACGGCTGCATGAAACACTAACGTGCAGCAGAAATATATATATATATATATATATCTATATATATATATATATATATCTATATATAAACGAGCACGGCGCACACAGATGCCGAAATGAGCATTAATAACATGCTAAAATTAGAAAAAACAAACGAGCAGCAGTAGTGATAAATATACAAGCTATCGCTATAAACCAACACTTGCATAAAAAAAAAAAAAAGAAAAGACTGCTCATTCTGAGTATCAGTAATGAAGATAAATGCAGATAATACCAAGCCGAATTCAGCATGCAGCATGGGACCTGACTAAAACAGAAGGCAGCATTCACACATGGGAACACAATGACTAGATAATTAACCGAGAACCAGCAGTAACAAATAAAATGTATAACCATAATACAATAATAATATACAAAATACATATAATTGTATATAAGCAGCAAGCAAATACAACAGAAGGCTAATCTAGATAGTTGGCAGCAGCATACACTACTGAACCATGTGGCAAACAGAAACATAAACTATGTCAGGCAGCACAAAATAGGGCTAGAAGTGCATTCAAACAGGGGCTGTGTGTAGAATTACATTTTTAATTTACTAGGAAGACGTATCTTACCAATGAAGCAAAAAATGCAGAAGACAATGCAGGCAATCCAAACTTTTCAGCAGTCCCTCAAACAAATGCAGTCGACAGGATACACGTACAATGAAAAGGAGTTCCACACACCACATGGGTTTTATTAGGCTGAGTGGGCTGGGTAAGGCAGGTCTGACATCACAATGTGGGAGGGGAACACTGGCTCTTCTATACAGCATGCAAATCAGGCGGGGATTACATCACTTTGGGGGAGGAAACATCCCGATAGCTAGAGCAAGAGCAGATGGCAGATGTGACATCATAATTTCAGAGCCAGCTACAGGTTTTTCAAGTTGGTTTGCAAAGTGAAACAAAAACAGTATAGAAAGCTAGGAAGCAGAACAGGGAAAACAGTTGAGTGGGTTATTTTTTAAAGCTGCAAGGGTGATTTTTTTTAAGCTTTATCAAAGAACAGGGACTGGAAGAGTCAGCAGGTTGGGGAATCTGCTTTAATATCCTATTGTTTTCCTTTAACTATTAGACCACCTTCCCAATAAATTCCAACGCCCTGGATCAACTAATCCATAGTCCCACCAGGGGCTCAAATATCCTTGACCTAGTCATTACCAACATGGGAGATCAATGCTCCACACCTGTGGTCACCCCCTCGTTGGTCAGGTCTGACCATAAGCTAATCACCCTTAATGTCCACATCCCACCCCACCTCCCAGTAGGGAAACCTCCATAAAAAACTTCTCCAAAGCCGACTTCATGCTACTCAAGTCAGAAGTGACAAACTTCACGACACCCATGCAGACGGGAACTGAAAGTTAGACTGCCGAATCCTACACTAAGGGACTGTACGAGTATATCTACACGTGCAGAAATCATGCCATTTCAAATAGAACCAAGACACTCTCCTCCAAAAAAAAGGAAGCCAATCTGGTGGTTCCCTGCCATAAGCAAGTTATACAACAGAAGGAAGAAATTGTTGCAGAAAAGAGGGAAATCCCAGGATACAAAAAAATCCCTTGCCAGCCTCAGTAAGAAGCTGAGATCCCTCATAAATTCCTCCAAAGTTAGTTATGAAAATAAAATTGCCAAAGATTCTAAGGACAACCACAAGGCATTCTATAGTTCTGTCAAGAATCTAAATGGTAATGCTCAGATCTGCTCTGAGCTACAACAGATTGGCACTAAATATTCTGAACCCAAGGTTATTGCCAATATCCTGGCAGATCGATTCAGTGCCAACTTCACTCCCCTCATCCTCTAAAGGGCCCAATCACAGCCACACAGGTAAAAAACGCACTCTCCAAAGCTAAGAATACAGCATCCATGGGACCAGACATCCCGGGCTGTGTACTCCATGAACTACAAAATGAATTGGCACCTCACCTAAGTGTCATATTTAATCATGGCTTCACCTCAGGCTTCGTGCCCAATTTGTGGCGCATAGGTACAGTTATCCCACTCCGCAAGGGTGATCCACATTGGACCCTGGGAACTGTTGTCCCATCAGCCTGACGAGCCTGATCTGCAAAGCCATGAAATGCATTATCATGGAACTTATAAACAAAGACATTGGCAACCTTCAAATACTTGACTTCACTCAGTTTGGTTTCGTGAAGGGCCGATCTTACCTCCTCAACCTGATTGACTTCTTCGAATCAGTCTCCAGAGCCGTGAACGAGGATAAGACAGCCCACACAGCCTACCTAGACCTTGCCAAGGTCTTTGACACCATCCCCCAGTCTGGAATCATAGATAAATTTACTAAGCTGGACATTAATCTGTACATCACTTGATGGGTCGGAAACTGGCTTACTGAAGGAACCCACACTGTAAAGGTAGCCGACTCCAAATCCAGCTCCAGAAAAGTGACAAGTGGGGTACCACAGGATTCCGTCCTGGGACCGCTCTTGTTTGGCATCTACTTCTCCGAAGTACAGGCCAATACCAAGGGCCTCTGGCTAACAAGGTTCGCAGATGACTGCAAACTGGGAGCCATTATCGAATCCACAGGTGATGTGGATATTCTACAAAAGGGTCTTACAGAGACAGATGATTGGTGCCAGAGCCATGGGCTGAAGCTCAATGCGAAGAAATGTATAGTTATCCCCTTTGGGAAAAAAGTGTACCCATGAATTACCACATAAGTGGTAGTACATTAAACACAGAAAGTGTGATAAGGGACTTAGGGACACAGGTAAACAGTGGCCTCACCTTCAATAACCACATCGCCACAACAGTCAGGAAATCCTTCTATGTGGCACATCTCATCACTAAGGGCTTTTCATCCAGAAAAAAGGAGGTCATTGTTCCACTGTACTCATCCCTCATTAGACCCATTTTAGAGTACAGTGCCCTGTTTGCTATGTACCTCACAAGACACCTGCAACAGTTGGAAAGGCAGCAGAAATAACTTACTAAAAGAATCACAGGCCTAAAGCAGATGCCTTATGTTGACCATCTAAAAAAACTCCAGCTATACTCTGTCTCATATCATCTACTCCGAGGCGATCTCTGCTTAACATACAAGGCCATGTCAAACCCAGAGCTGTTGGACATGCTACACTTAAAGAAATCCCAGTCCCTCAGAGCAACGCACTCCAGGGATCTCAACCTTGTCATCACAATGAACAAAACATGCTGGGAGGAATAGGTTCCTGACCCAGAGACTCCCCATACTCTGGAATAGACTGCTCATACATGTCAAACTGAGTGCCTCTTTGGCCCTCTTCAAAAGGAACCTTGATGACTGGATGGGAGATAGGATATTTACCCCAGGGATCACGACAGTCGCCCTGGTAGACAGGGGATGAGGGAAGTAAATGTCCTGGGTAGAAATAGCCAGGGAACTGCTATGGCTAGGCTTGTATAGGCCCTAGGGCCAATAGGCTAGTACCAACCTATGAACCTATTTGTTCTTTTCTGCACATGTGCTGTCGTGCATTCAAAATTATGACAAGCACCCAGTTTTCCCGAACTCTGCATAGTCATCACTTACTGAATGTTTATCTTGTAACGTATGTTGACTGTAGTACTATGCATGTATAATAATTCATGTCAGCTTGCAGGTAGTTCCCCAGTGCTGAGGCTACCATTCCTGAGCTATTGCTGTAAATATGCACATATTGTAAGCATTCATAACTTTGTGAATATGTACAACTTTATAGCTTAGCATGTGTACATATTGCCCATCTCCTTTTAGTGTCATTTTCACTGTTATCTTGTGTTGTTTTTACTGTTATCCTGTGAATGCGTAAGCACATACTTGGCCTTTATGCCAAGTTCATTAATTCATTATCAAAGCAAATATGATAGAATGTGGCATGTTTTCTGTGATGTTTCACAAATAATATTCAGTACCTCATGGAATGTATATCTCACATTGACTCGCTCACTGTGTGCACACATTAATCCATGTTAGTTTGCAAATGACACTGTTACACAGTGCTGAGGTTGCCATTACAGAGATGCCACCAGTATGCAAATTTTAACAGTGGAACAAATAAAACTGTGTAGACCAGGATTTGTGCATGCTACCCCTTTCTTTTGTGTTACTTTTCTGTTAATGTACAAGTATGGATGCACACTTAACACTCTTATTGTCAAGTTCATTACTCCATTGTTAAAGAAAATTTCACTTCAAGAAAAGGAAAGTCACACCACCAATGGTAGTCCAAATCCAAAGTAACTTAAAAAACAAACCGTTTGAATGTACCAGCATGAACAGAACACAGAATTCACATAAAAACTTTAATGCAACAATGCCAATAAAATAGGCAAACAGGACAAGCGCTTTCGGCCTTGGCCTTCAGATCCTCCGGATGGGTGGTATGAAATTCAAAGCTCTATCGAGTAGTCAATTGGTTCTTCATTAGTTGACATTCAAAGATATTTACTACTATAGAACTAGCATTCTCATTCAAAATACTTTCCATTTTTCTTTTCCCTGCGCTCACAGATCTGGCAGCTCGGGGATTTTTCATTTGAATTAAAGGGAGCTGTTGGAAGATGGGTAAATGAGTGGCTTCCGTCTTAGGTATAGTTCCTACTAGAGTCATTGGATCAGCTGTTACTTCTGGTTTGTCATTTGTTACTTCTGACAATTTATCTTTGCCTCTCATGATTTCATCCTCCTGTTGTCACGCGCTGCCATTTAAGACTCTTTGACTTGGGTTAGAAATTCCTTTAGAATGTATCTCTGCTTGTTCTACAAGCTGACGTTGATTACTTTCTGTTTTCTTATACTATGGCCATTCAAAAACATGGCCATTTTTGAAATCTTTATAGTCTCTGGATAATTTATGGCTTTTTATACTTTTTAATTTGGCATCATAGATGTCCAATTTATTTTGTAAACTCTCCAGCTTCGTTATATTTGATTCCAACAAATCCATGCTTTCAAATTCTTTTTTGTTTGTTCTCTATTAGCCTAGAAACTTCCTCTTCCTGTGGCTTGAAAACTTCAGTGAGTAACTTCATATACTGGAAGCTTTGTTTTATGTTCTGTTCATGGTGGTATGTTCAACTGATTATACAGGATATGTTTACCTTTTCTTTAACAATCTATAACTCTTGGACTGTACATCTAATATTGACTGTTTCACGTCACAGATGTAGTTATTTATGTTTGTTAATTGGGTAGGTAGACTGGTTGATGGACTTTTTTCAGCCATGAACCAGGCCATTGTGGCAGTATACAAATCAGGAGGCATGCATGGCTAATGCTGAAATACATAATAAACTGCATGTGCCATTGTGACAATACAAGCCTTATAATTCATAAAGGTGCATGTTTGTTGGTAATGATAGCTGTGTTGTACATATACATATATCTACATATTTACATATAGATTAATTTTTCTGTACACACAGATGTGTGGACACTTACATTTTTGACAAAGATATTCTTGGATGCCACATGATTATGTGGCACAGATATAATAAATCATGGTATATTGCAGATGCTACTTTATCTCTAATGCTGCAGTGGGTGCACTGGCCAGAGATGACTGGTTAGCACAGAGTAGTAGTGCTGGTACTACTAGCCCCAGAGGATTAAGCCCTGGATGTAATCAAGGTGAACATCATTACAGTAATGACACTGGCAGAGCCTTTCTAATTATGCACCTTACCTCTTTCAGTGCCACCTCAGCGAAACACTTAATGACTGCCTGCTTGTGGGAGAATTTGGTAATAGTAATGCTCTGAATTTCAGGTTTGAAAGCAGACTCATTCCAACAGACAAAAGATGAACAAATGATTATCCTTATGGTGAAGTATTTTTTATCATTAGCACTGTTAAGTCCAAGACAAATCTCACTGCCAGTCTCATGTTGCTAAATAACCCAGACTGACTGGTTAAATAGTAGCCATAGTAATGCATTGCAGCTTGCTTGTAACTTGTAACAAAAGTAGCATTACACATGCATCAAAGAACAGAGTGCAGGGAAATGTCCTGTCAAGTTGTGTTGGAGCAGTTGCCAGCAGTAAGTTAAACACAGAGTGACTGACTGAATTAGGTACAGGGACCCTCATAAGTGGAAAGAAAAAGTAGCTGTATTAAGGCATTTGAGCTTGTTGTAAACAATAACAGAGGCAGACCTCCCCCAACCAGCATAAACTCTCACACACAAGTGTGCACACAAAATGACAGTAGTTTGGTATTATTCTTCAGCTTATTGTCACCAGTGACTCAAAGACAAGCTGAAAGAGAAAGTAACACCACTTCCTATCCATAGCAAAACAATGCATTTCTTCTTGCTGCAACCAGTTATTCAAAAGGTGCATTGTCCAATGAGGCTGTTTCAGTAATCCTGAGACTGGCCAATGGCAAAGAAAAAAGGTCCATAGTAATGCATTGCAGCTTACCAGGCCTTTACTAACAAATAATAAATGTTGTACACCCTTCCACAAATGCATATACAGAAGGAAAGTGTAAAAACAGACTGTAACATCTACCCAGTAAGCACAACAGTGGTCATCTTTGACAGACCAAAGGGGAAGAGATACTGTTCATAGTAATGAAGTGCATTTACAATAATAAAAAGTAGACTGTAACCCTCCCATGTCCTAAATAGTGTCAGTTGTATGTGGGTACTGTGAATGTGTGGTAAAGCAGATACAAGCACATTTGTCAGTACTAGTGTATTTTACCTTGTTTCTAACAATAATATAGGGTATAAACACTCCACCAAAATAGTTACAGTGCAGATGAGTACAAGGTACCTCTGTGGCTGACCAAAGGTGAAGATGTGCTGACCGTACTGATGTAATGCAGGCTGTTTCCATATTTCCAACAATAACATGCTGCATTCCCCACCCCATGTAAATATCTGTGACAAGTAGGCACAGCATATGTTTGACGGAGCAAATACAAGCATTATTGCCCATTTTAATGTATTTCAGGAAAATAATGGAAAATCTCCAGACTTCTGTTTTTTCTGGATCATAACATGTATTGCTGATGCAGGGTTAATGTATTCAAGTAATTGTTTTTCGGTGGCATGGTTAGTACCAATAAGCTAAAAGAATCCTTCGTAGCAAGGATACATGAATAAAATTTGTATATACCTAACCTGTAGGCAGATTAAGAAGTCAGTAGTCCACCTAACCATATGGTTTTGGATTTGTGGGAGGGAAGCTGTTGTACTGAAAGAACCCACATAGACACAGCGAGAACATACAGATTCATATGTTGATGTTGGGATTGAACCCAAGACCAAGAGTCGAGTCAGCAGCACAGTCTACTATGACACTGCATAATATTACCTTTCTTGTATGAATGAAGTAATTAGCCACAATACATAGCTGCAACAAAGACAGTACAGAGGCCAGAAAAGAGCAAAAAAGTTCCATTACTTGCATAATGGAAGTAACCAGCAAGAACCATAAGTAAACACTGAATGTGCATTAAAATGCAAATAGACATTCAGGAAAGAAAGACAAAACCTTGTGTTCCTTAGTGATGAAAGGCACAGAGAAAATGAAAACATTAAGTGGAGCTCATTAGAAAGACATTGAAAATGAGTCCAGATGAAAGATGGTATTTTGTCTGCTTCCAGCCCATTGCCAGAACTATCTTTGTATACTTTGGTGGGGAGTAAGAAAATAATGCAGGTAAGATTTTCCCAGGCTGATCATGTTGAGACCATATTTGTTTCCTTGAGAACACTGGAGTGACCCATGGAACATTATGTTTTGTGTATGGTAAAAGGCAAAAACATTCACTTTAAGAATGATGGAAGTCAAAAAAAATTTCACACCAGGAAGCTGGGCACGTACATAATACATTGATCATAAGAGCTGAAGTTAGGCTTCTTTCACACTTCCCCAGTGAATACTGGTAGACTTGTGGTACAACTTCACTTTGAGATACAGAGTTTTCCATGTAAAAATTGGCAGATTGACAAACAGAGATGGGAAGGAGAAGCGGATTAAAGTTTGAAGAGGTTTCAGGAATATACAAAAGAACTGTACAAGAAAGAATATGCAGAAGAGCTATACCATTGTATGACATCAGTGATGCATGTGATGGAATATTTTCTAATCTGCTTATATAGCTGTCCTGGATAATTCCCTTCCCATTTCTATAGACTCCTCATCTACTCTTCTACCACTCTGTGAACACATTATATGTCGTACTTATTGCTTTGTCTACTATCCCCTCTTCTCTTCTGTTACAATCTGTTCTCCTGCTGCTTCTCACATATGTACCAACATTTCTTCCTTGTGCCCCTTCCCTTTTCATTCCTCTCCTTTCTTTTCTAACATCTTCGCTAGTTATTACTTCTCTTTTACTCTACTTTATCTAGCCTTGTACTGTTCTCTAAGGTTTTCCTGCTCACCTGCCTTGTATAGTACTACATAACTCTCAATGTGTATGTACTTGTCTTTGTCAATAGCTAATTTATTCTTTAATTGTTACTGCTGTACATTTTATACTATGTACTTATATGTATAACTGGTGTTTTTATTGTCATTGGAGCTTTTCTCCCCCTGCCTCCGCTGAAAATGGGCTTTCACCAAGTCGGACTATCCCAGTAAACAAATGTTAAATAAAATAAATAAGCTATCATCCTGGAGAGTGAATTTAAATGGACCATTTAATACCTTTCTAATAGCACCCCACCAAATAAGCACATTGCAAGTGGGTAAAATACTGAAAAATGAGTTAGTGCTGATTATAATTTGCCAAGAAATTTTAAAACACAAGTGTGGCCATTGGACTGGAAAATGCTAGTTTATATTATAGTTCTTATATTATTTAATATCTGCACTTCTTTCACATGCAGAGATCCTGCAAGCCACACTCCAGCAAGGCATGAACTGACAGCTGTACAAGCTGGTTTTAGAAAGGGTAGAGGCATCAGAGATCACATTACCATTATCCACTGGATAACAGGGAAACAATTAGGTTTCAAGAATAGAAAAATATTCCTTTATTGACTACTCTAAAGCCTTTTGACTGTGTGGACCTCAACAAACTAGGGCAAGCTATTTGAGAAATGGTGATATCACGCCACTGTATTTGCCCACTGAGGAATCTTTATGCGAAAGAAGAATCAACAGTTAGAACTTCATCTAGGCTGACTAGTTCAATATGTTAAGAGAATGTAGCAAGGCTGCATATCGTCACCCTACCTATTTAGTTTATATGCTGAATGTGTCATTCAAGTGCTGGGTTAGATGAATCAGATAGTGGCAATGGTTAGAGAGATGTTAACTTCATATATGCAAATGATACTGCACTGATAGCTGAAAGTGAGAAGGAGTTGAAGGACCTGTTGATGAATGTGAAAATAAAAAGTGCAAAAAGTGAATTGTTCCTTAACACCAAAATCTGAAATCATGATATCTAACTCTTAGCAATTCTTTGCAAATGAAGAAGGAACAATTGGAGACCGTGACAGATGTTCTTTTCCTGGGCTTTGAGATCTCTGCAGATGGTTAGTGCAGTCACTGAAATTAAGATACCTGTTTCTTGGAAGTAATGTTATGGCACATCTCAATGGGATTTTGAAGAGCAAAGTTCACATCACATTGTCAGCAAAGGTCCATGTAGTCAAAACTGTTTTTCTCAGTAATAACAAATTGCTCTGAGAGTTGGACTGTAAGTAAGGCTGTGTATTGGAAAAATCAGTGCTTTTGAACTGTGATGTTGGAAAAGCTTTTGAAAGTTCTGTGGACTGCAAGAAAATTAAATTAGTCAATACCTACAGATGTGATAATAAAAGTAAAATATTTTTTGGCTATGTAATATGAAGAGTGTTTCATTAGAAAGCATGCTGATGCTGGAAAAGATCAAAGGCAAGAAAAAGACATGACAGAGACTAGGGTGGCTAGACATCATTACCAAAGTAATGACTGAATTTACAAGGTCTTAAAAGAAGCTGTTGTTGACAGACAAGGCCTAATGTGCTAATATATTTGAAGTCACAAAGAGCTAGACTTGACTATGCAGCAATAATAATTACAAGGCAAGCAGTAATTATTTGATGCAGTGTGACATCGGTTCCATGGTTGCTGAGATGATTGATGATGACTGAAATTTGACTTGCACATACAACAGGCCATAAAAAAAATCAAAAACTTGGATTACGCTATAGGAACAAAAAATTCCTCACTACTACTACTAAATGCACACTTGCGCAGGTATTTCTCTTACTATCCAAACTACCTCAATGCAGAAACTGGAACAAACATGCAACAAAACTGCCAGATTTATTCTAAACCCAACCACCCTCTTAACATCCCTGCCTCTCACTAAACAAACTTCAGTGGCTGGAATTTCAGCACCTTCTCTTACAATCACAACTCCACCTTTTCCATACTCAACAACCCCTCTGCTTGCCCTGCTATTGCCTCCCATGTTACTCTCTACTCTCCCCACCGGCCTGTCCAGAGTGCTGATCAGAATCTTCTCTCAGTTTATAAACCCAAAAAGAATATTGGCAAACTACTTTACAAACAGCCTGTCTCACTAAATTGGAACAAACTCCCTGTCCATATTAGAGACAACCTTTCCTTTCCCTGATTTATAAAGGAGCTTAAATCCCACCTACTAAACTTGAAATTATGCTGTTGCCTTGACCACATGTAGTCTTAGTCTGTCCTACTGTATAATCTGTTGCATCTCCTAACTTTCTTTCTTTGTTAGTAGCTTCTGCTTAAACTAACCCCCCAAACCCTCAGCTCTACTACTATAGCCCCCTCCTTCCCACCCATTCTCCACACTATTTATCCCCCCCCATTTCCTATCAATGTCTACATTTTCCTTCTTTTGAACAACCATTATCTTTTTAGTTTTACTCTTGTATGTAGTAAATGTAGACCACTGCTGTCAGTGCAATCCTTAATGTTCATAATCGTTTCTTTTGTTTTTCTCTTTATAATTAGATGTTCATCATGTTTCACTGTTGCAGTCATTACACTTGGGTTATCCTGCTGGCAGGCTACCCACAGTCGGCATGAATTCCAAAGTCCTGGTCTGGCGTCGGTTGCTGTCGCCTCTTCCCTGACGTCAGTGCGCCAGGGGTATATAAGATGCAGCCAATGCCATTTTCTTCAGTCTTTCTTGCCGCGTGGTGCCCGAAGCAAAAGTAGTTCACAAGTGGCGGTCGGCCGACTCCTGAGATTTTCGAAATTGAATTTCAGATCCGAAGTCTTCAATAAAGCTAAGTACCCCATTGGGGAAACTTTTTTCTTGCTCCAGACCGATGTCAGAAAACGTTAACAATTGTATTTCTTGTGGGAAGCAAATACCTCTTAAGGATTTTCATTCTTACTGTAGGACTGCAACAGTGAATACACTCTAACATCTACATTTATGGTAGGTACACAACTGTACTATGTTCATTGTGTTTCACTGTTGCAGTCATTACTATATAATGCCGTCGGAACAGCCGACGACCAGAGTTCATAAAAAGCGCAAGGAAAAAGAAAAGGACAGGCATCCGAGGTCCAAAACCAATGACGAAGCCTCTTCTAGGCCAGTCGCTGGTTCTCAGTGAGGCACTTTCGCAGCCCCTGACACCCGCTACCTCAGAGCCACAGGCCGCCTCCGACTCCCACGTGGAGACAACTAGGCCTCTGGATACTCAGGGTATTGGGCCTTCGGAAACTATTCCGTCAGATGGGTCTGGAGCCGCTGAGCAGGCATTGGCTTCTGAGGGTGTTTTCAGACCTACACAGCTTTGTCAAGCCAACTTCAGCATCCAAGACAAAGACTAAAACAACTTTAAAGACAAGGAAACAAGTACAGCATTCTCCAGGACTGACTTCCATGCCTAAGAAACAGATGCTCAAAATGACTGAAGACCTAATTACTTTGATCAGGGGTTCCCATCCCCCTCCTGATAAGAGGCCTAGGCAAGACACTGAATATGATTCCTCTGATCAGGTTTCCATTTCCTCTGACTCCTCTTCAGAACAGCGATACTCTGTTCCTCCTTATGAGGATTCTGATGCTGAAGAATCTATTCCTTCAGCTTCCCCTCCTGAGGATTCCTTTGGGGAAACCCTGCATACCATGAGGGAGCATTTCAACTGGGAGAGCCAAGATTACTCAGAATCTAAGAAAAAGCTCAGAGACTTTCTTCTATTACCTCAGCACAGACCTCTTGCTATTCCACCTGTTCTAGACATCGTAGGTGATGCATTTTCAGAGTCCGCACTGTCTCCCGACTCTTTACCTCCTGCACCTGTTAAGCCAGACAGATACTACAGTGTTCCAGATTCTCATAAATTTCTATATAAAAACCCTGCTGCTGACCCAGAAACTGTATCTCAGGGTCCCAAAGGCATCAAGGCCTCTACTGCAAAAAACCTTGTCCCCTCAGATAGGGACTCAAGGGCACTGGACAGATGGGTGAAAAAAGTTTGCACTTCTGCTACCTTGGCTGTAAGGGCTTTAAATTGTCCGCTTCTTATGCTTAAATATCAGCAATACTTAATGTCATTACTAAAATAGAAAATGTTGACAAATTCTGAAGGTTCTGAAAACAAGGAAATGCAGGATTTATTGCATGCAGCTGAACAATTGGGAAAGCATACTTTGCAATGTGGTTTTGATTCACAGGAGGCCTCTTGCAGGGCCGCTGTTACAGGTTCTGTCATTAGAAAGCATGCTTGGTTAAAGGAACAGAATCTGCCCGATCATGTTGAAGCAAAATTATTAGATGCTCCATTACAGCATGATACTTTGTTTGGTGTTAAAGCAGAAGAGGTGTTTGGTGTTAAAGCAGAAGAGGTGTTGAAGTAAATGGAGGATAAAGCTAAATCTATACAGACAGTAAAGGATTTCTTACAGGTACAGCCACCCAGATTTAGCAGGAACTGGCCTTCTAAGAATTGGTCCTTTCCAGTGTCAGACAGGCCACAAAGAGGCAGATACAGACGCCCTAGAGGCAGACAACAGCCCCAGGGCTCATACAGGCCCAAACAATGGGGTGCTTCTACCTCCAAAAGCGGAGAAGACTAATCACAGCCATATAGGAAATGGTCACTTCCCTCTGCCAATGCCAAGCACTTATCTTTTGGCAGCACCCTTAGGGGGAAAGCTAGCACTTTTTTCACAAAGTTGGCACATGATCACCCAGGACAAATGGGTCTTAAATATAGTCTCTCAGGGCTACAGGTTCCACTTTCACACCCTTCCAAAGACCAAAGGTATGCCAGACCTGCCACACAATCAGTGGGCAGAGGTACAAAAACAAGTTTCATTTCTCATGAACATGAGGGCTATTCAGCCAGTGCCACAACAAGAGCAGGGACAAGGATTTTACTCAGGACTTTTCTTAGTACCAAGAAAGGACAAAGCCTGGAGACCAATTCTGGACCTGTCTATTCTAAATACTTTTCTGGACGTTCCAAAATTCAAAATGTTGACTCTGCAGCAGCTTCTGCCCATGCTGGGCAAGAAGGCTTGGCTTGTAACTTTGGACCTGAAAGAGGTATACCTGCATGTCCCAATCGGACAATCTTGCAGAAGATACCTCAGATTCATAGCTGGCTCAATGCACTACCAATTCTCTGCACTGCCCTTTGGCTTATCTACTGCGCCCATAGTCTTCACAAAATGCCTGGCACCAGTAATTGCATTTTGCAGACAAAGAGGAATTCAAATATATCCCTACTTGGACGACTGCCTTATTCAAGCAGAGACCAAAGACATTCTACTAAAGCATCTGGCGTTTGTAAAAATATTACTAATTTGCCTAGGGTACACAGTAAACGAAAAGAAATCAAAACTAGTACCCTCTCAAGAGATAATATTTCTGGGCGCAAGCTTAAATACAACTGCCCAGATGGCTTATCTCACGCCAGACAAACAAAGGCAACTGACTTCTTACTTCGAAAGAATGGCAACAAAGACCCAGTTATCTGCAAGAAAAATTCTGCAGGCTCTGGGCTTCATGGCATTCTGCTAATTCCATATGCAAGACTGCATATGAGGAAGCTACAATGGTATCTAAAAAGTGTTTGGACTCAACATTGCCACAGCCTGGAGTCATTAATTTCACTCATTCCCTGCCTGCAACAGGAGTTTCGATGGTGGGCACACAGGCCTGTCACCACAACAAGGGGCAGCCATTCACTTTACCCACAGCCAGGGAAACACTAACAACAGATGCATCAGATTATGCCTGGGGGGCCCACATGGCAGGAAAATGTATTCAGGGCACATGGCCCGCAAGCCAAAGGCATCTTCACATCAATCAAAAAGAGATGCTAGCTGTACAAAATGCCCTGACAGCCTTCAAGGACCTACTTCATCCAGGACAGCTGCTGATAAAGACCGACAATACTACAGTCATGTGGTACATAAACAAGCAGGGAGGTACACATTCTTACCCCCTCTGCAGACAAGCCATGATTTTGTGGAACACAGCATTGACTTACCAAGTACACCTGCAAGCACAATTCCTACCAGGAAAAACAAATGCTCTGGTAGATGAATTAAGCAGAAACCTCATGGATCCTCACGAGTGGAAACTAGATCCACAAATCTTCAACATGATAACCAGGAAATTGGGATGCCCAGACATAGATCTATTTGCCTCCCCTCACAACTGCCAACTACAAAAATTCTGCACAAGGACTTATCACAAACAAGCATGGAAAGTGGATGCTTTGTCATTCAGCTGGAACAACCTTACAGTATATGCCTTTCCTCCACTGCCTCTTCTCCCCAAGGTACTCCTCAAGGTCAGACAAGAGAAGCCACAAATGATACAGATTGCCCCGGATTGGCCACGCCAGCACTGGTACCCAATCCTAAGGAGCTTGTCTCAAGGCCCAGCCTGGACATTGCCTCAAATCCCTCATTTGCTCACCCAACAAAACAATCCGATCCTGCACAGCCAGCTCAGAACCCTAAATCTAGCTGCATGGCGGATAGTGTAACCATTCCGAATACACCTCTCTCTAAAGCGGTTATGGATGTTATTTTGGAGGCCAGGAGGCCCAGCATCAGAAAATCTTATGCAGAAAAATGGAAGAGATTATGTGCTTGAAACCAGGCACAAGGAATTGACACGCTTGTACCAAATATCCCTTAGATTTTACAATACCCAGCTGAGATGCTGGACAAAGGCCTATCCTTCTCATCAATTAAGATCCATGCCTCTGCCATTTCAGCTCATTACAATATGGACCCACCTATTTTTTCACATCCATTGCTTAGGCAGTACCTCAGAGGGGCCAAAAACATAAGACCTTCAAGGAGAGCACCAATACCTGCATGGGACCTCAATTTTGTCTTGGAAAAACTCACACTTCCTCCTTTTGAGCCAGCCCAATACAGCTGAGATAAAATTCTTATCATGGAAAACAGCTCTGCTCCTAGCAATAACTTCAGCAAGAAGAGTCTCAGAGTTACAGGCATTAATGGCTGTGAAACCTTTTATTATCTTCCATCCGGACAGGGTTTCTCTAAGGACAAACCCAACATTTATGCCTAAGGTAGTGTCCAGTGTGGCTCTTAACCAAACCATTAATTTGTCTACTTTTTACCCAAACCCTCAGAATAAAGGGGAGAGACTTCTGCATTCTTTGGACATACACAGACAGCTACGCTTCTACTTGGACAAAACTAAAGCTTTCAGAAAGACTGAGCAACTTTTAGTGACATATGCTGCAGGATCACAAGGAAAGGCTATCGCAAAGCAGACTATTTCAAAATGGATAGGACACTGCTTTCGTTTCTGCTATTCACAACATGGCAAATCAGTGCCTAAGGACATTAGACCACATTCGACCAGGGCAGCAGCCACCTCAGCAGCCTTCCTCAGAGGAGTACCAACCAAAGATATTTTGGAGGCTGCAACTTGGACTTCAGTGCACACTTTTACTAAGCACTACCACTTACCTCTTTACTCTAAATCCAGAGCAGGCTTTCCCACTGCAGTTCTGCAGGGCCTCATAGCCACTCCTAATTCTGTTTAGATCCAGCCGCCCAACCTCAGCTTTGGGATTTAACCCAAGTGTAATGACTGCAACAGTGAAACACGATGAACATAGTACAGTTGTGTACCTACCATAAATGTAGATGTTAGAGTGTATTCACTGTTGCAGCCCAGGTTACCCTCCCACCATCCCCTTTTCTTTGCTGGGACTTATCTGTACTTCTTTATTCTATATAACCTATGTGGTGTATTTGCTTGTAGATGAAGGTAATGTTTATTTTAGTGCATGCTTTTTATAAGCAATATTTTTAGCCTACCCTTTTGGGGGCACCTGACATCTGGGGCAAGAAAAACTGAAGAAAATGGCATCGCTGCATCTTATATACCCCTGGCGCACTGACATCAGGGAAGAGGCGACAGCAACCGACGCCGGACCAGGACTTTGGAATTCAGGCCGACTGTGGGTAGCCTGCCAGCAGGATAACCCAAGTGTAATGACTGCAACAGTGAATACACTCTAACATCTACATTTATGGTAGGTACACACCTGTACTTTTCATATTTGCATTGTTATTTTTAATAGTTTTTGTCCTGTATATTTATCTTTATCTTTCTTATGTTTGCTGGGGAAGGAACCTCAGTGGTGGATTCCACAGCTGACTCTCAGTTCGAGGCTCCCCTTTCATCCACCTCTTCCCTCTCAGGAGCTGTTCATAGATACCTCAAACATTTGATGGGAAGCAGCATTTGACTCCCTAAAGGTGCAGAGATCCTGGTTGCCTCCTCAACAGAACAAATCAGTGTCAAAGAGATGAGAGCTCTTCTTCAGACTTTTCATCCTCTCTCTTTTCTTGGGACCTCTCAAGGTGTTTACGGACAAAACCACAGTGATGTGATATATAAACAAACAGGGGAGATAGGGTCTTACCTTAGCTGTTTGGCACTCCTAATGTGGGAACTTCCTATCCAGTATCAAGTGACTCTTCAAGCAGCTTACATTCCCTCAGGTCTAAACATTGTGGCAGATTATATGATCAGATCCATAACTCAATTCCATGAATGGATGCTTCACAGGAATGTGTTTCTGGACATTGGCCACCAGTGGCTTACTCCTCAAATATATATTTCCCCCCTCCCCCTCTGAACAGACAACTTCCTCTATTTTGTGCCAGAGTTCTGTTCCTCTGCTTTGGAAGGAGGACACCCCATCCTTTTCTTGGAAGGAGATATTTTCTTTATGCTTGCCCTCCCCTTCCTCTCATTCCAAAAGTCCTGTTCAAAATACAATAGGATGCTCTCAAAATCTTGTTAGTGACTTCCTTTTGGCCAAGACAGCATTAGTTCCCTCTTCTTCAGCCAAGGGCAGTCCTCAAGTTATCTCACAGGCTGGATGTAGTCACACAAGAGATGGGATCAGTCATCCATCCCCGCCTATCCACTGTTCAGCTAACACTGGGAGTGATAGGATTTTGATTTCTGAGGACGTGCTTAGGGTCCAGTAGGAGGTCAGGAAACCCAATACTATGAAATCCTACTTCTCCAGATGGAAGGGGTTTTCTGTTTGGTGTCTTTCCAGTAACCTGGATCCACTTTCTGTAGATGATGATTGGTTCTTTTTCTGTGTCAACTGCTGGAGTGGCTTATTCTGTGAAGGCCCACTTATCCACTGTCTCTGCTTGTCTGCCTTTAGCCCTCCTTTAGCTTCTAGATTTGAAACTAGGGAATTTCTTAAAGGTGTCCTTTATATTAGGCCTCCCGGGAAGCCTGTTCCTCCTCACTGGAATCTTAATTTTATTTTTGAAAAATTGACCCAGGCTCCTTTTGAGCCTACTGCTTCAGCTTCCTTGCAACATTGCTCTTGGAAGACCTGTATTTTTGTTAGCCCTTCCTTCTGCTAGATAGGTGTCTGAGCTTCAAGCTGTTATAGCTTGTCCTCTTTTTTCAGTGTTTCACAAGGACAGTGTGTCCCTTCGTGCTAATCATTCTTTTATACCCAAGGTGGTAAATGAGTTGTGCCTTAATCAGTCTATTCTTTTGCCCACTTTTTACCCTTCTCTGCAATCTGCCAGTGAGAAGGTCCTGCACACGCTGGGTGTGCATAGGCAGTTTAGATTTTATTTGGATAAGACTAAGACTTTTCATAAATCTAATCAACTCTTGGGTTCCCTTCATCCTACGTCCTTAGGATTGGCTGTGTCCAAGCATCTTTTTGGATTTCTAAAGCCATTTGTTTTTTTTTTTATTCATTTCTTGGTAAGAGCCTGCCTTCTTCTGTTAAGGCTCAGTCGGCTAGAGCTGTGGCTTCCTCTGATCCTTTTTTCAAGGATTTGGATGCTAACTCTACTCTTGAGGCACCTTCGTGGATTTCTGTGCATAATTTTACAGTGCACTACAAGTTGGATGGATTTTCCAGAGCTAGAGCTGGTTTTGCTAGGGCCATCCTTCATGGTTTCATAGAAAAAACTGCTGGTCCTACCTCCTCCCTTTGGCACTCCTATTGTAGTGAGTACTGCAACACTGAAATGGGACGGACATAGTGCAGTTGTGTAATCCTTTTCTTCACTGTTGCAGTATTCACTCCTTCCCTCCTCTGCCCCGGTCCATTTTTCTTCTGGATGTACTGGTTACCTTTTTACTCCTTGGACTGGCATCCCTTCTGGGGATCTTAGTTCTGGGGCTGGTATGTCCGGCTGTCACCTTTATGCCCTATACTGTCCAAGGAGCATATGCGTTATGTATAGAGTACCTTAAAGCAACCTAAGGCTTTGGTATACTGGCTAGGTGGCGAGCTACCCTTGGCAGGGGATCCATATTGTAATGAGTACTGCAGCACTGAAGAGGATGACATCTACAGTTATGGTAAGATTTTACACAACTGTACTTTTTTCGTTTGTTAAATAAGGTGGAAAAAAAAGCTAGGGTGACCTAATCCAAAGTACAACCCAGCAGTATATCCGCATTTGTTGCTATGTGAGATCATATTTTGATTTCAAACACTCCTACTAGTCCCATCTCCTCAGCTCTTTCCCAGCCCTATCCTAGTGTCATTAGCTCATTCTACCTAATACAGACAAGATTTGAGAAGGCCAACCCACTTAGGTCCTTAACCTTGAATTATCTTCTGTTTCTCCTTTCTCCCTTTCCACTTTGCTAACAAAAAAAAAAAAAAACTTTACTAAAATCTCCTTGTGTTCTGACCGAGTGTGCTTCTCAGATAAGTATATTTTTGGCACTTTTTAACTGTTCAGAGTTGAATAAAGCAATAATTTAATTCAGTTCAGAATACAGTTTGAATAAATTGCATTTATTTAAACTGTATTTGCATTAATATTGCTACACACTCAAGTGTGCTAGCTTGCACTGCACTTGAATTGTTTTTAATGCTATTTTAGCTGCTTTTCTGTAAAAAAAAGAAAAAAAAAATTCTAAACTTGTTTCCTGTAACTAGTCTAGTCCAGATACAGGTTTGCTGTATCCAGGACTGTCTGTGAGCTTCTGAGCCCCCCAAGCCTTTGTGTTGGAGGGAAGCCTTCTAGCTTATCAGTGGGAGTGGTAAGCACTAGGTAGCCTATCTACCACAAGAGTGGTTTCTGACCCAGAAATTGTAGTTTATTGGCCATTTGGGGAGTTTTCCCATCTGTTTCAACTTTCTGGTTTAAAAGCCTGCGTTTGTGCTTGTTTCCCGCCTTTCCTGTAACTAGAGTAGCCCAGATACAGATTTGCTGTATCCAGGACTGTTTGTTAAGCTTCTGAGCGGTGCCAAAAGTCTGCTCTTCAATTTTTTCTTAGATCTGCTAGTTCTCTCCTCTCCTGCACTTTTACTAGGTTATTAGTCTAGCACTTTACCAGACTTCTTGCAGCAATTATTGTAGCACACAAGTGCTTCCAGCACTAAATATTCTACAAGGAAACCGCTCCATTACTACTTATTAATGCCCACCCCTCAAGGCACATCTAAAGGTCAGTTCCCTGTGCTTTCTCCTATTAACTTGGTGAACTTGGGCATCCTGAGGCAATGTAGCAACTGCCTCGTGTACACCGACAACCCTCTCCTCTTACTCCCAACACTCAGACTTGTGAGAGATACACTTATATATCTAAACTGGAAGCCATGCACTGTCCAGCCAAGACCGGAATAGCTGGTCAAGAGGACATAAACCACACACCCACATTTGCGGAGGCTCTCAGTAAAAATCTACCCAAACAGCAGAGACTTCCAAGGCAGAAATACAGTCGACCACCACAACACAACACTAATTACAAGACACACAACTCTCCTAAACAGTGTGCCACTCATCCAAAGCCCCTAAGGCAAAACAGCATGCCCAACACACTAGTCATAGGTGACTTGATAATGAGGCACACTGATGTCCCACTCACTAGGTTGAATAAGGAGAAATTAACAGTCAGATGCCTGTCAGGTGCCAGGATATGCCACATAACGCATGCACTCAGGTCCCTCAACAACAGGTACAAATATGACTCTGTCATTGTACATGCGGGTGTGAATGACCTGAGATGTACCTGCTTGGACTACATGAAAAGAGACATGGAGGAGCTCTCGGATTATGTAGCCCAGGCTGGTATGACCCTAGCCCTGAGCAGCATCCTACCATCACCCAGAATGATACCACAGCACAAGCAGAAAATGATTGATTTCAACAATTGGTTAAGTTTCTGGTGTCATTCTAAGGGGATCCAGCATCTGTCTGCCTGGGATGACAGGATTGACGGACCTCGCTGCTTTGCCAGAGATGGCCTACATCAGTCATCCATGGGCTTCCGGATAGTGGCCAAGGCTTTTGCCACCGCTGTAGTGCCTTTTTTAGGTGGTGCTCCAAAGACCAAATTAGATTACCACCATAACAACTACAACCAAATGCAATCTGAGGGATGTTCATCGTGCATACAGCTGCAGTCATTACAGATGGGTTATCCTGCCGTCAGGCGGGTCCTCAGTCGGCCGAATTCCAAAGTCTAGGTCCGGCGTCGGTTGTCGTCGCTTCTTCCCTGACATCAGTGCGGCAGGGGTATAAAAGAGACAGCCGATGCCATTTTCTCCAGTCTTTCTTGCCGCGCAGTGCCCGAAGCAGAAGCAGTTCGCAAGTGCCGGTCGGCCAGCTCCTGAGATTTACGAAAATATTTCAGCCGAAGTCTTTTTGAAAGCTAAGTACCCCGTTGGGGAAACTTTTCTTGCCTCAGACCGATGCCAGACAAAGTTAATAATTGCATTTCATGTGGGAAGCAAATACCGCATAAGGATTTCCACTCTTTCTGTATACCTTGCTTAGGCCCAGACCACGACGTCTCGGCCTGCCGTTTTTGTGCTAGATTCAACAAGCGCACTATTAAGCGCCAGGC
Source organism: Protopterus annectens (assembly GCF_019279795.1). Classification (NCBI taxonomy): domain Eukaryota; kingdom Metazoa; phylum Chordata; order Ceratodontiformes; family Protopteridae; genus Protopterus; species Protopterus annectens. Next base: position 337,328,412 of record NC_056745.1, on the reverse strand, counting down.
AGAGTTCGCCCTTCACTATTTTGGTAAAAAAATTTAATTATATTATGTCGTTGGATACTCCGACTCCAGTTTTGAGTAAAAGACGCAAAGATAGGGACCGACATACGAGGTCCGCACCGACTACTGACACCACGCTAAGGCTGACTACCGGTTCTCAGCGAGGCGCCTACGCAGCCCCTGACTACCGATGACACTACATTACCGGTGTATTCAGTACCCGAGGTCGCAGGCTCCTCGGCCCCCATTCCTACTACAGATACCGATGCCACTCTTGGCGGGGAAACTCAGAGTTTAGACAGGCCTGCCATTTCTCAAGGTGTCTTCAGGCCTTCCTCTTTCTCTATTAAAGCTTTCACTAAATCTAAAGCAGCCATGAAAAAACAAAAAACAGGGACCTCAGACCCCCCTCTCAAGGCCCCATGCCTAAACAACAGATGCTCAAAATGGCTGAAGATTTGATTACTCTTATCAGGGGTTCTCAACCCCCCTCTGACAAAAGGCCCAGATTAGAGGAACACTACCCTTCCTCAGATCAAGCCTCTATTACCTCTGAACATTCAGAGGACCAGGATTATGCCTATTCCCCTTTCGAAGACTCTGATGCGGAGGAGTCTATTCCCTCGGTCTTCCCCCCTGAGGACTACTCTTTTGGGGAAACCCTACATACATTGAGGGAACACTTTCACTGGGAAGGCCAAGATTACTCAGATTCCAAGAAAAGGCTCAGGGATTTTCTTTTGCTCCCCCAGCATAGGCCCCTGGCTATCCCTCCTGTTTTAGATATATTGGATGATGTGTACACAGAGGCCAGCCTTAATCCAGATTCTCTGCCTCCAGCTCCTGTTAAACCAGACAGGTATTACCGGGTTCCTGATTCACACCAGTTCCTATACAAAAGCCATACTGCTGACCCAGAAACTATTTCACAGGGTCCCATGGGAATTAAGGCATCTACTGCTAAAAACCCATTACCTTCAGAGAGAGATTCCAGAGCTTTAGAAAGGTGGGGGGAAAAAGGTGTACACCTCAGCCACTTTAACCATGAGGGCATTAAACTGTCAGTTCCATATGTTAAAGTATCAACAGTTTTTGTTATCTCAGTTGAAAAGCAAAATGACACAACCAGAACAACCAGATTTAAAAGAGTTGCAGGATTTGTTGCATGGTGCAGAGCAAGTGGGTAAACATACCTTGCAGTGTGGTTTTGATGCTTTAGAGGCCTCATGTAGAGCTGCTGTTACAGGGTCTGTTATACGTAGGCATGCTTGGCTCAAAGAGCAAACTTTAATAGATCATGTCAAAGCTAAATTATTACATGCACCTCTTCAAAAAGATGTATTGTTTGGTGTTAAAGCTGAGGAGGTACTAAAGAAAATGGAGGAAAAAGCGAAATCAATGCAAACAGTGAAAGATTTCCTGCAGGTACAACCTCCACGTTTCAGCAGAAATTGGCCTTCAAAAAATTGGTCCGTTCCAGCCACGGACAGACCTCAAAGGGGCAGATACAGATGCCCAAGGGGTAGAGGGCAACCTCAAGGATCTTTCAGAGCCAGACAGTGGCAAACACCAACTCCAAGAGGTGGAGAAGATAGATCACAGTCATTTAGAAGACAGACACAATGACTTCCCCTATACCTGCCAAGCAAAGCTTTAATGGCAGCACCTTTGGGCGGAAAACTGGCATTATTCTCAAAAAATTGGCATATTGTTACAAAAGACAAATGGATTCTGGACATTATAGATAGAGGCTACAGGTTCCACTTTCACACCCTTCCAAAAATGAGAGGCATGCCAAACCTGCCACAAAATCAAAGGGCAGAGGCACAAAAACAAATTTCAGCTCTCATGGACATGAAAGCGATTCAACAGGTACCTGCAAAAGAACAAGGTCAAGGGTTTTATTCCAGACTATTCCTGGTACCAAGGAAAGACAAAGATTGGAGACCTATCTTAGACCTATCCATCCTAAACACTTATCTACAGGTACCAAAATTCAAGATGCTCACATTACAGCAGCTTCTTCCCATGCTGGGCAAGGAGTCTTGGCTGGTAACATTGGACCTCAAGGAGGCATACCTGCATGTCCCTATCAGACAAGATTGCAGAAGATACCTCAGATTTCTTGCAGGTTCAACCCATTATCAATTCTCTGCATTGCCCTTTGGCTTATCTACTGCACCCAGAGTGTTTACGAAATGCCTGACATCAGTAATCGCCTTCTGCAGACTACAAGGAATGCAAATCTACCCATATCTGGACGACTGCCTGATCCAAGCGGACAGCAAGGGCATACTACTGAAACACCTGGCGTTTGTAATAAAACTGTTCAACTTTCTGGGATACACAGTCAACAAAAAGAAATCAAAACTAATACCCTCTCAACAAATAATTTTCCTGGGTGCCAGCTTGAATACAACCACCCAGATGGCCTACCTCACGCCAGACAAACAAGGGCAACTGTCTCAATACTTCAGCAAAATGGCAACTTTCACCAGACTAACTGCAAGGAGAGTCCTGCAGGCTCTGGGATTCATGGCATCTTGCATCCTACTAATCCCATGTGCAAAGCTGCATATGAGGAAACTACAATGGTACCTAAAAAACTTATGGTCTCAACACAGCCACAGCTTGGAAACAATTATACCACTCATTCCATGCCTTCAAAAGGAATTTTTGTGGTGGGCTCAAGCATGCCAAAGAAACACAGGTCTCCCTTTCTGTGTACCTCAAGCAACTCAAATCATCACAACGGACGCCTCAGACTACGCCTGGGGAGCACACATGGCGGATCAGTGCATTCAGGGAAATGGTCCCAAAAAGAGAAGCACCTACACATCAACCAAACGGAGATGCTAGCCGTGCAAAATGCTCTTATAACCTTCAAAGACCTACTGCATCCAGGCCAGCTATTGATAAGGACAGACAACACAGTCATGTGGTACATAAACAAACAGGGGGGAACTCATTCATACCCCCTGTGCAGGCAAGCCATGACCCTATGGAACACAGCACTGGAATTGCAAATTCAACTACAGGCACAATTCCTGCCAGGGAAGGAAAACACACTGGCAGACGACCTAAGCAGAAATATGACAGATCCACACAAATGGAAGTTGCATCCTCAAGTTTTCTCAAGGATAACCCAGGCATGGGGACAGCCAGATATAGATCTATTTGCTACCCACAGAAATTACCAGTTGAAAAAATTTTGTTCAAGGACCTATCATCCACAGGCCTGGAAAGTGGGCGCACTCTCTTTCAATTGGACAACATTGACAGTCTATGCCTTCCCGCCTCTTCCTCTACTGACCAAAGTTCTATTAAAAGCCAGAGCAGAGAGGCCACAAATGATTCTCCTTGCTCCAGACTGGCCACGACAACACTGGTATCCGCTCCTAAAGAGCTTGACACACTCCCCACCATGCATCCTACCTCTAATCACTCTTCTGTTGTCGCAGGACAACTACAAAACCCTTCACAGCCAGCTCAAAACCCTAAATCTAGCTGCATGGAGAATACCTTAATTTCCCAATAGACTCTCCTCTCCAAGGAGGTGCAGGATGTCATCTTGGAGGCCAGAAGACCTTCTACTAGAAAAGCCTACTCCGCCAAATGGAAAAGATTTTGTTCCTGGAATCAAGAAAAGGACCAGAATCCTTGGGTAATAAATATACCTCAAATTTTACAGTACCTAGCTGAGATATTAAACAGTGGCCTTTCCTTCTCCTTCATCAAGATCCACGCTTCAGCCATTTCTGCACAATACAACACAGACCCTCCTCTATTCTCACATCCTCTATTAAGGCAGTTCCTCAGAGGGGCAAAAAATATAAAACCCCCAAGGAAACCACCAGTTCCAGCTTGGGACCTCAACTTTGTATTGGAAAAGCTGACCCTCCCTCCCTTTGAGCTGGCTTCTTCAACAGAGCTACAATACTTGTTATGGAAAACAGCCTTCCTTCTGGCTATCACCTCAGCATGCAGGGTTTCGGAACTACAGGCCCTCATGGCTGTGCAACCATTCATCATTTTCCATCAGAACAGAGTTTCCTTGCGAACAAACCCTACCTTCATGCCAAAGGTAGTATCCAGTGTAGCTTTGAATCAGACTATCCACTTGCCTACCTTTTATCCAAATCCACAGAACAAAGGGGAGAGGCTACTACATTCCTTGGACATTCACAGACAACTCCGTTATTACTTGGACAGAACAAAGACATTCAGGAAATCTGAGCAGCTCTTTGTGTCCTATGCTACAGATGCTCAAGGAAAGGCTATTTCCAAACAGACAATTTCAAAATGGATAGCCCACTGCGTACGCTTTTGTTATTCATTTCATGGAAAATCTGTGCCTGCATACATCAGATCCCACTCCACCAGGGCCATAGCTACCTCTGCAGCTTTCCTCAGGGGGGTTCCTACCAAGGACATTTTGGAAGCAGCTACCTGGAGTTCAGTGCACACTTTCTCCAAGCACTACCACCTTCACTATACTCAAAATCTAGAGCGGGCTTTGCCACAGCAGTCCTGCAGGACATCCTCGCTCCACCTAGTGCCTACCACCCTTACTTAGCTTTGGGATTCTACCCATCTGTAATGATTACAGCTGTATGCACGATGCCCATAGTACAGTTTTGTACCTACCATAAATGTAGATGTTCGAGTGCTCATACAGCTGCAGTCCAGGTTACCCCCCCTCCGTCCCCTCTTAGGACAGGCCTTATGACAAACACCTTTATCATACAACCTGTTGGGGTATTCTTTTATGGTGTATTTGCTTGCAACTACTGTTTTTTGATTTATCTATATTGCATGTTTGCATAACATTATGTTTTTCCTTCCTTCTGGGGGCACCTGACATCTGGGGCAAGAAAAACTGAAGAAAATGGCGTCGGCTGCCTCTTTTATACCCCTGCCGCACTGACGTCAGGGAAGAAGTGACGACAACCGACGCCGGACCTAGACTTTGGAATTCGGCCGACCGAGGACCTGCCTGACGGCAGGATAACCCATCTGTAATGACTGCAGCCGTATGAGCACTCGAACATCTACATTTATGGTAGGTACAAAACTGTACTTTATGCTGCTCAATGCTAGAAGTCTAAATCTTAAAATGAACTTGCTGAAAGCACTCCTTAAAGTGGCAAACATCGACATTTGTGCTGCAAGAGAGACCTGGTTCAAGGCAGCAGTAAGCACCCCTGCACTACAAGGCTATAACTCCTTCCACACCTTTTGGCCCTAGAACTTGGTCCAAAGCTCCAAAGGCAGGTGGTATTTCCATATTCATAAAGGATGTGCACACCTCCAGACTGGTAGCCCAACATAACTTATCAGAGATACTTCAGGTGCAGCTAACATTGGGTAAGACAGCGATTCAGGTCGTAGCCTGCTATAGGACCGCAACCATGTCCCAAGACTCACACTCCATGTTCCTAAACACCCTGGAGAATATTAGGGTTCAACCAGACACTCTCATACTGGGTGACTTCAACTACCCCTCCATTAACTGGGAAAACTACTCATGTAATTCTAAAAAGTGGCCAGCACAAAAGTGTATTAAGCACACATATACTTTATTAACTTAAAGTGGCTTCACCAACATCATACCGGTTTCGGCATCCTGCTTTCTTCAGTGATAATTTAAATGAATATTAACTTTAAGTTAATAAAGTAGATGTGTGCTTAACACACTTTGGTGCTGGCCGCTTTTGTGAATTGCAGGATTGTTTTTATTTGGCCATTTTCACCAGCCGTACCTGCATGGGTCTTCTAGTAAAACTACTCATGTGCCAATACACTTGCCCAATGTTTCCTGGAATTCATTAATTCCAATACCCTGGACCAGCTCGTTCTTACCACCACTAGAGATAGCAACATCTTTAACCTGGTTATTACTAACATGGGCGACCGTTGCTCTACACCGATAGTCAGCTCCTCCCTGGTTAGATCCGACCACAAACTAATCACCTTGGAAATCCACACCCCACACCCCCCACACACAAAGATAACCACCATGAAAAACATCTCCAAAGCTAACTTTGGGCTCCTAAAAACAGAGGTAGCTAACTTCACTGCACCCATGCAAATGGAGAATAGTTGCATGACTGCCGAATCATACACCAGTGCACTGCACGAGCACTTATACAAATGCATGGATCTCGCCATACCCAATAGAACCAAGGCGCTCTCCTCCAAAAAAGGAAGCCAATCTGGTAGTCCCCTGACATAAACAAGCTCTACGACAGTAGGAAGAAACTGATGCGGAATAAGCTGAAGTCCCAAGACTGGAAAAACTCCCTTATCAGCCTCAACAAAAGGTTGAGGTCCCTCATCAAATCCTCTAAAGCTAGATTTGCGTGAGCTACTGCACAATGGTACCTCCTATACTGAGCCAACAGATATATTGCTGATATATTGGCCGACAGATGTTCTGTAATTTTAACAAGGACATAGTACCACCATAGCTGATGGTTAGTATTCATTAGTAGGAATTTTGTAGCAGTTAATCAACATTATACTAAACCCTAATTAATCTGTGTAAGCTACCATAAATTCACAGATAGCAGGGAGCTAATTGACAAATTTAAGACTGGAACAGGATGTTGCAGTGTTGAGCATTTTTTTCAGATTGATTTAACAAATGATCTATAATGAATGTACATGAAAAAATATGCTAGTACCAGAATCCTTTTTACAAAATGCATTTATCATAATTTTAAGATCTTAAAATTAACGAATGTAACCATGACAGCATTTTTTGTACATAAAGTAGTAATGTATTTCTCACTTGCTTTATTTAAAGAGTGGTTCTGTCAAGTATCAGGGAAGGGGCTGGTTTATTATCCTACAAAAGAGGGCTGCTCCTGTATTCAGACTGTTTGTTTATTTTAATCATCCAGCATGCTGTGTGTGTGTTACCTTTAATGCTGTTAAGCTGTCATATTGGGGAAATATGTATCCATGCATCCATGCAACATAACAGTCCAATCCAGTTATAAAAAGGAGGAAGTTTTAGTACAACCTGAGCATTGAAATGTTGTCATCCTTGGTAGTCTGTCAGCAGCGTATGAAGGTTATCTGTTTTCTGGGGGTGATTTCTGTCATGATGCTGCACTGCTCTTAGTGTATCGCACTTGCCGTTAATGGTTATTGTTCATGGCTACACCAGCCAGTTAATGCTCATTGTGTATTGCATCAACCAATGTAGTCTCATGTTAGTAGGAATATTACATGTAAGCTAGGGGACTTCTTAGAGGCCATATACATTCCGGGATTGTTTGTATCCTATGGGGGGAAAAAAAAAAACTTTTTTTCATATTTCCAAAAATACATGCTTCCATTGGCTTGTTTTGTATTTGGCACACTACCAATGGGTAGAAAATGCAGCAGGGAAGATGGTAGATAAGCAAGTGTGTATAATCTGTAGTGAGAAATATGCCCTAAATGGCATTCGTACTCATAATAACTTCGGCTGCTGTAGTCCCATGCTAGGAAAAAATACACTAGAAAAATCATTCAGTGACTGAAATGTTTGCTCTAGAAAGGTGTGTATCCCTTGAATGAAAAGTTAAAGTTATCATATTGCCAAAATACATGCTTCATGAACTCTTCCTATTTCTTTATCAACAAGTAGTATCTATAGTAGGAAGACCTCTTCTAGATATTACATTTTTCCATATTAGCACAAAATAAGAATTTAATTTGTAACTATATATATTCAGGCATGATTGCTATAAAATGGTGAAGAAAATCTGTTAGATGTGGTCCACCTTTGTCCTTGTGTACAGTTAAGATGTTTTTCAAAACTAGGCTCATAGGTTCGTAAGAGATTGCTAGGCTAATGGTTTAAGCTTCTTATTTCTCAATGTAAACATTATTTTAGCATGTACTTTAGAATAAATATTTACTGGCTGTACATGAAAAAGATTTGGACTATGTGTATGATCTGAAAGAGTGGGGTTTTCTATTTAATTTAAATTTTGTGTGGAGTATTCATAGAAGGTAAGCTTAATCTATTGCTTTGGTTTGTTATACCTGCAATTATGTTTTGGTATGTTTCTAAACATACTTTTTGCCCTGCTGTCTTATTGTCAGCTCCTTCTGGTCATTTGCCCCATGCATTCCTCATCACCGGGGTGAGAACTAACCAGGAGGGGCCATGTTTCAGACAGACATTAGGGCAGTTCAAGTTTTTTTTAGTATTAAGTCTTACTCCCTGCATGCTCTTGGCAAAACACCGAGGAGGGGAACTGCAGTGGGCTGACTGCAGAGGGCAGTCCCTTACATTAGTAAAGGGCATTTGCTCCAAAGCAGCTCTGACCCCCCCCCCCCAAAGTACATGTGATTTCCCTGGTGTCCTGTGAGTGTACACAGCCATCCCAACCCACCGGGAGAGGCAAACGGGTCACATCCTTTTCTGAGTGACTTACGAGGAAGGGGACGGGATTCCCCGAGTCTCAGTATAGTCATTTTTAGCAGGGGAATGATCTTTTTTTGGTAAAAGAGCCCCTTGTATTTGGTTTAGAATCATTCTCCTCCTGTCTTTTCCTCTTGGTACCCTGACCGGGATTTTTGCTTGTTCTGTCTTTTGAAGTTGAACACCTTGTTGGGGAATAACTTTAGAAAATGAAACATTATTGATAACCCATGCATTAGTTTAGCTCTACCATCTCACTGTTTGAAAGTCTGGGTTGGCAGCAGGACCAAACAAAATTCAGAACTTAAAGGAGCATTCATAATCTCACTTTTTAAATCCTCTAAAGAAATTCTGGTTTGTAACCAGGCATACCTTTTCAGTACTACAGAAGGGGATGCATTTCTAAAAATTGCACCCTTTTCAAGACATTAACTCATTCACTCCGGAGCAGCTCAGGAAATACTGCCTGCTTACTTCCACCATAGGAACAACAGTGCAGCCTGAGCTCATTTTCAGAAAATCCATTTGTAATACCATACAGAAAACAAATGTTCATAACTTTTAAACTATAAGAGCTAGACTAAAACTTTAAAAGTGAAAGTTGTTCAGTAGACACTGACCTTTCCAACAGTGTAAAAGTTGATAGTGTGCATCTAAGTCATTATTAAATAATTCCCAAAGAATGCTGATATGTATATTTTTTACCTTTTTGGTAAAACAAATCACAATATCTTGGTGAATGTACTGTTAGACCCATACAATTTGTAATTAATTTGTTTGAATGAATGTTATATTTAAAATGATACCTTAACCATTACTGTGTGATGCTCCTTTACTGAGATATTCATAGAAATATGATTAATATAATATTTCTCCTAATCGATAAAGCATATCTCATCACCGTTAACAGAGGCTGCATATTGGTGTACAAGTTGTGTGGCTTAGTCATCTTCAGAATGATGCATCATGTGTCGTCACCATGCTCCCTTGCAAAGATATGGGCATAATAATGAGAAATATGGCAAATGTATAATTTTCATAATCTTACAAGACTAAACAAATTGTGATATCTGTACATGTGTATATCACACAGTTCTTTTACCATGTTGCAAGGAGTAACACTGTCTTAAAAATGAGGCATTACTAGGCACATTCGCATGTTCCCTCGCAAATTTATTTACCAAAGTATGAAAAAAAATCATAATTTCCATAACCTAACTCCTAAACAAACTTTGATATCTGTATATGTGTACAGCATACAGACAGTTCTTTTACCATGTTGTAGCTATTAATATTGTCTTCAAAATGAGATATTAGCACATTGACATGCTCCCTTGCAAAGTTATTTACCAAAATATGAAAAAAAATTCATAATTTCCGTAACGTAATCCCTAAACAAAGTGATATCTGTACATGTGTATAGAACATGGGCACAGTTCTTTTACCATGTTGTAAGGACTATTACTGCCTTCAAAATGAGGTATTACTTAGCCCACTGACATCTTTACTTAGCAAAGTCATTTACTAAAATATGCAAAAATGTGGTGGTGCTGCGGTAGCGTTGTCGCCTCATAGCAAGATGTTCCATTCGATTCTCAGCTAGAGCGTCTTCTGTGTGGAGGCATATGTGAATGGGGCGTGCCTTCGTTGAAGGCTGTGCATCAGGGCTGGTAAACCAGTACGTAAAAATCCACTACCAATCATTAGCGGACTGGAGTTCCGCTGTGGCGACCCCTAACTGGGAAAAGCCGAAAGACACAAACAAACAAATCATACTTTTCTTAATCTTGGTCCCAAAAAAAATGTGATAACTGTACATGTGTACAGCAGAGAGACAGTTCTTTTATCATGCTGTAAGGAGTAATACTCCCTTCAAATTGAGGTTTTACTTAGCATGTTGACATCTTCCCTAGCAAAGTTATGTACCAAAATATGAAAACAATCATAATTTCCATAGCCTAAGTCTTAAAGAAACTGATATCTAGACATGTGTACAGCACATGGGCGCACAGTTCTTTTACCATGTTGTAAGGACTAACACTGTCTTCAAGATGTGGAATTACTTGCATAATTACATGCTCGCTAGCAAAGTTATTTACCAAAATATGAAAAAAAAATAATTTCCATAACCTAAGTCCTAAACAAACTGTGATATCTGTACATGTGTACAGCCCGCAGTCACAGTTCTTTTACTATGTTGTAAGGACTAACACTGTCTTCAAGTGAGGTATTTTGCATTCAACAATGTGATAATGACAGTAATGTGAATAGCAGTGGCAGCTGCTGAAGCTTTTACCTGACAAGTGATAATGACTCGATGTTACATTGTAACTGCACATATTATCAATTAATAATGTGCTAATGACTTGCATCTCATTGCTGCAAGGTTCATCATACTCGGACAACGGTGACAATTGCTGGACATAACCTGTTGAGCAGACATTCGTTACATTCCTGGTGCAGGTATAATGTAAGAATGAGTCATTAACATCTGTTAGAAAAAGACCAGAGTAAATCAATAAAAGTAGTATACCACTTGTATATTACTGAGCCCTTCTTCTCAACTAAATTCTACACATGACAGACAAAGCCATAAATATTATCCAAAATACATGATTACTCCATGCCAGAATTAGTGTACAAGTTTGTTTGTTTGTTTGTGTCTAGTGTACAAGTAATAACATTCATCTCCCTGACCATCCTGCTGATTAGAATCAAGCACACAAGTAAGAGTCCGAAATATGTAAACGGTCTTGTTGATCCATGTAAGAATTAGCCCAAAATAAGATTAACTTTTATCTCACTGAACCATCGATCTGATTAGAATTAGATGCGTAAGTGACAAACGAGGAAATATTGTTCTAAATACTTGGTTGCTCAATGCCACAGTTACTGTAGTATCGTAATAACATACTGGTGTAAATGGCCTGATTATGACCCAGGGAATCTAGGTTCCATGCGTAGCCTGGGCATCTCCTGGAGCTGGCTTGGAGAAGACAAATGTGCCTATTCTGGAGAGGAGGGCTGGTCCAGGTAGCATAGTGTCGCAAACCCATTGGAGTAGAGAGTGCAAACACAGAAGTGACCTGGTTCATAGGTGTGTACTAGGTTAATGGCTCTGGAGACTTTACAAGCCTGTCCCATAGGATTACCCTGGCATCATGCCACTTGACCGTAGTTCCCAGTGCCTCTGTCGAGTAGAGCCACTGGAGTGATCCCTGGGGTGAATTTTCTATTTCCCATCCACCCATCAAGATTTATCTTGAAGAGGGCCAGTGAGGTGCTCTGCTAGACATGTATGCGAAGTCTGTTTCATAGCATGGGCAGTCTCTGGGTTATGAAATCTGTCCCTCCAGCATGTTCTGCTGATTATGGTAATGAGGTTGAGGCCTCTGGACCATGTGGTGCGGAGGGTTTGGGATTTTTTTATATGTAGCATTTCTAACAGAGCTGGGTTAGACATGGCTTTGTAAGTCGAGCAGAATTTGCCTCCCAAGTAGGAAATATGCTAATCTGCCCATATAGGTCAAGTGTTTAAGGCCTAGGATCTACTTTGTGAGGTATTTTTGCTGCCTCTCCAGTTGTTGCATGTGTTTAGTGAGGTACATGCCAAATGGGGCATTGTACTCGATGATTGCAGTAATACCAGGTGCCTGGCAATCTACTGATATTGTGATTGGTGCTTTTGGGGGGAGAGGGGTAAAGTTGGCACTGAATCTGTCGGTCAGTATATTGGCAATATCTTTTTGCTCAGTATAGGAGGGGACCACCAGATTGTCTTCCTTTTTTTGGAGGAGAGCATCTTGGTTTTATTGGGTATAGCTAGATCCATGCATTTGTGTACGTGTTTGTACAGTGCGTTGGTGTATGATTCAGCGGTCATGCAACTATTCTCCATTTGCATGGGTGCTGTGAAGTTAGCCACCTCTGTTTTTAGGAGTCCAAAGTTGGCTTTGGAGATGTTTTCCATGATGGTTACCGGGGTGTGGGGTGTGGGAGGGATGTGGATTTCCAAGGTGATTAGTTTATGGTCGGATCTAACCAGGGAGGAGTTAACTATTGGTGTACAGCAATGGTTGCCCATGTTAGTAATGACGAGATCAAGGATGTTGCTACCTCTAGTGGGGGTAAGAATGATCTGGTCCAGGACATTGGAATTAATGAATTCCAGGAAATGTTGGGCAAGTGTATTGGTACATGAGTAGTTTTCCCAGTTATTGGAGGGGTAGTTGAAGTCGCCCATTATGAGAGTATTAGGTTGGACCCTAATATTCTCCAGGGTGCTTAGGAATATGGAGTGCGAGTCTTGGGAGTATAGCAGGCTATGACCTGAATCGCTGTCTTACCCAATGTTAGCTGCAAAGCATCTCAGATGGGTTATATTGGTGTCTGCATTTCGCTTGCAAATCCACAATTGCCTTTACTCATTATCTGTCTATATCTATATGTGTGTGTATGAGAAAATAAACTAATATTCCTGCAAAGCAATATCATGAATTGTAAATAATAAGTAGAATACAACTAGATACCCACTGGTGTCCAGGAATTTCCGGTGAGTATTACTGTAAAAAATAGGGGTTTAGCCAGCGAATATAATTTGCAGTTAGCCTAATTCTAATCTATGAATCCACACTCACCAGTAAATTATGTAAAGTATGGTACCAGCAATGTGCTCTGCCACTGGGGACTTTAGAATAGGCTTCCCATCCATGTGATGCAGAGATCATCCCTAATCCTATTTATGCATAACCTTGATGACTGGATGGGAAATCATAAATTCACCCCCCCCCCCCCCCCCGGTCGGACTCCCATGTCTCTGATGGACAGATGTCAACAGTAAATTTTCTCTAACATTCCCTTTCCCCCACAAACCCGTTGGCGATCTTCTAAATAGGAAGTCTAGAGTGAGGTATATCCAATAGCAGAAAAAAAAAGTGGATGCAGACTCCTGTTGTAGCTTACTGTGCATGCCATGCCTGCTTCATGTAGAAGTGGTGACACAGAACGACTCCTTAACATAATACTGTTGGCATCTCAACAGTATGAACTAAAATGAGCAGAGGTTTGTTGTAGTTCTTACAGGTGCACCAGTATATTTATAAATGCTTGATGCATCAGTATGCACCACTTACTGGAGATTTTTTTCATTCTGCCAAGACTTAGACAGTAGAGTGAGATGTGAGTTTATAGAAATGAAATTCGAAAAGTAATATTTATATTTGCAGAATTTAAGGTCTGGAATCATTGGAAATCCAGACAGGCATACTACCAGCTGAGGCAGTACAAATGTAAATCTTATAGGCACAGATTTGCACAGTATTCAGTGCTTCCCAGAGTTTGACATTATTTTTTTCAAAGAACACAGCATTCTGTGCTCTCAGTATCCAAGAAATGTGCATCTAAGTAAGGATACAGCCATGTGTATGTATTAGGTAATTAAATGCCCAACTCACGTTATACATCAGTAGTACAAACAGCTAAAAAGAGACGGCAAAAAACTAAACCAGTTTTCCTTCTGACTTAGACACACAGATGCCCTTAGATTATTTTTATGTTTTGTTGTGACCATTTCTAATAATCATGTATTTTCCTTTATTTTTGTACAGCCATTCCTCACTATCTTCCCTAGCTTTTATTTTTTTGCAAAATATAAAAAAAATGTTCTTTCTGTACAAAACAAAATTCCCTCCTTCACGCTCACCTTTCATACGTTATGGTTACCTTTGTGTATTTATTTTTACTGGCTGTTCTCCCTTTTCTTATTTTTTAGCTAACTGATTTCCACCCATTTATATGATGAGCATGATTGCCAAATGGCTGCACACACCATGATGATCTATCCTGCGACCACTAAGCTGCCCTGTTTTTGCTGGATGAAATCAGGCTACAGCTATGCTGTTGCTATCTTGCTCATGCATTGTAAGCTGACTGTGTCATGCTAGCAGTCCAAGGTTCTTTTTTCCAGAATTCAAATGTAAGCTTTCTATTTACCGCATCCCTTAGCCCTGAAGGAAGCTGAAGCCCATTTATGGCTGTAGCCTTTGAAATTACATGACAAGTTTTGAGGGAGAATCAATGTGAAATAACTGAACGATTCTTATACAGCTTTACCCATTTTTTTATGTTGTATGATTTGCTAGAGCAATAGCTACATGCTTTGAACAACTTTTACACTATTCTTTTTAAAAATAATTACATGTACCTCGGTTTACATCACCTCTCCTACATTCCATTCCCATCCTTCTAGACCTCAAGTGAGTTTTCATGGGAAACCACCAAGAAACAAAGTTCATTTTGCAGAATGTGCAACTCGAGTAGCAGCACCCATTTCCTTTGTCTAGAAACAGCCTTTTAACACTTTGATAGATGTATTAATACGATCAAAACTTGGGTCCTTTGTCGTTAACAGGCAGCCAAAAGTAGCACTGATCATTGAAATTGCTACACCCAGTGATTACAGTGACTTGCATACAGAGAGATTTGCAAGTAGAAACAATGTGGAAGAAGGATACCCACACAGTTCTAACAATAGGAGCAATGAGTCTCATAAAAAGGAATTTACATTAGTGTTTATATGTCCTACAGCTATTTATAACTATATGAACTGCAGAAGGGGTTTCCATTAAACTGGGCAGCAGGTGTCACTAAACAGAAATGTTGCCATGAAACATACACAAGAAGTAACCGACAAAGCTCATTCGTGTTTGTTGTATGGATCCGTTACACTTTTATTGTTTGGAGGCTTCTTGTCAGTTTTAATTACCGTGTGAGAGAGTTCTGAAACTAGATGGATCCCTTTCTGACTTTCAGTATTTTGTAAATGTGAAATGCCTTTTAATCGTGTTACAGTGAAACTTTAGCGGTGTCTGTTCATTGTTGGTTACTGTGTTTATATAGGGTTTTGAAAGTATTTAGTATACTTGGATCTCAGTGCTTTGGGACATGTAGCAGAAATGAAGAGCAGGTCTCCCTTCACATGTTTATATGTAAGCAAAGGTTTATTGTTCACCGTTCTTAAGTACATTTTGAGATTAGTTTGGCTTGGGTTATGAAACTACATACGTCATTCTCATGTGTAATGTGCATTTAATAACATGCTTCATTGTGGTTCACAGCATTTAGAGTGCTAAACTCTTCCTGGCAGTTGGGATATCTCAATTTCTGTCTAATTTGAGAACATTTGCACACTGTAATCAAACAGTATTTCACTGTACGTTAAATCTTTTCGAATAGGAAGGAGGTTCATGTTGGCAAACAGCAGAACAAAATTCTAAACAAGAAAGTTTTCTTTTACAATTTTAATTATTGAAAACATTTTTATGAAGATAGTACACTGATGTGAATAAATAGCTTGAATTCTATCATGCAGTACCTATGTGGACTTTCATTTAATAACGAACTTGTTTTGATCATTCTAAAGACTTGCTGGATGGAAAGAGTCAGACTGAAAATGGAAAGCTTGCATGTCAGTGTAATAATAATTCCGTAGATTTAAAGAAAAAAACGTCGATATTGCAAAGTCACTTGAGAGCAGTTTTCTTGGTACCATCTTTTTCTAACTTATTGACTATGCATTACTTAAAAATGAACTGTACAGTAAGTTTTGGAAAACAGCTGCAAAACTGTAGACCGCACATAGAGCAGTACATTGGCTCAGACTGCACTGTAAGCCGATTTTCTCGGGCAAGCCAAATGTAAACACCATGCAACTCCATGCTAAAAAATAATCTGACAAGTTAAGTGACAAAGTTCTGTTACTTTTTCAACTTAATTTTCAGCAGTGGAGGTACAATATGACTACAAAATTACTTGCGCTGCTAGAAGGCACTCTGGTGAAACTACATGCAATAGCTACTGTCTCACAGCGTGGTCAGATGTAAGCACAAAGGCACCATGAGACAGTAGTTGGGGTTAATTACAGTGGGTCAGAGGAGGAAATTCTAACCTTTGGAAGTTGCCATTGTGGGTTTGTGCAGACACAGAAACCATATGCCACTGGGGCTGTGTGAAATTTGAACATCTGCTGTTACGGCTTAAGTAGGACTTGTGCAACTGTACTTTGCCTTAGTTACAATCAGGACTGCATCCCTTTGAAGCACAAAGCCAGACTGTTTACGTATGTATTCACAACTGACTACTCTGAGGAGTAGCTAATTCATACTGCTAATTTTTTTACATTGTTGTTCTAGTTATTAAATCTTTTACTAAATTTGCATGTTGGGGAGTAGTTTTAAGTTTTGTTTTCCTATGTTCCATTTATGACTTAACAGACGTCTTAAGCAAGTCCAGAAGCCAAGGAAGTGACTGCTGTTTATTATGTTATTTTACATTTATCTGTGTAGTACACTATATTAGATAAACAGATTAGCAGGTCATCTGTAAATAATAGTAATAAATATTGCTTTCCTATAGACTTTATTTCTGTTTTATCAAGGAGGCTGCACTGGCTAAAGGTTCCATATGCACTGGATCGAGCAAGGGAGTTAGAAGCCAGTCTTGGAATAGTTTACTTGTTCTTGGTTGGGTCGAGTCCTTTCCATTAAATTTTATTTGGACAAATATTACATTATATAGGTTCATAGGTAGGTACTAGGCTATTGGCCCTAGGGCCTATATAAGCCTAGCCAAAAAGGTACCCTGGCTTTCGCCACCCAAGAAAATTATTTTCCTGTGCCCCCGTCGATCAGAGCCACAGAGGCGATCCCAGGGTGAATTTCCTATTTTCCCTCCAATCCTCAAGATTTTTCTTGAAGAGTGCTAATGAAGAGCTTTGTTTGATATAGATAGGTAGTTTGTTCCAGAGTATGGGAAGTCTCTGGGACAGGAATCTATCCCTCCAGCATGTTCTGTTTATTGTGGTGACAAGGTTTAGGTCCCTAGAGCGTGTAGCTCGGAGGGATTGGGATTTCTTTAAGTGGAGCATTTCCAACAGCTCTGGGTTTGACATAGCTTTGTATGTTAGGCAGAGATCGCCTCTGAGTAAGCGATATACGACTGAGTAAAGCTGGAGTTTTTCTGCGGCCTTTCCAGTTGTTGTAGATGTCTTGTGAGGTACATACCAAAAGGGGCATTGTCACTCATTAGACCCATTATAGAGTGCCAGTAGAGGGGAACAATGACCTCCTTTTTTTTTCCTGAATGAGAAACCTTTTATGATGAGGTGTGCCATGTAGAAGGATTTCCTGACTACTGTGGTGATGTGATTATCAAAGGAGAGACTACTGTCCACCTCTGTCCCAAGGTCTCTTATCACACTTTCGGTGTTAAGTAGACTACCACCTATGTGGTAGCTCATGGGTACAGAGGTTTTACCAAAGTGGATGACAATGCACTTTTTGGCATTGAGCTTGCGGCCATGGCTTTGACACCAGGCATCTGTCTCAGTGAGACCCTTTTGTAGGATGTCCACATCGTTAGGAGTTTCGATTATGGTTCCTAGTTTGCAGTCGTTTGCGAACTTAGCCAAAGACCTTCTGTGTTAGCCTGTACTTCAAAAAAGTAGATACCAAACAGGAGAGGACCCAGGACTGAACCCTGTGGTACTCCACTTGTCACTGGTATGAAGTCGGATTTGGAGTCTGCTACTTTCACCATGTGGGTTTGTCAGTGAGCCAGTTGGCAACCCATCTTGTGACATAGGGATTTATACCTAGTTTAGTGAGTTTATCTATAATTCCAGAGTGGGGGATGGTGTCAAAAGCCTTGGCGAGGTCTAGATAGGCTGTGTGAACCACTTTACCCTCGTTTACAGCTTTGATGACTGCTTCAAAGAAGTTTATCAGGTTTAGGAGACATGATCTGCCTTTTACAAACCCGAACTGGGTAGGGTCCAGAGTTTGGAGATTACCTATGTCTTTGTTTATAAGTTCCATGGCCTTGCAGACCAGGCTCATTAGGCTAATGGGGCAGTAGTTCACGGGGTCCGTGGTGGCTCCCCCTTTGTGGAGTGGGATAACTGTCGCTGTGCGCCATTCAGTAGGCACAAAGCCTGAGGTGAGGCTATGATTGAACATGGTGCTTAGGTGGGGTGCCAGTTCATTGTGTAGTTTGTGTAGAACGCAGTCTGGGATGTTGTCAGGTCCCATGGGTGCTGTGTTCTTGGCTTTGGAGAGTGTGGTTTTTACCTGTGCAGCCGTGATTACAGGAACTTTGCATTCTTCTGGTATAGAGATGGGCCCTTTAGGAGGTGAGAGAGGGGTAAAGTTAGCACTGAACCTATCTGCCAGGATGTTTGCAATATCAGTTGGTTCTGTATATTTAGTGCCATTGTGCTGTAACTCAGAGCAGATCTGGGTGTTGCCATTGAGATTCTTGACAAAGCTATAGAATGCTTTCTGGTTGTCTTTAGAATCAGTGGCGATTTTGTTTTCGTAACTAGCTTTGGAGGATTTTATGAGGGATTTCAGCTTCTTACTGAGGCTGACCAGGGAGTTCCTTCAATCATGGGATTTTACTCTTTTTTTTGCAACAGTTTTTCTTCTGTTGTAGAGTTTGTTTATGACAGGGGACCACCAGATTGGCTTCCTTTTTTTTGGAGAATTGCATCTTGGTTCTGTTAGGGATAGCACGATCCATGCACTTGTGTAAGGGCTTATAAAGTGCATTTGTGTAGGATTCAGCAGTCGTACCTCTATTGCCCCACTGCGTGGATGTCATGAAGTTTGCCACTTCTGTCTTAAGAAGCGTGAAGTTGACTTTGGAGAAATTTTTTACGGTGGTTTCCCTAATGGGGGCGGGATGTGGATGTCTAGAGTGATTAGCTTGTGGCCGGATCTGACCAACGAGGAATTGACCTCTGGTGTGGAACACTGGTTGACCATGTTGGTAATGACCAGGTCTAGGATATTGCTGCCCCTGTTGGGGGTGTGGATAAGTTGATCCAAGGCGTTGGAATTTATGAATTCCAGAAAACATTGAGCAAAGAGTTGGTGCATGAGTAGTTTTCCCAGTTAATGGGGTAGTTGAAATCGCCCATTATGAGGGTGTTGGGTTGTACCCTAATGTTTTCCAGTGTATCACGAAATGAGGAGTGGGAATCCTGAGGCATGGTGGGGGATCTGTAGCAAGTTACAGTTTGGATTACAGTCTTGCCCAGAGTTAATTGCACTTGGATAATCTCGAATGCATTATGCTGAGCAACTAGCCTGGAGGTGTGGATATCCTTAATGAATAAGGACACGCCTCCGCCTTTAGTGTTTCGGTCCAGGTTAGGTGGCCGAAAGATGTGGTATGAATTATAGCCTGGTAATGCAGGGGTGCTCTCTGGAGCCTTGAACCGGGTCTCTGTCACTGCACAGATATCGATGTTCTCCATTTTAAGGAGTGCTTCGAGTAAATGCATTTTGAGGTTTAGACTTCTAGCATTGAGTAGCATTACCCTCAGATTTTGTTTGCTTGTACCTGTTACGGTGGTGAATTTGTCATTTGGACCTTGCCTTAAAAAGGCACTATAGGGGTGGCAAGAGCCTTAATCAGTATCCGGAATCCCAAGGGAATAAGGTGCAGGCCATCTCTGGCAAAACATCGTGGTCTGTTGATCATGTCATCCCAGGCAGACAGATACTGGATCCCCTTAGAATGACACCAGAAGCTTAGCCAGTTGTTGAAGTCAAGTCATTTTGTCCTTGTACTGTGGCATCATTGTGGGTGATGGCAGGATGCTACTCAGGACTAGGGTCATACCTGCCTGGGCTACAAGATCGGAGAGCTCTTCAATGTCTCTTTTCATGTAGTCTAGGGAGGTACGTCTCAGGTCATTCACACCAACATGAACAATGACAGAGTCATATTTGTACTTGTTGTGGAGTAACCTGAGTGCGTGTGTTATGTGGTGGGTCCTGGCACCCGACAGGCAACTGACAGTAACTTTCTCCTTGTTTAGCCTGGTGAGTGGAACATCAGTGTGCCTGACTATAGAGTCACCCATGACTAGAGTGTTGGGTACGTTGTTATGCCTTATGGGCTGCTGTTGAGTGGCATACTGAGTTTGTGGGCTGTGTGTCATTTGGGTTGTGTTGGGGGGTGGAGGTTGCTTGCGTTTCTGCTTTGGAGGTCTCTGTTGCTTGAGCAGATTTTTATTGAGAGTCTCCGCAAATGTAGGTGTGTGATTTGTGTTTCTATGTGTCTGTTTTGGTGGTGTAGGTGTATGAAATGCCTTCAAGTGAAGCATGATTACATTGATGTTAAAGGTAGAGTTGAAGTTTGTGCTGAAGTTAAGACTAAAGTTTCCATTATTCTTGGGGTATCCCAGTGAATGATAGATCTTCCTTATAACTGCATTGACTCAACCCTCCACTACTATGTGGAACCATTGTTTACTACCTGCAAGCTGAGGAGTAATGATAAAATACAGTGTTGGATATTTAGCAGGCATGAGCATGACAGATTCAGGCAGCCTAGACTGCAACAAAGGAAACCTGCTTTAGGAATGTGAAATTCCACCTTACTCATGAAATGAGCTGTGGTTAGAGACAGAAAAGTATTGGTTGCATATAGTCAGTTACATTTGCATACACCCACACCTCTCTGTAACCAATTGTTTCCAGCTGATGAGAAAGTTGTCTCAGTGCAGTTGTCAGTCTCAAAAAAAAAAAAAAAACTCTTTGCAAGTTCATGATTATGCATCAAATAATTTTACAAATTATTTAGCCGCCTCTGAGGAGATGGGCATGCTGCTGCAGAGGGTGTTGCCTACTGATTATCTTGCCTTATTCAGAGGCTTCAAAACATGTTTGTGGAGTAATAGTGATACCTTTGGGGCATAGTTATCAGAAACAGCTTCTTTGGTCTGGGAAGGCTTGGCTGATAGTGGACACTGTCATGTATTGTCTGCAGTACACCAGTACCACAGTATCTTGTGACTGAGTTTGATGTGATGGCGTCAGATTTGAAGCCACATTTGTGGGCACACAAAATAAGACAGGGACAGAGCTATCAGGTGATCATTAAATGGTGATGTAGAAGTGTTGTTGAGCACTAGGCCTGGGAGGAGGTTCAGATGTCTCTTGGAAACATCTGGCTGAGGTCTTTGTGCAAGATGAGTTGATCTTCTACCTCTGAAAGTCTTTTGACTCAAGGCCATGTTCAAGAACTCAGTTGTTGAGGTGGCACTTAGGAGCTTAGCCTGAGGGTGGTCGATGCCTTTCATCAGTGTAATCTTAGGGCCTGCTGGTGGACACCAGTGGTGAATGACTCTTTTGAGTTGTAGAAGGTGGCTTCCTTTGCGCAGTACGTGTGAAGGGCTGTCCTGTTCCATTTGCGAGGGACCTGGCAGAAAAGACAACTGCAGTCAGAATGATTGCTGAAGAGAAAGCTTTGGTGTGGGAGAAGTTTGGAGAGGCTATGAAAGAAGATTTGCTGAGTGGTCTGAAAGAAGTTCAGGCAAACCATTTTGCACCTCCGGGGAAGAAGGTAGGACTTACTACATGCTCTTTACATAATACAGCCTGTGCAGTTGATCACTGTGGTGGAGATAATTAAGCGATACAAGGAAAATGTTGAGGAACTCTCTTAATTTTTTGTTAGGCCTGCAGTATCTTGTGGGTTGAGGTCTGCAGAGACCATCAGAGTAGTGATGCTGCAAATATGGATGACATTGTAAGTTGGACTGAGTTTGAGGTGGTAGGGCTAATGTATTGCTTAGAAGATCATCTTTTCCTTTGGACTGGCAGTCTGGAGTAGTGGGTACTCATCCATCTTCAAGAACAAGCACTAGAGGGCAAAGTTGACATAGTTTAAGTAATTGCAGTGTTTGCACCACTAGATCTCTAGGAATCCAGGGTTCCCATTGGTCCTGCCAGAGATGGACATCAAGCATCTCATATTATGTGCCCTGTATTCCATATTAAAGAATAAGCACTCCAAGCTGAAGGAGGTGATGGCAATCCAGTAATGCTTTATTGTTTTTTTTCCCATTCAGTGCTAAATGTAGGGACACTCCAAATTATGAGAGACAGCACAACAGCAATGTGGAGCATCAGCAGTGGTGGGTACATCTTGCATCACCTTTGCCCGTATGACCATGCTGTGAGATCTGGTAGCCAACCTAAACTTACAGCTCCAAACAGTTTTCATACTTGGCAAAGGAATTCCTTAGATACTTTGAGCAGGAAATTTGCCATCTAAAATATGTGGATGTTGGGCAGAGCAGTCTCTCTGGACATCATAAGTGGGGGGCATTTGAGAATAGAATAGTTTGCATCCCAGACGAGTCACCAAATACTCTCAATTCTGCTTAGACAGTGGATGGGCCTCCTTATCTGATACGAATAACGCAAATAACTGGTCACTGTCTAAAGTCCTTCCTTCTGTTAGTACCATAGCTGTGTATTTACATGTAGTGTTCAAGAACTGCTTCACTTTCTGTTGCGATTGTTATGACATAACTCTGAAAGGAAGAGCTGTTACTATTATTTTGGTCAAAAACATATAATTCCAAATTGTTTGTAAAAATGGCACTTGGGACTTTCATGCATAATTTCTGAAGACGCTACTTGTTGGATCCTCAAAGCATTAGGGTTGCGTTTTCCCTGCAGTTTGAAAAGTATGCATATTTACCTTCCAAACATGTCCAGGGAATGGGTTTCACTGTTTGGTAGCATATCTTCTGTACCAGAAGTTGTCATACATTCTCATACCAAGAGATTCATCTGTCTTCTTTCTGCACTTATGAGCCTTGAGAATATTCTTTATAGCATGGAACAATTATTTCAGGAAGTCAGACTTGCTTTTTGATTTCCTTTGTACCACATGAGTTGAACGTACCAATAGGTAATCAAACAGTTTCTCAACTGGATAATTTATTGCGTACTATTTTGCTGTGGTAGTTAAACTAATTCTCATCTCATTTTAACAGAATGACTGTCAGCTGCTCTGTTTTTCAAGCAGTTTCTTCCTCTTCTCTGTGTAAAGTAGCGCAACTTGCATCCCAGTCAATTTCAGAGTACTGCTCAGGTGCTTTGCAGGGCCCTCCTTGTAGATTTTCTGACTGAAAATGCATTAAAATACCAATACCGTAATTAATACACATACATACATATATACATATATGTACAGAATGCCTGTAGTATGAATAGTAGTAGTTTAGTCTGAGCTGGCAGGGGAGAACTAGCTTGGCCCATCTGTGATATTTACTTCTGTAGTGATTTCTCTTTTGATGATCTGTCTTTGCCCAGGTGTTTTCTTGACTGTCACATGATACTGTCCATTCTGTGATTTTTCTTGATGGTTTTGTCATTTGGTGGCTGTTTTATTCATTTCCTCATTGACTGTTATGTTACTGCATTGATAATTTGTACAGTAAAAGCCCCTCTGCTGGCAAGTCTCTAAGCTATGTGGGAAGTTTCTACAAATGTAGTGAATATAGCTTGCAGTTTGGTAAATTCTACAAAAAAATAATTGCTGTAATCAAATGTTCTTCACTGTACAGTAAGTCTCTCCTCAATTTCTTTTTTTTGTAAATGTATGGAAGGCAATACTTTGAAATTTGTACAAATGGAGCATGTCAGCACAGGAGAGAAATCACAGTTAAGACTGCTATTAATTGTTAACAAACATCAGACTATTATATTGTAAAATACATCCAAGGAAAGTGTTTGTTCATCATATGTAGCCTCTGTTTTGACTAGAGTAGTGCAATGTGATGTTTTAATTGCCAACAGCCATTTCGCTCAAGCATCAGAAAGAAGCAAAATATCAAAAGTCTCATACCGTGTTTGACAAAGGGAAATACTGCCAGCCCAGCTAGCTGGAATTTTGTAAATAATTCTGTCATTTGTGAACATTAATATGATTTTTATAGAAATGTAACAGGAGATACTACCAGCCCAGCTATCTCAAATTTTGTAAATAAGTATTGTCATTTGAGAATATTAATATGCTTTATATAGAAGTGTGACAGAAGGAGATACTGCCAGCTCAGCTATCTGGAATTTTGTAAGTGGCTATGTGCCATTTGTGAATGCCAACATTCTTCATGTAAGATGCTTTGACTACAACTGTGTTGGAACTTTTTTTGTTTACCGGGAAAGTCCGACTGGATATATGTCCATTTTCAGCAGATGCCTGGGGAGAAAAGCTCCAGAAAGCAGAGTATAAATACATTAGGAACAATAGAAACATTTAGAGATAAGTATAATATGCAGTTTTCAGTAGGGTGACAAACATGGATAAAACATAGTAGACAACATCAAAATTATGCGGCTTCAATTTCAGACAATAATACATGGAGTTATGGGCTAAGTCCCTGCAAGAATTCGTACACTTATTAGAGTATAAGATTAAAATGCTTAGGAGAGTTTGCAGGAACAGCGGGTGGTGATTAGTCAGGGTTTAAGCAGGGACACTGCCAATGCTGTTGGAAGTATAGTTTGAGGCTTTTTTTTGAACTGGGTTAAGGAGGATTAGTGAGTACTATATGTTTTGTACTGAGCTAAAGTCTAACCACAGCATGCCCTACTGGCTTAGAACAGAAATGTATATAAACTATTGTAATTGTGTAAGTGTATATATCTTAACAGTGGAAACCTGAATGTAGAAGGTTAACTTGCAAAACTTCAAGAAAGTAGTTGAAATTAAATTGTTTTACGATTGTGCTGTAAAAGTTATCTTTCAGTTTCAGTCAACAGGAGACAGGTTGTCTACACTAGGGGACTCTCTGTGTTTTATTGTTTTATGTCTTCTAGCAGTTGTAAACATCTGAAGGCTATGTATTTTCACAGAGAGCTGTTAAACACTGATGATAGTTTCTGACAATGGGGGTTTAGCTTGGGAACTAAAGTCAGGTGACAAAATGTGATGTTATCCAAGCTAACCCAGCAGTAATATTTGATATTAATTTAAGAACTGTCTCAGAGAGAGAGGGAGGGGAAGGCTTTTTGCATCTGTCTTTTGACTTGACAGCACCATCAGCTAGAAGATCCATTCACCACACTTGCCTTGCTTGTAAGTATGTTTGTAGGGCATAGTAACTCTTTTAGAGTCAGATAAGAATATAGTAAAGTATAGCTTAGATGGTATCTTTATTTGAGACTGTCCTGCAATATTTTAAATATTTCCTTTGATTTGTAACTCTGATGCAACAGATTACTTATTTAGTATTGTCTTGTTCTTTTATTTATTATTAAATATATTTAACCATTTTAATCATGGCTGATCTGTTTAGATATATTTAAGCTCTTAGGATACTTGCATACCTATTTAGCGACACTATACAGGCCACTCCTAATAGCCTGGCGCTTGGTCAAACTACCATTTGGATTAATAGTAACATTACACAGTAGGATTGGGCACCATTTGTTAAGGGCCTTGAAGTAGCTGACAAGAGTGTCTGGTGACAGTCGGAACTAACTTATAGTCTGCGCAAAAGGGGGCACAGTTAGTAAACCTGTGCCAGGCTTTCCCAGGAGAGTGTGTGTGTGTGTGTGTGTGTGTGTGTGTGTGTGTGTGTGTGTGTGTGTGTGTAAATCAAATCTCAGTGTGTGTCTCTCAACTACTTGGGCAAGGGGTATGAAGCACTGGTTGGACAGAGAGGGTGCTGGAGATCATAGTTTGGCCACTCAGCTGAAATCTCAACCCTATAGTTATGCTAGTGGGGAGTCTTATTAGGGATCTGGAGAAAGAGGGAGAAACCAGCCATAGAATGACTGTGATCTCTGTGTACTCTTAAGAGAATTTGCACTTTACTGTGTATGTACTTGTTATCTTCACAGTGTGTATATTCCCCACTTGCCAGTGGTGAGGATTGAGGCTCCTTGATTACTGGGCCAGTGATGGGGTGTCACATGTAGTGTGTCATACCCTTTGTAAAAGTCTCACATGTACTGTGCACACAGACTACTTTTAAGGCTACTATTATGTAAGCATCCCAAACAGTGTACATTTTAGTAATCTTTGGGAAGAGACCAGTTTTTGAGATTTGTGAGATTTCTGTTAGGTGTATTTGTCAGTACTTGAAGGATTTCAGAGAGCTGCTTCCACACAGATAAAGGGCTTGAAGAAGGTGTTATTAAACATCATTGATGTACTGGTATTTGGGGGCAGGGGTTGACCAGAGAGCATAAGAGTGTGATTGCTGTTTCTTTACTAAGAGAACATATTTATGATCCAGGTCATTCATATTTCTAGAAGTTGTGAAGTTAACAGGTATTATGAGTCAAGATATGGTCACGGAATTTCAGATATAATTGCTACTGCTAAGCTTATATTATTACTGAGAAATGGGAATTTAATCATCTAACATTAGTCTCAACTTTGCAAAGTCTAATGGTTGAGTGGAGTCTGAAACACTTGAAATTGGAACATTACCACTGACTTTCATTGGTATTCACTTAGTATTATTGGGATACAGGCATACTTCACTGCAAGGTGTTGATGATTTTGTGTGTTCAGTTGATAAGTTGTCACAGA
This sequence comes from Protopterus annectens, assembly GCF_019279795.1. Classification (NCBI taxonomy): domain Eukaryota; kingdom Metazoa; phylum Chordata; order Ceratodontiformes; family Protopteridae; genus Protopterus; species Protopterus annectens. Next base: position 337,301,588 of record NC_056745.1, on the reverse strand, counting down.
TTAAAGGAAGGTATTCCCACATCTACTTTAATACCTGGTTGAGATCAAGAGAGTCTGAGGCAAAATTGAGCAAGGCATAGTTTACTGAAATAGATAATCAGAAATGTTTTTATGATTTTAAGGAAGGAGATGAGGTGCAGATACAGCAATGCCATTCCAGTAAGCAGCAACTTGAAGCACTCATTTGAAGGGCACAGTCATATGTCATGAAAAATTCAGACTGCTTAGTGCTGGGAAGAAGCTGGAGAGATTTTTTGAAAATGAGTATGGCAGAGAGAGACTTTATTCAGTGTATTTCAGAATTTGCAGAAGTGTCTATGACCCATTCAGGGAGAGATAATATGGACCTATATTTTGGCAGTTTTCTTGCTTATGATATCATACAATTTTCTTAATGTTTATAATTTGTAGTTCTGCTTGTAATCTTTTTTTTTTTCTGGGATTTAGTGCGACTTCATTGAAGCCCACCTTGTGTGTGTGTGTGTGTGTGTGTGTGTGTGTGTGTGTGTGTGTGTGTGTGTGTGTGTGTGTGTGTGTGTGTGTGTGTCTCCTAAAAGAACTAAACTGTGTCAGTTATCCTCACCATTTTGACTTCCTGCAACTATCTGTAGCACGCAAAATGATATACAAACCTGATAGTTGTCCTGCCTTAAAAATCAGTACTACACTCCTATATCCCCCACCAGAACCCTCCGTTCTGAAAACAAGCAACTTCTAACTGTACACCGCCCAAACATGTGGGAAACCACTGTCTTTACTCCTATGCAATTGCAAAGCTGTGGAACACCTTACCAGTTAATATCAGAGCCATAGACTGCTTCAAGAGTTTTAAGCACACTAAATTACCTTCTTAAGTCCCATATATGCCCTTGTACTTTACCAGAAAGGTAATTGTCTTGACTATTCACATTATATTTCAACATAACTTCCAACTACATGTATTGCCAGTCTCACAATCCGATCTTTGCCACAGCACTTTGAATTTCTCTAAGCACAGCATGTTTTATCTGTTCAAGTCTTGTAGAATCTTGAGTTTCACTGAGTCTAGTAGAATCGTTTACAGTCTTGTTGAACTCTTGTATAACCTTGCATGTTCTTATGCAGTCTAGAATAGTCATTTTAGAGTCTTACACAGTTCTATATAATCTTTATAGTATTGTTGAGTCTTGTTAAGTTTTATAATGTCTTGTAAAGTCTTGTCAGTCCCTGTGTTGTCCCATATTTTATTGTATAATGCGTCAAAAGCCTTATTATGATCTTGTAAATCTTACAATTGTAATTTTTTGTTGTGTATTATGCATCTCACAGTGGATTAACCTAAATGTCTGTATACGTATTTTAATCTTTATATTGAGTTATGAAGCTTTTTTCCCTGAGCATCCTCTGAAAATGGGTTATGTAATGTAACCTAGTCGGACTATCCTGGTTAACAAATGTCAATGAACAAGTGTATGTATGTATCTGTGTGTGTGTAATATATATATATATATATATATATATATATATATATATATATATATATATATATATGTATATATGTATATATATACACACACACACACACACACACACACAGATGCACACGCACAAATTATGTGTATAGTATATGTACATATAAATGCACAGAACAAATATTATTCAGGGGTCTCCATAAACTACCCCCCCACTCACACATACATTGCTTACCTTATTATATTTTGCTTACCTTATTATATTTAATCTGAGGTCACTAGTACCACTGAGCAAAGGCCATGGTAACAGTTTGTGAAACAATACTTCCTGGAAAATAATACACAGTCCCTCACACACTCAGACAGTTTGACCTTAATTTTTTAAAGTCATCAACTTGCTAGGCTGCTACAAAATGTCTTTATTTTTCATGTCTTCCAGAAGTTATATTGTTACTACAGCAACAGTCTGACCTGAAGAAGCTGTGGAGTTGTTTATTTTTTACTGAAGACAATGTTGTGTTCTTTGGATTCACTTAAGTGATATTCTTGCTTATAAACAGCCAAAGCATTAAATATCACTAATTTGGGCATCCTACCAGACTGTTTAAACTGTAGCACATCAGTAATGTATTGTATATCATCAGATCTGCAATATAAAATTATAAACAGAAACGAACACATGGGAAATTGTATATCTGAAGAAAAATTAGTCATTTATGATAAAATGCAAAATGCACGGTTTTCTTTTTAAGCAAGTTTGTGTGTATGTATGTAGACTGAACGGTTAGCAAAACATTGTTTTGTATTCTAGATACAATGGTCTGGACACTTCTGCTACCAGATACTCAGGAAGACAAAAATAATCCTTCACCAAGGCCCAGGGCAGGCCATTGCTCTGTTACAATCAGCAATCGCCTCTATATTTGGAGTGGAAGGGATGGTTACAGACGAGCATGGAATTCTCCAGTATGTTGCAAGGAACTTTGGTACATTGACACTGGTAAGAACTGCAAGATTTTTGGGTTGTTTAATTGCATAGTTTGCTTAACAAAGTGATAAACTTGTGTATAATGTTGAATATTTGTTTTGTGTGTTTTTTTTTTCAACCAAGTGGGGGTGGACTTGCCCCAGGACCCTTTTCAGTTATGACCCAGGCACTTGGGCAACAGTGAAGTATATAAATAACATTTAGGAACTTTGCACATTAATTACAAGTCAGAAATACCTGTAAAGTTATGTACTGAACCTAAGGGCTGTAGAGTTTATAAATCCAGCACATGTAGCAGAATATATCAGACATGTAACAAATAATATACATTCAGTGTATATTTTACAGTGATTTGAACACTTCTGACATAGTACAAATGAGTTATACTAGAAATAAAAACTTTTAACATAAAGTGTACTAGAACTAATTGTTATACCATTGATATAAGCTGATAATTATATAAATATAGTGGTACTAACAATCATAGAAGCACTATGTACAAATTTACAAATTAGAAATGTATTTAAAACTTTGCTTATGCTCACACTGTTTTTGCTGCAGTTCTAGGCGTGGCGTAGGGTGAGTTTATCTGTTTCAGTCCATGTTGATAAAAGATAAGCAGAGTAGGAATTTGGGTATATTATCTCCTTACAGATTTCATTAGACAGAATGGAACCACTAAAGAGAAACGTTCTTCACCTATTGCTTTATGGTACTGGGGTCTTTGCAGAGTAGCTGATTTAATTTCTTACTGCAAAGGTCACTGGATAAGGATACAAAACGGTTTGTGTTTTAAGAGAAAAGCAATACCTGTTAAATTAAAATTTAATCAGAATCACATTTATTGGCGAAGTATGCATACATACAAGGAATTTGACTCCGGTTTCAGTGATCCTCCAAGTATGAATTACGTAAATGACATCCATACTTGTTTCTGAAAGAAACAAGTATTAACAATATGTAAACAATACTGCATAATCCTTGGAGGCCTAAGAAGCTGAGTTAACCGTTTATGAACTTGATGGCCTGTGGGGAAAAAAAACTGTTCTTATATCTGCTTTTTTTGGTGCATGTTAAGCTATAATGCCTGGCTGATGGTAATAGCACAAAAAGATGGTGGCCTGGGTGTGAAGGGTCGGTGATGATTCCCCCTGCCCTTTTCATGACTCTCGAACAGTACAGGTCCTGTAAGTAGGGCAAACTAGCACCAATGATATTTTCATCAGACCTGACTATTTGATGGAACCTATTTTTGTCATGGTTAGACAGAGAGCCAAACCACACTGTTATTTATGGATGAGCTGAGAACAGACTCAATGACTGAGGTGTAGAACTGAATCAACAGTTCCTGTGGGAGGTTGAACTTCCTCAGCTGTTGCAGAAAGTACATTCTCTGTTGTGCCTTTTTTATGATGGACCCTACACTGGTCTCCCACTTCAAGTCCCGGGAGATTATAGATGCCAAAAACTTGAAGGATTCCACAACTGACACAGCAGTATTAAATATAAAGAGGGGGTGTAATATTGTAAGTACCATTACTAAAGTCCACTGTCATCTCCACAGGTTTGAGTCTTCAGTTCCAGATTATTCTGACTGCACCAAAGGGTCATCTGCTCAACCTCCCATCTGTATGCAGACTCATCACCATTCATGATGAGCCTGATGATAGTTGTACCATCTGCATATTTAATAAGTTTGACAGAGAGGTCCTTAGAGGTGCAGTCATTAGTGTAGAGGGAGAACTGCAGTGGGGAAAGCACACATCCCTAGGGGGCACCTCTATTGATCGTGCGATAGCTAGATGTAAATTTCCCCAGTTTCACCTGCTGTTTCCTATTGGTTAGAAAATTGGTGATCTATTGACAGGTGGAAATGGGAACAGAAAGCTGGGAGAGTTTCAAGTGAAGAAGTTCCAGAATTGTTGTATTAAATGCAGAGCTAAAGTCTACAAACAGAATCCTTGCATATATCCCTGGGTTGTCATCATGTTGCAAGACATAGTGCAGGCCCATATTAACTGCATCATCCACTGACCAGTTCTCTCCATAAGCAAACTGAAGGAGGGCCAATGAGGGAGTTGTAATATCCTTCAGGTAAGCTAACAGCAGCCTCTCAAAAGTCTTCATGACCACTGATGTCATAGCAACAGGCCTGTAGTCATTCATTCCTATTATACTGGATTTTTAGCCACTGGAATGATTGTAGCTTGTTTGAAACATAATGGAACTTCACACAGCTCTAATGATTTATTAAAAATCCGAGTAAAAATGAGAGCCAATTGATCAGCACAGGTTTTTAAACAGGAGGGTGAAACCCCGTCTGGACCAGCTGCCTTCTCAATATGCTGTCTTTTAAAAAGACTATATACATCCTCCTCAGAGATAATTAATGCAGATTAAGTAGGTTAATTAAATTAATTATAATTTTTATTTTAAATTAAAATTTAAATAAAGGTACATGAGAGGAGAATGGTGGTTACTTGAAACCAGTTTTGCCTTTTTGTTAGAAATAACAACAATATTCATGTACTGGGGATAGATATGGAAATCTTCAGACTGATTGTACAGTTGCATGTTACCATGTGTGTTTTAGGAAAAGCTGAGAAATGTTGCAGAATGAGAATAGTGTAGTTTGTGAATTAACACATTTTTGGCAATAGTAGCTCCAGTTGCATTGTTAGATACTGATTAGCTTGCATTTAGTTGCTGTGTAACCCTGGAACTTGTTACTTCTTGGTGGGATTTGAAGAAGTATAAGGTATCAGGGTGTAAAGCAAAGAATTCATACTAGCTGACTTCCTTTATCAGGTTGTTTTGAGAGTGTACTTAGATTTGTGGTTAAAGTTTTGTGTTTAACTCTTTCACACCTGTAGCGCCACCTCTGCAATGTCCAATTTGCACATGCAGTGCGAGTTTCAGATTTTAAGGCAGCCTTCCATGCCTACAACCCCCCTTGAGCACTCCTTACAAAAAAAAAAAAAAATTCCCCTTTTACTAAGCCCCTGCAGATGCACAGTCATGATCACTGAATTTCTTGATTGTGTATCATTAATTGTAAGCAGTAAAACCAAATAGGTACCATTGTAAAACAAGAGTTGTTGTCTTTCGGCTTTTCCCGGTTAGGGGTCGCCACAGCGGAACTCCGGTCCACTAATGATTGGCAGTAGATTTTCACGGTGCCGAGTTGCCAGCCCGACACCCAACCTTCAACGAAGGCACGCCCATTCAAGCATTTCTTTTGGAACGCCACTCGACCCGCGGGGAGGATATGCAGACTCCACACAGAAGGCACTTCCCCGCACACTATCTGAGAATCAAATGGGAGAACCTCTTGCTGTGCGGCAACAATGCTACCGCTGCACCACCGTGGATTGTAAAAAAGAGTAAAATGCAGATTTTCAGTACCTTTTTCATCTGGTTGATCCCTCAGCAACCATGTAAAATCACATCAGACTATCCTGTCGCCACCCACTACAATGAAGCCGTAATATATCATTGGTGTTTCAACTGCAGATGGATTTTCTGTATTCTGTCTGGAACTCCTGAAACACATGACATCACTAGAGAACAAGCCATTCAGATTGTCAGGCATCCAGGCAGTTCGAGACAGAATGTCTTACAAGGCTTCATTTCCCAGGATCAGTTATTTCATTTCTACTGTTTTAACATAACCTTATCTCAGATTCTTAAGTCCAGGGACTGGAAGCAAAGCCAAAAAAGAAACAAATGAAATGCTAAGTCCACTTCCTTCACTTTCATACCTCTCAACCTCTTAGCGCAACTATCTGGACAAAGTCTGACAGAATGAAGGGGCAAAGTCCCAAAAATAGGGACAGATTTTAAATATTGCTCTTATAAACTTAGAAAGTTGCTAGAATAACAGGATTTGTGTTAGCATGCATTTTTCTGTAGGATATGAAGTCTGAAACACAAATGCATATCATTTAGTGACTTCATTCCAAAGATCATCCCAGTGATTTGCCAGAAAATCACAAATTTTATGAGGAACAGATCAAAAATATGAGGCAAAATATTCTGCTAAAATCTGTAAATTTGAGATGTATGCTCACCTTAGCTGCCAGAATAACAAATATTACATTATTACACATCTTCTGAAATCCAAATCACAAATGTTATCATTATTTAGTAACTGCAGTCCTCAGAGTCCTTCTTATCAGAAAGTTGCCATAATAAGAGATTTGGCATTTGGTGTGCGTGTGTATTTATAAAAGCAGGCGTGTGTGTGTGTGTGTGTGTGTGTGTGTGTGTGTGTGTGTGTGTGTGTGTGTGTGTGTGTGTGTTTGTGAAGGTAGGTATATCTGTGTGTGTCTGTCTGTCTGTGTTTGTGCATTTATAAAGCTACCTTGATGAAGGCTTAAAAGGCTGCTTACAGATTACCCTCTTTGTAACTGTAATGCGACCCAAAATACAGCTTGTGTCCTAAAGATGGAGTTGGATCCAGCACAAGATGACCTAGACAGCTCAACTGCCTATTGCTTGGCCAGGGATTTAAAAAATTAAAAAGTATGCTCTATTACTTCAAACACTTAGTCCAAAAAAAATGCTGCAATGCTTTTAATTGTCAAAAAAGATGGAGATTGGCATAGATGTCAGCATGTACATCAGATTTCACATGAAGAAAGTACGTGCTGGCGTCTGCATGGAAGATTTGAGTTTACCATCTTGGGAGTCCACCAGTGCAGATTTAAGATTGGCCAGGACTTATGCGACTTTGCAAGGGTGAGTCCATGGGACATATCGGTATGTGATTTTTCCACAGTGATTGATTTTTGAGGTGTGTGCACCCATGTCTAATTAGGTGGTTTGACAGAGTCAAACCCTGTACCTTGGGTATTGGCAGCAGCAGACTTAATCCTCCACTACCAGTATACTTGTCTGTCTACAGTTTTGCAAATCACTTCTGCTTTTGTCTCATATTTGTGCTGTATCGTTGAGCAAGTTACTTAAATAGTACTTTGGGGAACAGGAAATTTGAGGCTAGGCTTCTCACTGGTTCCCTGGACTGCCAGCCAGTTATGGTGCACAGGAAGGAAATTGATTTTACTATCATCATATGAGCCATGTTCTTTGAATTTTTCTGTTGAATGTTGGCAGTGTGTAATTATTCAGCTGTGAATAAATTGTACAGCAAGTTTTTATCTTTCAGTACATTTTTAATTTTGCTTGTTTTTTGCAGGCACACAGGTGTGAAATGTCCTGTGCTTGGGCTTCAACAGTTTATCTAGCACTTTTGTATAGATGAGTTAAAGAACTATTTCCTGTAGCTCAGTGTTTGATTCCCTGCACTTTTCATTTGTCTTCTTTGTGACGCTGACCAAGTTTCTTCACTATGCAGTACTTCTGGGCTGCACCTGAAAAGGGATGCTTGTGCCTAGTGGGCTGTCTAATTAATTCATTACTATATGCTATTTGAATATGAATCCCAGCACATCTCTTATAGTTTATTGTGGTGCCATGCATGTTGTAATGGAAGAAAAGTTTACTGTTTCTCATGCTAAACCTGTTTTCTTCGCAGGTATTTTGTTTTGTTTAGAAAATGTCTGTCATTATTTTTTCTGTAAAATTTGGAATACAGATTTTAAAAGAAATCCAAGTCAGTGTGATAATTGTAAAAGTAAAAAATAGTATATACGCTGAAAAGTTTGAACAGTATTTATGGTAACTGGGAAGAAACAGCCAAGTAATAGAATGTTGGTATGGCTGGCAGGGGACTAATTTATTAGACTGCATAGGGCCCCATTTATCTACAGTTTGGCTTGTTGACTCTGGAGGTGTTTGCTGAAACAGTATGGCGTCATCAACCGTTCAAGCAGGTACCTTATTTGCAGCCTCCAGCAACTGCACAAGGGTTGACATTTGTCAGGTCATGTAGTCTGCATTATTTGAGTGACCAGAACCGTCTGATTCTTAGCATTCATTATGTAATTGTTGCACATTACTGTGTTACAGTTTTTCTACAAGATTGGTTTGCAAAGGATGTCTGCATTTAGTTAAATACTGTTACCCTGGCAGTTATTGCAGAGAGCTTTTGATAGACTGCAGTTTCAAGGCTGTGCCTTGATAAAGAGATGCTGCTTGTGCCAAGGGTGCAGGGTTTGAATCTTTCCCCCTTCATTTACCTACTTATGACCTTGAGGAACTCGCGCAGTCAGTTAGTGCTGTGGAGCATTTGGGAATTTGGATGCATAAATACATTTTTAGTTTAGCTTGTTTTTTGCAGGTTCATGTGTGCGAAATGCACCATTTTGGGCTGAAGAGTCTCTGGTACTTGGTTCATATGAGTAAGTCTATGAGCTTCTGTAGTGCATGGTTCAATTTTTCTAGCCTTAGTCTGCCTACTGTGTGACTAAGTCACTTCACCAGACAGTGCTCCTGGGCTTCCTCTGACAAGGGACACTTGCATCCTGTGGGCTGATCCAAGCTGTTATCAAGTGCATTACATGTGTCTTTTGATTTTCTGTACTGTTCACATAGCCAGTGATTAGTGCTTCACTACATGCTGTTTGACTATGAATTCCATCCCATCTCTTGTCTAATGTTTTTTGAGATGCATGTAAAGTAAACTTGAGATTCAGGGGAAACAAAGTTTACTGTTGCTCATACTAAGTCTGTTTTCAATGTAAAACTATTTTGTTTAGCAAGTGTCTGTCAGTGTTTTTGCTGTGCAATGTGAAATAGTTTTAAATTAAATAGAAATATGTGATTGTTGTAAAAAAAAAAAAAAAAAAGTATGCACACTGACAGGTTTTTTCTTGTAACAAGGGAGAAACATTTAGGTAATGGATTTTAGAATGGCTGAGAGGGGGGTGGCAGTCCTTTACTATGTCTAGGCCCCATCTGACCATGGTCCAACTCTGCTGGAGATTTCTTGATTTTCATTCATTAATCTTCACATTTTCCTTCGTCTTTTGTTTTCATTTGCAGCTTGTTGGCAGAAGTATTGTTAGCACTCGCTGTTGATGCACTTTGGTTTTATCAGCTATTTTAGATGTGTATTTGTGTATAATTTTGGGTTTATGCATTCTGGGTATTTTATGTTGTCTATTTCAGCATTAGGTGCACATTGTCTCAGTAAGTAGCATTGTTACCTAGTAGCAAGAAGTTCACTAGTTCAGTTTTCAGCTGTAGTGCTTTCTGTATGGCACCTGCTCATCCATCCAGTGTCCTTGTGGGTTTTTCCTGGTGATGTGATTCTCTGCCAAGGGCATCCAGAATGTGAACTGGCCTTCTCCAAATTGCTCAAAGGTGTGTGTGTGTGTGTGTGTGTGTGTGTGTGTGTGTGTGTGTGTGTGTGTGTGTGTGTGTGTGTGTGTGTGTGTGTGTGTGCGTGTGTGTAGAAGCAGGTATTTTTATTATTCTACTTTTTCCTCCCTGTGATCCTGCCTCAAAACTGAAGTGCCATGTTCCTCGCACAAACAGCAACACAGTGACAATGCATATCAAGTCTAGATAGTGACATAAAATTATTCAGATTTGACATTATTTGAAAATAGAGCTTTGGAGGAGTTTAGTATTACTGTAAATTGTGCTTCAGGACTTATTTATGTATCTTACATGTAATGGAAACTTTTCTCTGAACTTTTATGTGCACGTCTGTACTTTAGTGTATATAGCAAACGTGCTTTGGGGATGGGCTTTTCAAACAAGTGAAGAAGTCTCTTGATTGCTACATGGGGATAAACTCAAGAGGTTTTGCTGCTCTTGTATAAAAAAGTATACACACAGAAAGATAGAGAATATAATCCCATTTTAGAACAAAAATTACGGAAGTGTGGTTTATTATATACTTCTATTCATATTGAATGTGTTTGGCTGTTGTATTACCTGATGATGCATCATCATAGACCTGTTTACATTGCTGCTTTTATATACGCTTCTCCGGCACTGTCCATATAGTAGCATGATAGAACTGCATTTAACAGGACAGTTCAGCATGCAGGTAAGGAAAGTCTGCTGACTTGAATAGTGTGCTTAGTTGGCAAGAAGGTGTTACTTCTTTTTATGCTAAAATATGAATGTGCCAAATTAATATTCATATGGTATTTTCATAGCATCAAATGAAAGCTTATGTAATACTGCAGAAGTCGTCACCTATAGCTGCTGTCTGCTTACTACCAATCTGCCAGTATTTATACTTTATATGCAAAATATATTCTTGTAAATATTTCTGGCATTGATCACACAGTCACGTTTTAGAACAGCATTTCATGTGCCCAGTCACCACAGAGGTAACATCTCCCAAGGCAATTGGGGTACTTGGTATCTGTAAAAATGTGTTATTTTTCTAGAAATTTTAAGTATATGTGATATATATATGTCAGATTATATTAATAACTCGTACAAGAAGGTAATTATATAGTATTCCTGGGTATGAAATGAACATAGTTATTTATGTGTATTAGCATATTTATGTAAATATCTCTGACTGGGTTCACATAGCAGCATGGTGGAATAGCATTTCACAAGATAGCTCAGCAGCCAAGTCAGGAATGCTGATCCAAATATGGTGGTTAGTAAGTGAGAAAATGTGAATTTCTGTTTGTCAAAGTGTGTATTTGGTCTATATTAATGTTTCTTTTAATAATTTGGCACTGATAAGAGTATGCATGGTACTTCATGGTATCAAATTAAAGCTTTTATGCTGCAAATGTTACCGATACCTGCTTTCTTCACACTACCAATTTGCAAATATTTATACTTTACGCATCAGTATCTCATTTCTATAAATATCTTCAGCATAGAGGTTCTCCGGTTTGATCCTCAGCTGGGGTGCCTTCTGTGCAGAGTCTGCATGTCCTCCCTGTGGTCACGTGGGTTTCTTCCGGGTGCTCCGGTTTCCTCCCACATCCCAAAGACATGCTGTAGGTGGATTGGACTCTCTAAATTGGACCTGTGCGTGGATGTGTGTGCCTTCTGTAGAAGGTTGGGCACTGGGCTGGCAACTCGACACTGTAAAACTCCACTGCCAGTCATGAGCGGACAAGGTAATCCGCTGTAGCGACCCCTAACCGGGAAAAGCCGAAAGAAGAAGATTGTCTACCTGAATGTAATATGGAACAATATTTCACATTCACAGCAACACAGAGGTCAGGAATGCCTCCTCAGACAATGGGGTACTCAGTACAAGAGAAAATGTGAGCTGTTTTCTGGAAATATTAGGAATACGTACAGTTTCAAATTATATTAATAATTTGAACCAGAATTTATGTATATGATAATTCATGGCATTGAATGAAAACACACAGTGCTGGAATAAACTTTACACTGATTGCTGGTGTCTAACTAGCACTGCTTTGCAGATATTTACATTTATTGGCCTATTAAATATGCATAAAATTGTACAATATCTCAAACGTGGACTAACTTCTAGAAAACTGTTTTTGCAGCAAATTAAAGATCACATCCACAAAAACAAAAGTCACACTAATATTTGGGGCCTGTCTGCTATAGTTACAGCGATACTAAAACTTATTTGCATGATTGCAAAATTAACTAAATTAGTTTGTTCAATTTAAAATTGCCATTAGGTATAGCTAGCATATTAATATCACTGTTGTGAAGAGGAGTGTGTAATAAGTAACTTTAATATTTTAACTTTTTTTGTAACTTTTTTAGTTTTTGAGGTATGCACATTTGTTTGGAGGTAGGTTGGCAAAACTTCATTCTCAGAATTTTAGCTCAGGCGAATGCTGTCTAGGCAGGAACTGCAGCTGTCAGGAGGTGTGAAATTCCACTCATGCTAGCTGTGAAAGAGTTAAGTAAAGTTAAAAAGCACAGTGGTTCCTTTTGTTAAATTTAAAGTTAGTTGACTACTTTCTAACCAGTTGCAGCATGCTAAAATTCTTTTATTTTCTGTTTTGTAGTGGATGCTTGTTCTGCAATCGTGCATAATAGTGCTGTTAGCATAAAATGCTGTTTTAAAATAAAATGATTAGTGATGTTGAGATTAATGAATAATAATAAAATAGGACCAAGTCTTACTGTACTCTATTAGGAAATGTACCCAATATGTCCGAGTTGGAGAAATTTGTAATGGAAGAAGTTGTGTGTAAAAAAGTAGTTAGGGAACTTGTACTTGAATAAGGACAGAAACCAAGAGAATGTGTTTTTTTTTATTAGTATGGAATATTTAACACTTTCATATGCTCTTAAACTCGGTGAATATGGAGGAGCATGTTACTTATTTTCCAGAGCATTATAAATTCTGTCCTTTAGTAAGTAAATAGCTGTTATTTGTACTGTGCTCATATTGAAAGCAATGTTGACCGTTGGTAAGCATTCCCGTTTGTTCAGATGTTCCATTATTTGACCATACATATGTTTCATAAATATTTTCATAAAAGGGCTTAAAACAGAAATGGGTTTGTACTCCCAAGTGGTTGCCAGAGAGGGGACTTTGGGGTGGGGAATATTAGAGCATGGTTAAGACAGGACCATGTCAAAAGTGAAAAAAGGATTAAAGATGAAGGCAAAGGGTTTTGAGATTTGAGGGATAGCCATCTGGGAGAAGGAATGTGGAAATTCATTAGGCTTTAATATTTTTTCTCTCCATTGTTTTTAGTTGGTTATTTTTTTGAAATAATTGTACAAAGAAGAGGGTGGATCTGGAAAGATTTTGGGAGATTTGTCTCTGTGTAGTGTGGGACTGGATTATCTAGTGATTAGTCGGGGGGGTGTACACTGATCTGCATGAGGGGGAAAGTGTTGCAGATTTTTTAAGGAAGTTCCAGTCACTTCTCAAATTAGTAAGTATACCACTACCAACCTCTATATACGAAAAAACACAAAGCAGGAGGCAGCACAAACAGCATAAAATGCACAAAAATTTAATAAAATCCTTGGCACTTCGGCTGAAAAGACTTCAAAGAGTAAAAAAATTAATACATCCAGCACAGCTTAAATACACTCCAAATAATGTTAATAGTCAATTAAGGAATTATTCAGTTGTTTTGTCTTGCGGCTTTTCCCGGTTAGGGATCGCCATAACGGAACTCCGGTCCTCTAATGATTGGCAGTAGGTTATTTTTTTTTTTACTGTACCGAGTTGCCAGCTCGATGCCCAACCTTCAATGAAGGCACGGCCATTCACGCACGTCTTTCGGAACGCCACTCTACCTTGGGGAGGACATGCAGACTCCACACAGAAGGCACTCCCCGCACTCCAGCCGAGAATTGAACGGGAGAACCTCTTGCTGTGAGGCAACAACGCTACCGCTGCACCACACATACTTCCAATTACATTCTTTGTTGAGCCCAAAAGGCTCCAAAGTATTACATTTTAAAATGTGTTTCCTTTTTTAAAACTTTCTTTTATGTTTGTGCATTCTCCAAAACCTACCTCAACATGTTCCAAAATAGACCTTTTAAGTTCATCAGAGTTAGCATTATGTACAGACAAAAAATGATTACCTAAAGGACTATCCAACTTTTTATTTTTTATGTCCGTAATGTGTTCTTGAAACTGGACTTTAAAGCTTCTATATGTTTCCCCAACATATAAAACGGGTTGCAAGTACATTATAAAGCATAAATTACTCCTTGAGTATTACAAGAGTAATTCCCATTAACCACAAATTTAGTCTGATTAATATATGGAAAAACGTTTACTGTCTGTTTACAGATAGAGGGACTGTGGCATGTAATACATGCTGTTACAACATTCCTACTAAGGTTGACACCTGGTGGTGAAAAATAATCATGCACCACCATATCTGATAAATTCCTTGCTCTCTTAAAAGAGATGTTAACACGATTACATAAAACACCACTGAGGTCCCTGTCTCTAAGTAACATGGGCCAAAAATTGTCGCACCACCCTAACTACTTACTCAGTGAGAATATTGTAAGTAGTCACAAAATATACTTCCTTATTACTTCTCCCATTATCACAGTTATTTTCATTATTTCTAAAGTTATTATCCATGATGTTACCAGCAGCCCAATTTTCAGAAGTATAATTTCTATTTCTGCTATGGTGATATACCCCACATCTATTGCCATATCTCATTTCTAAGATCTTAAATTTGGCCTGTGCTACTACACTACCATCATAGCCTCTATTAATAAACATTCTCTCAGTTTCACCTAATTCCTTATCAAACACATCATCTTTACTACATACAGTATCAGGAGTACTACTCACAGCTAAAGATGCTCTCACCAAACAAGGAAAAAAGTAGTTGTAAAAATGCAAGAGCAGTCACCACGAAGGTATCAATAGAACACAAAATACAGCTAGTCTCAAGCAAAGTCCAATGGCAGTCGTTTAAGATGATAGCAAAAACGTTTATTCGAGAGAATATAAAATGAGCGCTTTCGCATAGCCAAGCTATGCTTCTTCAGATATTAATTCAAAATAAAATATCAGGTGTTTATATACAACTTTTGGCGGGCTCATTGAGTCATTAAATATGCATATTGCAACAAATCAGCTAACAACCAGTAGTCATAGAAACAAAACACAAAGAGCACAATTTAAAAAGCACTATTCAGACTACACAATTTAAAAAGTACATCAAATAAAACTGTTCGTATAGCTTGTGTACATCATGCTAAAAACATCGATCATACAAACAACACTAATAGTTTAAAAAATGTGACGTCAAAAAATCTTGGAACCTCAAATCTTCCTTTTAAATTAACTGCAACATATATACACTCCTTCATGTCAAGCCTAACAACAGTTACCTTATCTAGCATATCAAGACAAAATAAATACTTCCACTGCTCACCGGCATGAATCCATCACTCGTAAATCTTCCATAGATCACATTAGGGTATCCATGACTAAGTTACACTCATAACCTGCACGTTGGTTCAACATACCGTTCTAGCATTGAAAATCCCACTAGATCCAAAATTATGTGCATATTTGTAAACCAGTTTTACTCAGTATAAGAGATATACATGCACACGTAGCTATACGAAAAACCGCGTGCTTACGTGTGCCTGAAAAACATCTTGAGGAAAGCAAAGCGATCTTCTGGGTCCTAACGCCTAAGGCTTACATTTCAAGACGGACCTTGAACCTTTATATTTAACTGTTAATCTATGTTGCTTAGAACTTCACTATTTCATTAGTTTCATATTATTCCATCTAATGGTTCTCCATATTTAGAGATGGGGAGTATTTAGTTAAACATGTTTTATGGACTATGCCTTGACTGCATAAGTTTATATAGGTTGCTCTGCTTCTAGCTATATATATATATATTATTTATTATATATTTTTTATATTCCACACATCCTTCATCGTCTCTTATGAGCGATGTTATTTAATTCAATTTTTTAACATCCAGAGATGGAAGAGCATCTAGTTAGGCAGGTCATATGAATTACTGCCTTGCCTGCTGAAATAGTGAAGTTCTAAGCAACATAGATTAACTTAAGATTTGAGGTTCCAAGATTTTTTGACGTCACATTTTTTAAACTATTAGTGTTGTTTGTATGATCGATGTTTTTAGCATGATGTACACAAGCTATACGAACAGTTTTATTTGATGTACTTTTTAAATTGTGTAGTCTGAATAGTGCTTTTTAAATTGTGCTCTTTGTGTTTTGTTTCTATGACTACTGGTTGTTAGCTGATTTGTTGCAATATGCATATTTAATGACTCAATGAGCCCGCCAAAAGTTGTATATAAACACCTGATATTTTATTTTGAGTTAATATCTGAAGAAGCATAGCTTGGCTATGCGAAAGCGCTCATTTTATATTCTCTCGAATAAACGTTTTTGCTATCTTCTTAAACGACTGCCATTGGACTTTGCTTGAGACCAGCTGTATTTTGTGTTCTATTGATACCTTCGCGGTGACTGCTCTTGCATTTTTACAACTATCTTTACTACATAATCGGTTTATTCTAAGGAATTCATTGTATGGGAGAACTGATATCAAATGTTGCAGATGGCAACTATTGCCATACAAAAATCAGTTCCTTTGCTCAAATTTTCTGTGAATACCAGTTGCAATGCCTGTAAGATCTATATCTATTAACCTTATACCCCAACTGAATCCCGTCAAACTGTAAGCCCATATTATTAATTTGGAGATCAGCTATAAATGACTGGGCACCTGCTATATTTCCATCATATAAAAAAATTAAATCTGTAAATCTGAAGTAAAGAACTGCATGAGATTTATAAAAGTTATGTGAATATATATAATCCATCTCAAAATTAGCCATAACTATGTTAGCATGCATAGGGGCGAATGCAGCCCCCATTGCAGTGCCCTGCAATTGATGAAAAACGTCCGCATTAAACACAAAAAAGTTATTCTTTAAACAAAAAACAAAACAGTAATTCATTCACATAATGAGAAAAAGGAGAATCTCCTAAAAAATAATGTACTGCTTGTTTCCCTTCAACATGTTTTATATTAGTGTACAAACTTTTTACATCCATACATAACCAAAACATAGAACTTCTCCACTTCAACCCCTGTAATTTACTTAAAAAGTCTTGGCTATCTCTAATGTAAGATGGGATTTTCATTACATTTTTTTAAACATTCATACAACAGTATACCGATATTTTTCAAAAAATATTTCTCTGCTGAGACTATTGGTCTTCCACTAAGATTAGCTATACTCTTATGTGTTTTTGGTAAGCAGTAAAATACCGCTATTTTACCATCTTGTACACCAAACTTTTTTTTTTCCACATCTCTATCTGTGGAATAGCCCAAACGTAGTCCTTTTTTTAATAAATTCTTATATTCTTTAATGGACTCGTAACACTTAGCTATATCACACCTGTCATACACTAAACCATCATTAAGATGAGCATAGCACATATTAAAAGATATTGAGTGTAATGCAAAATAACAATTTGATTCCCTTTATCAGACTGTTTCACCACCAGTGTTCTATCCTTACAAAATGCTGAAAAAGCCCGCCATTGTTCTTTAGTCAGATTATAAATTATATTGTTTTTATTTGCAATGCACTCATAAAAAAGTTTTTCAGTCTGAAAACTTAAAGTAGAAATATAGCCTTGTATAGTAGAATTCACAAATGTGGGAATAAACTGACTACAGGAATATTACTAGTATCTACATTATTGTATGCGTGAATATACCCCATAGAGCATTCTTCAGGAAAAACATGAATAAAAGACTCATTCAGACTATCATTACAATAGTTCCGTTTGTTAAAAAACATCAGTCAAGTGCAACTTTCTACTTAATGTAAATATTTCACTTTTTAACGCACTTTTTAACACTTTCTGGAATTCATTAATTCTAATGCCCTGGGCCAGCTCGTTCTTACCCCCACTAGAGGTAGCAACATCCTTGACCTGGCCATTACTAACATGGACGACCGTTGCTCTACACCAATAGTCAACTCCTCCCTGGTTAGATCCGATCACAAATTAATCACCTTGGAAATCCACATCCCTCCCACCCCACAAAGGTAACCACCATGAAAAGCTTCTTCAAAGCTAACTTTGGGCTTCTAAAAACAGAGGTGGCTAACTTCAAGGCACCAGTGCAAATGGAGAATAGTTGCATGACCGCCGAATCATACACCAAATGCACTGTACGAACACTAGAATTATATGAGTTGAGATGGATTTTAACACTTAGGGCACATATAGAACCTGGCCTCAATACATCTCTCAATATTAGACCTGCTCTTCTATGATTATTCCCCTCCCCAATAATATCGATTGTGGTTTATATAAAGTTGCCACATTTTTTACATTGTCCTGAGGTGAACTCTGAATGAGTTGCTGGTTCCCAATGGATCGTATCCACTTTTATGAAAGATAATTATGTATTGCTTTCTATAGAATTGTGAAGTGTTGTTCATAATTTTTTCTTATTATTATTGTTTTTAGCCATACTAGAGTTATCACACAGTAGTGATCTTGTTTAGATGTTACATGTCAGGTGAAGATATATATATATGTTGTTCTCCTCACGTTTTTCCTGTTCATCCTTCCCATCTTTCCCATTCTTCCCCTCCCCCCTCCCTCTCCCCCCCTTTTTTCATCTCTTCCCCTCCCCCTCCTCCCCTCCCCCCCTCCCCTCACCCTTTCTTCTTCTTCTTTTTATCCTATCCTCATACCCTTCTTCTTTTCCTTCTACCTTTCCCTCCCCCCCCCTCCCCCCTGTCCCCTTTTTTACTTTGTTCTTGTCTTTTTGACTTTTGCCCATCATAAAATTTTACATTTTTGCGTATGTTTGGGTCTAAGTGTATATGCACATTTTATGTATTATATATTTTATTTTTACATTGTGATTTGAGATTTTGAGTTTATATGCTGGTAGTAACGTTTTTATTTTGTTTAACCATGAATATGTTATAGATTTTTCTAAGAAAATAGATGTTTTTTGATTACGTATGAAATGCTGCTAGGTAGATACGTTATGCTATCCAACTAACATTCTATGTGAGTGTTTGAGAATGGAGTTTATTAATTTGTTTAATTGCTTCACAGTAGGATAATATTTCAGAGAGATATATTATATGATCGCTATGGATAGTTTTCTACACTATGAGCTGTGTGATAACGTTTTATTATTCAATAATGATAATTTTATAGGTTGTATATAAATTTTTGTCCTTTCTAAATTGATAGATTGGACTTGACTTACCCGCCAAAAAGGCTTATTAATTAGGGCGTGAATGTATGTATTTAAACTGGAGTATTTTCCTTCATTCATTGTAACCTGATGAAGCGCACTTGTTAGGTGCGTGAAAGCGCTTGTTCTGTTATAAAATAAAAACTTTTAACTATCGTGGTGGTTCCGGTGATTTGTTGGAATATACTGTACGAACACATACACAAATGCATGGATCTTGCCATACCCAATAGAATCAATACACTCTCATCAAAAAAAAGCAAGCCAATCTGGTGGTCCCCTGCCATAAACAAACTCTACAACAGAAGGAGGAAACTGATGCGGAATAAGGTGAAGTCCCAAGACTGGAAAACCCCCCTTAGCCTCAACAAAAGGTTGAGATCCCTCATAAAATCCTCTAAAGCTAGCTATGAAAACAGAACTGCAGCAGATAGTAGAGGCAACCACAATACCTTCTGTAGTTATGCAAAGAATCTCCACGGCAATACCCAGATTTGCTCTGAGCTAGTGCACAATGGTACCTCCTATACCGAGCCAACAGATATTGCCAATATACTGGCAGACAGATTCAGTGCCAACTTTACCCCCTCAAAGGACCAGTCACAATACCAGTAGATTTTGTGAAGGGTAGATTATGCCTGCTCAACTTGGTCATCTTCTTTGAGTCAGTCACCAGAGCTGTGGATGAAGGCATAGTGGTTCATACAGCCTACCTTGATCTGGCCAAGGCCTTTGATACCATTCCCCCCTCAGGAATCATAGAAAAACTCACTAAGCTAGGCATCAACCCCTGTATCACTAAGTGGGTTGCAAACTGGCTCACAGATGGGAACCCACAGTGTAAAAGTAGCTAACTTCAAGTCAGACTGTTGACCACTCATGAGTGGAGTCCCACAGGGTTCGGTCCTGGATCCTCTCCTGTTTGGTATCTACTTCTCTGAAACCCAGGCAAACACGAAGGGACTCTGGCCCTCAAAGTTCACAGACTATTGCAAGTTGGGAGCTAGTATTAACTCCTCAAGTGATGTTGACATCTTACAGAAAGGCCTCAGTGAGACCAATGACTGTTGTCAGAACCATGGCCTTAAGCTCAATGCCAAAAAATGTCATCATCTCCCTTGGGAAAAACCCGGTTCCCTTGAAATACCACATTGATGGTAGTCTACTGAACACAGAAGGTGTTATAAGAGATCTGGGAGTACAGGTTGACAACAACCTCTCTTTTGACCACCACATTGCCACTGTGGTCAGAAAGTCCTATGTGGTGCATCTCATTACTAAGGGTTTTGCATCCAGGAAGAAAGAGGTCATTGTCTCCCTCTACTCTTCCCTCATTAGACCAATCATTGAGTACAATGCCCCAATTGGCATGTACCTCACTAGACACCTGCAACAACTGGAGAGGCTGCAAAAGTACCTCACAAAGAGGATCCTAGGCCTTAAACACTTGTCCTATATGGACAGACTAAAAAAACTCCAACTATTCTCTGTCTCATCTCGCCTACTTAGAGGTGATCTCTGCTTGACTTATAAAGCCATGTCTCACCCAGTTCGGTTAGAAATGCTCTATCTAAAGAAATCACAGTCCCTCTGCACCACGCGCTCCAGAGACCTCAACCTCATTACTACAATCAACAGAACATGTTGCGGGACAGGTTCATAACCAAGAGACTGCCCATGCTAATGGAATAGACTTCCCATACATGTCAAGCAGAGCACCTTACTGACCCTCTTCAAGAGAAATCTTGATGAGTGGATGGGAAATAGAAAATTCACCCCGGGGATCACTCCAGTGGCTCTACTCGACAGAGGCACTAGGAACTAAGGTTGGGTGGCACGATGCCAGGGTAATCCTATGGGCTAGGCTTGTAAAGGCTCCAGGGCCATTAGCCTAGTATACACCTATGAACATGTAATCTGTGCAATGGTGTAGGGATGAACTTAAGGCCCAAATTCAACATTGGCAAAACTAAATCAGAAATGTCAAAATTTGAAAGGTTTAAAACAAGAGAGTTCAAACAATAGTCCCACCTTTCAATTCCATCTTGTTTTCTTATTATATTGTCCTTTAAAATGTCTTCCTTGATTCTTCGAGTAGCCCCAGTCATTCCGATGATTCCAATATTTTTAGTTAGTTATTGTTTTTGTGCAAAGTAGAAGGGTGGGTATGGAAAGATTTTTGTTTTGTTGGACGTTTTTGGGAGCTTTGTCTCTGATTAATGTGGGGAATGTGAGGGGAATGGATTATCTAGTGATTAGTGGGGGGTGCACACTGATCTGCATGAGGTGATAAGTGTTGCAGATTTTTTTAAGGAAGCTCCAATCCCTTCTCAAATTAGTAGCCTTCTTATTTTGAGATAGGCTGTCACAATATGTCAAGTTTTTGATAGGTTTCCGGGAAAGTTTAGGAATAGTGAACATAACATGCCTGTTTCCAAGGTGTGTAGGTTTTGCTTACTTAACTGACAGGTTGCATTGCTGTCTGAATTTATTGTATGTTCTTAAGTCATCATGTAGGTTGGGGATTTTCCTTCTGTTTCATGTTTACCGTACTTTTAATTATTTTTTAAATCTCGTAATTAAGTTTGTAGTATATAAAATTTAATTTTTGGCCTTGAGTTTGATTGGGGGTGTGTTGTTGGCGGTAGGTTTGAATTTAAATACATTCACTGCAGTAGTGGCTGCAATGTAACCTTATAGAGGGGGTTCAATTTAAGTTGATGACTTCAGCTGTTAGTTGACTTCCTTTAGTGTCAGAAAAGGGCCTGTGACTTGTTTACATGGAGGTTAAGAGATTTGTCAGATATTATTGACTTTTATATGAGATGCTAATATCTCATGTCTTCCTAATGGTCTTGATGATCAATTTTAATGTAGGCTTAATACTAACTGCTCATTTGCATTAGAGTTGTAACCATTAGCTTTCCTGTGAGGTTATGTGAGGACAGGAATTTGACTACTTCCAAGTGTGTACATAGAAAATCTAAGTTAAGTCCACATGTGGTAATAATTATCCATTTTGGAGCATAAGAAAGAATGGAACCTTTTGGTGCTTAAGGAAGAATCGAATTTATTGTTGCTTGGACAAAGCTAGATGAATCGGGGTAGAGGAATGTATTCTACTAATAATTTTATTTCTTTCCTCCCCACAGCTGACCATCATCTGCCACCAGCTTCTCTCCTTGTGAGTCTTCCTGACTTGCTTTAGCCTCCTGCAGGCTTAACCCAACTCATATCCAGGGCTAGTGAGGGGATTAAGGACACTGGCACAGTATCATACTGTGGTTGGTGAGTGTGCCCTAACTCTTGTTTCCTCAGAGGCAGCCTTGAAAACTCTGTAGTTGTTGCATTCGGGAGGTGCATGTGTGCCCCCCCCCCCCATGAATAATCTCCTAAGTGGCTCATCACATATGCAGCGTGAAGCTGACTAGGCTTTTGATGCTACTTGTAGCATCAGGCCTGTGCTGCTTTCCTCTGGTGAGGATGGGTGAGCCAGTGTCAGCCTCTCACGCTCGTACTCCCTCTGCTGCCCCTCCATGTCAGTGCCTTTAATCACAGATGGGTTATTTGGGGTTCTGTAAAGGTTGTTAAAATTGTAACCATATTACATTTTTTGACAATTGATGAGTAGCGCATGTTGCCATTGTTTTTTCAACCAGAAGTGACAGTTTTATTTTTCTATGACTAATGTCATGGTACTGCCACTTGTCTTTGTCCATTTTGCTCTTGCAGACTATTTCATAATTATCAGGTAAAAACTATGCTGGGCATGAAGATTTTGTAAGACTTACAATGACCATGTTTAATTCTAGCCATAACTCAAATGTAGCACATTTATCGTTGAGGCTGTGGGCATAAAATGCAGTACTTTGAAGTTGTTAGCTGGGGTGCTTTTAGAACTGCTTGTAGTTAGCTGGAGTGCTTTTAGAACTGCTTGTAGTAGAAAGAAACACAGGAGATAGGACAGGAGAGGAAAACTGGTGGAAAGGATGGTGAGTGCATCAAAACATCGTTTTTGTTAATCTCACTTGCTAACAGTAGAAGTAACGTAACATAAATGAGTGCACAATGTGTTCTTTCAGGGAAGACTATAATTTTCACTAGAAATCAAATTCCTAAGTATGGCTGTTGAGTAGAGAGGGTACATATGGCTGCAGGGAGGACCAGAGAGAGTGAAGGGGAAACAGAGTATGTATGAAGAAGGTGCTTGACTGTTAGACTGGTACATGTAACATGGAAGCTTACAGCAGTGGTCAGAGCAAAAAAGTAATAGAAGACAGTTGGGTGAATGAAAGCTGCAGGGGGTGGAAGAGTCTTGAGACTGAGAAATGGTCATGATGCAAGTCTGAGTGAAGGTTGAAGGGGAGAGTGACCTTTTAGATAACCAGTGTTTGGCCAGTGTTCTCTGGATAGGCCTAATAGATGCATAAAGGATCTGGAGTTGTATTTATTTTGTACTGTATTATTTGATGGACTCTTTGTTTACATTGTTTTACTTTGTAGTTGGAAGTAATGGTTCAAGTAGTTCATTTGGTATGGTAAATCAGTACAAACGGATATGTTAAGAGGAGAAATTGAACTAGGAATTGGTAGAGAATAGTTAGTGTGCAAAAATGAATCTGTGGATTTCAAATGTGCACCAGTGATAGAAAGTATTAGATTTCTATATTAGTATTTGTATTAATAGATTGTATCAATAAGTAAAGAAAAAATAGCCATAAAATAAACTGGTGGTTAGTAAAGAAATGAAAGGCAGGACTTTTCAAATCACAAGAGATGATAAGCTGTTTAGGTACTCGCAAGCAGTGGCCTTATATCCTGTATATGCATGAAGTAATTGGATTTTAATCATATGGTTACAGTTGGTACTGGTTTCTGTATCATCACAGCAACTTACTTCTGGAATTTTGTTGCACCCCATCATATCCTTTGCTGTTCATGACTCTTAGAGAATGATCTGTTTAAGAAGGAACAACTCTTATTTGTGAGTGGAAACTGCATTTCGTAGTTTGAGTTGGGGCAAGCAACCTGAAATATGAGGAAACTTATTTCCTTTAGCCAGCAGTGTTTTTGAGATGCATAATAGGTATAGCCTCCTGGTTAAGAAAATTTTTAACACTACACATGCATACTGATTTATAGCAACAAAATAACTTGCTGGCTGTAGTTTTGCGACTGGAATTTATTTAATCTTGGAACTTTATTTGTGGCTGATCTACATCTGAATGCTGCTTTTGGACCTAGCTCTATTGCAAATTATTGTGTTAGACATCAAAACGTAGATGCATTGGGAGGGGATCTTTTGGTGCTTCAGGGTGAATGATGGCTTCTTTGCTTACTACCATAAGTAGTTAAAGTAACTGCTGTGTAGTTTGTTTCTGTTCACAGAAGGTAATAGATTGCTGTTTAATTGGTATCTTGCACTGCATATGGTATGGAACTCTGTGAGAGAGTGGGAAAAAAAATGCAAGTGATGGACTCCAAGACTACTGAAAGGCTGAGACCATCAGCTGACTGCATGTTTTTTGAAGAGAGAAAGACAGATATCTGATTGTAGCAAGCCTTAGAGTTCTTATTGGAAACGGTCTTGATTGGACTTGAGAAGTTTAGTAGCAAATTGACAGTTTACAAATGTAATGTTCATCAGTAGTAGTGAATCTCGTGCTCTGTGACTATGCATACACCATTTTTGCTTTGCAGGAAACAAGGTGGTGGGGGACTAATTTATTTGTGCATTGTTGTGTGTGAAGTTGGCAGTGCTTGACCTTGTCAATTGAACAAGAATCCAGAACCTGAAGAACAAATTTGCATGCAATTAGAGTTCAGTGAAAAGTAGTATTAATGGACTGTTATATACTTAAGGACAGGTTGGTGGCCCATACTGGATGGCATGTGAGCTGTATTGTCGTAGTAGTATCTTTTTGGGTCTCTTAGCTAGATGTAGGGGCTGCCTGAAGCCTTAAAATATTTTTGTTGTCTGAGTGCAAGTGTTGAAAGGATCACATTTTGTTGTGGCTTTGAAAGCCTGTCAAAATTTGTAAAATAAGACATTTAAAAAACAAATAATCTTCAATTCAGACTTGTAGGTGATGTGCCCAACTTCTGGAGGTAATCAATGAGTGTTGAGCTAAAAACTTGATGTAGAAGATGTCATACCCCCAGTCTTTGTCAAGTTATGTTTTTCCACTAGGGTGAACATCTTTGGGATGTGCAAGAAGAACTGAACTGTTTATGTGCATTTAAACCTGATGACGGCATTAGTGCTTTCATGCAGGAGTCTGATGTGAACATAAATAATTCAGTGCTGCAAGTTACTTAAGCTGTTGGGGAAAATGAGCATTGACCACACAAATCATAGCACTGGTTAGCTGGGCAAGGTAAGTTTTAACCCTTAAGTGTGATATACATTAAAGACAGAGGGCAAATTTAATAGTTGGGAAAGTGTCTCCAAAGGTAATGACATGCTGAATCTTTATAGCAGGACTGTTAGGTGATCTTAACTTTAATTATTTGGTGGTTGTGAGATCATACAGGTTACTGAGAATTGAGTGAGAATTTCAAAATTATGTTTAATATGGTGCCAATATGTTATCTGTTAGTGATCTGAGTGTAAAACATGAATATGTAAGTGTGTTTTCTTTCTTGGTACTCCATTGATTTAAAGGAATGTTTATGAAGTAAACTACAATGTTTGTGATTGTTTCATTACTGTAATATTGCTTTATCAAGTGACACCTGTAATGCAGCAATATCGACTGCTGTTAAATTTTCTAAGTAACCACACCAGTAATATAAAAAGAAATTGCCTTATCATAAAATTCCATCTGTGTTGTTGATCTTCATTCATTCATTACTGATGGGTTATCAGTTCCGTCCTCGGAAGTGAGCTGGCCTTATACCAAGCTTGCGTCAGCCAAAAACTCTCGAGCCAAGATCCTACCCAGAATACCCTGCTCCCTGTTACCTCAGATCGAGTTTGCAAGTTGATAGACAAAAGTAGAAGGCTACCTCTGGTCATAACAGACCTACAATAAAGGAGTATATGAGATCAACTAGGAACCTCCGGAGGGGGACTGAGGGTGGGGAGCAATGAATGAACGAAGTTCAACAACACAGATGGAACATTATGGTAAGACATAACTTCTTCATCTGATGTTGTTGATCTTTGTTCATTCCTTACTGATGGGGCAGAGTCCCCAGCTGCCTGTATCCCTGGGTGGCCCTCATGGAAGGACATTCCTGAGCACCATGGAGCCAAAAGAAGCTCTACCTCTGGAGGCCAAATCCAATTTGTAATGAAGGATAAAAGTATGAGGTTTGGCCCAAGTCGCAGCTGAGCATATATCATTGAGGGAAGCCCTAGCATGGAAAGCTGCTGAAGTTGCCATAGACCTTGTAGAATGTGCTTTCACTCTGTGAGGCAAGGTGATATTGTTCTTGTTGTAGATAAAGGTAATGCAGTTTCTCAACCATGATGCCAATGTAACTTTTAAGACAGGATGACCTAGTCTTGGTCCAGAAAAGGCCAGAAATAGTTGGTCTGATTTACGGGTAGATTTTGTTCTGTCCAGATAAAATCGTATTTGCCTATGAACATCCAGGGAGTGCAGGCAATACTCTCCCTTGTTAGAATGGTTAGGAAAAAATACTGGGAGGTCAATAGACTGGTTGATGGACCGCTCTGACACCACGTTTTGTAAAAAGAAATTAGTTTTCACTGGTACTCTATCCTTATGGAAGATGAGGTAGGGGATGCCTGATGCATAAGGCTTGAAGTTCTGACAAACGTCTGACCGATGTGATTGCAACCAGAAACAAAGCTTTCCAAGAGAGGTACTTTAAATCACATGAAGACGCAGGTTCAAAGGGGGGAGCTGTTAGGGCTTGTAGAACCAAGGCCAAATCCCAAGGTTGTACTGGTTCTCTAAAGGCAGGTTTTAGGTGAAGAACACCCTTCAAGAAAGTCTTAGTCTATGTGACATGAGTGAAGAATGCTGAAAACCAATGTGGAAATTTGAAATGGCAACTAAATGAACATGAATACTAGAGGCTGCCACCCCAGATTGGAAAAAATGTGATAAGTAATCTAAAACCAATGAAACTGGAGCTGGCAAGGGGTCTGATTGTTTATTCGCTGCACATTATGAAAGCCTTTTCATTTACTGAGTTAGATTAGTCTGTTGGACGATTTATGAGATGCAATAAGAATATTGCGCACTGGGGACGAGAGGTTATCTTGCCTGGCAATCATAGGAAGTGAAGAAGCCAAGCTGCCAGCTTCAGGGTTGTTAGATTGAGGTGAATCAGACCCTGCGGATGGGAGATCAACGGAGATGGATTGAGGATCCATGGTCGATCTAGCAGGCGAGGCCAGAGGAAGGGGAACCAGACTTGTTGAGGCCAATACAGAGCAATGAGGATCACTTTGCTTTTCTGCCGTGCTTTCTAAAGAAATTGGGAGATGAGAGGGAGAGGAGGATAAGCATAAAGTAGACCTGAGGGCCGAGCATTGACTACAGCATCTCTCGGTGACTGTACCCGAGACAGGATCAGGGCAATATAGTTGCTGCACTTGTAGTTGGTTGGGGAGGCAAATAGGTCGCAGCAAGGCTGGCTCCAGCGGTTGAAACTTTTTGCTGCTATCACAGGGTTGAGGGACCACTTGTGAGGTTGTAGAATGCACCTGCTCAACTTGTCCGCTATCACGTTGGAGCTCCCAGGAATGTGCATTACAGTTAGAAAGCGGTTGGAAGCTATCGCCCATTGCCCTATTCTCAAGGAATCTCTGCCTAACGGATAAGATCTGGTGCCCCCTTGCTTGTTGATTTACCAGACCACTGATATGTTGTCTGATTGGATCGCAATAGTCCCTGACAGAAAGATGGAATGGAATGCTTGCAATGCTAGCAGCACTGCCCTCAGTTCCAGGACATTGATATGCAAAAGGGCCTCTGTCTCCGACCAGGTGCTTTGGACAGAGTTTCCCTGACATAGCCCCCACCCCATCAGGGAGGCGTCCGTGGTCACCATGGCTTTCGGGTGATGGGGGTTGAAGGGGCGAGACAGTTGTTGGGGGGGGTTTCGAGACGTCCACCAGAGCAAATCTTGCTTGCATCTCTGAGTTACACTCATCTGAAAAGACAAAGGGTGTTGTAGAGAGTACCACTGAGTGAGGAACAACCACTGGAGAAGTCTCATGTGGAATCTGGCCAGAGGAACAATGGTGATCGAGGCTGCCATTGACCCCAAGAGTTGAAGTATGGACCAAGCAGAAGACTTGTGGTGACAGCGGCTGAACCTGTTGTCTTATTCTTTGAAGTCTGTGATCTGGAAGAGATGCTGTGCAATTCCTTGTGTCCAACAGTACCCCTATGAATTCTAAAGACTGTGCTGGGTTCGTGTTGGACTTCTCCCAGTTTATAGTGATTCACAGGCATTGTGCTGTGAGGAGAGTGTAGTCTAGGGCTTCTTCCAGTAGATGCTTGGTGGGGGTGGTGAGGAGCCAGTCTAGGTATGGAAATACCTGGAATCCTTGAAGTCGCAGGTGAGCGATGACCACTGCCATGCATTTCGTGAACACTCTGGGGGCTGTAGAAGGACTGAAGGGCAGTGCTTGAAATTGGTAGTGACTGTCTCCTATGCGGAGGTATCTTCTTGAGCACTTGTCCATTTTTATATGGTAATATGCATCTTGAAGATCTTCAGAACACATCCAATCAACATTTTCCAGAAGAGGAAGGATAGACTGAACCGTGACCATCCGGAATTTCTCTGTTTTTACAAATTTGTTCAGTGTGCTGATATCCAGAATCGGTCTCCAGTCTCCTGTCTTTTTTAGCACCAAAAAGAACCTCTAGTAAAAAACAGATCCTATCTGGTCTGGGGGGACCGTTCGGATGACTCTCTTTTTTTTTTTGTAGCAGCTTTCAGATTTCATGTGCTGCTGCTTCCTTTTGACTGTGTGGAAAGTCTGGCAAGTCTCTGGATGAGGTTCGACAGAGATGGAAAGGGATGCTATAGCCTCTGGATATTATCTGTTGTACCCAAGAATCTGTTATGTTTCGCCAGGCATTTGGATACAAGGAAAATGACCCCCTGACCGCTTCCAGAGGTGAGCAGTCGGGCAACGTTTCAGGAGCGCTGATAGGGTTGGCCAGAGAATCTCTGGAACCCTGGTTTCACAGACCTCCTCTGTCCTGAAAAGGGCATCTTCCATTGGTGTTTCCCCCTCTGCTTCTAGGAGAGAACTCGGCATGTGCGTCCCTGAAAGATACCTGTGATTTTCTGTGCCACATCTTCCTGCTCCTCTGATTTCTGGGGTAGAATCGTTGAGGAGTGGAGTGTCTGACACTAACGGCAGACAGGGTCTTGCCATCTTGTTTACACCTTGCCAGTGTATCTAACTTTAGGGCCAGACAAAGAAGTGGCCTTGGTGGGGGCATTCATAAAGGAAGCTTTAAAGGAGTCTGCAAAGGCACATCCAGGCATGTCATCTCGTGACTATACCCACGCCTGCCACTCCAGGTCGATGAAGCAAACACATACTTCCCGAATCTATTGCCCGGGACTCCTTGTTAGGCGGATGGACAGTCTGGCTCTCTTCTTCCAAGTCTTTCTTGGTTACAGCCGCCACCACCATGGCATCTACTGGAAGACCTTTTGACCAATGGGGATGCTCAGCTGGGGGAGATAAATTCTTGTCAGGCCTCTGCGGTATAGCTTCCAGGGTGTCAGAGGAGCCTTCCATGCACACTGAGCAAGCTCATTGGCCAGCGGGGAAACCCAGGAGGTAGGGGGCCGAGAGCGAAAGGCCTGCAGGAACATGGATTCCTCTGAGGAAGGATTGGAGGGCTTCCAGTCACCCCTCTGTCTTAGGATCTCGAGGATGTCACCAATGGACACCTCATCAGAGGGTGACCCTTCCCCATCATCAAAGTCTGTATCTTCGGTCAAAGACTCCTCAGTGGAGTCCATGTGCTTCCTCTTGCATGAAACCTTGCGAGTTACTTCTTCAGTATGGAGATCTGGGGAAGATTGCAAAGAGGGGGTCTTCTGAGGGGGAGAAACCTGAGGCCCTTGTGCCCGGTGGTTATGGCTTGTGACTGTTGCGGCACAGAGGGGGGAGAGAACTCCGACATGGGGGTTTGCCAGCAGAGGCAAGTGCCCTCTCCATGGCATGGAAGGCCAGACCACCCAAAGAGGGATGGGAGCCCGGAACAGAGCACGACAACCTCGGGACCAGGGTCACACTCTGCTCCGAGCTGGGCCCCAGACCAGGAGTCTCAAGAGGGCTGTGGAGCATGAGGTTGGGAGGATTCTTGGAGGGTGCCGTAGAAAAAATTGACGTGGTACCAAGAATGCCCTCCCCCATGGCACAGCCACTAACCTGAGAAGAGCCTGATGCCCAGTGCACCGAGGGCCACAAGGACGACTTCAGCTCAAAAGTGAGGTCCACTGTTGGAGTTAGAGGAAGAGAAGCTGCTGTCCGGAGGAAGGGGCTTCGATGCTTGTGTGGAAGTCAAAGGAGGAGTGTACGTTGGAGTCTGTGGTGAAATACGTTCACCTGAAAGAGGGAACATAGCTTTAGGTGATTTGAGAGAGACCCCTGGGCACAAGCAACTGGTCAAAAAGCCACAACACATCTTGTTCAGAGAGGCTCCTGGTCGACCTCATAGAGAAATCTGAAGGTGATTCTGGCCTTTCTAGAAAAGGGCTATATTGGCTACCAGCAAACTGATCCAAAGGAGGTGAGTACTTTCTCCTTGCTAGTTTGAGTGGTGCAGAGCCCAGAACCGAGGGTGTCTGCACTGAGGAGAATGGTTTCGAGGTAGTCTGCACCGACGAAGGCAGTGCCATAGAAGTTGAAAGTGACTGCACTGTAAAGGCAAGTGTCTGCACCGATGAGTATGGTGCCGTTGAGGAAGGTGTCTGCACCGGTAGTAATGACGATGCCGAAAAGGACTGGTACTGACATGCTCTTTGGTGCAAAGGTGTCTGCACCATAGAGGACAGTATCGTCAAACTCTGGGCCAAAGGAGATTGCACCAATGGTGCCGAAGGAGACTACCTGCAAAGACGGTGCCGGTAAAGGCTGCAACAAAACTGTCAGAGCCATAAGCATCTGCACCAGGAACTCCGGTGGCGATAAAGAGGACATAGCAGTGCCGAGCCTGGAGCCAAAAGGGTCACAGGTGGCAGCACCATACTGGATATTTTAACCTTCTTATGAGTTGACTCCCTGTGATCTCCAGAGGGAGATGAAGTGAGCGTGAAGTGAGCGACCTCGAGGAGGAGGAAGAAGAAGAACGCCTCTTACGGGGTTTGGGAGGAGTAGGTGAGCCCTCCGACCCAGAGATAGCCTCACAAAAAGGAGTTTTAAGGAGGCCTTTCAAGATTAACTTGTTCTTTCTTTCATTGAGAGTCCTGGTCGAAAAATTTCTACAAATCCCACACTGGGGATCCACTGAAAGATGGGGAGACATTCAAGCAATAGACACAAGTCATGGCCATCAGAAAGCAGTAACTTATGGCCGCAATCCTTACACTGTTTGAAACCAACACTACTTTTGTTGTTCGACATAATGTTGTGGAGAACAACAACAGTACCAAAAAGTTAAGAAGGCTACCGAGAAGGGTAAGAAGAGACAAAGGAAGGATTACCAATGATGGTAATGAAGAATTACCTCAAAGGTAAGAAAAAGGGTAATAAAGTGAAAGAAACTATAGGGAGAGAGTCTTAAAGATACAGTAGGGTAGGAGTATAGAAATAGTAACTGATTGAAACTTTTAAAGCACTAACGATATAGAAACTTTCAAATAATTATTCACTTAGCTGAGAGAGAGTGGCTTGAAATGGCTATACAGCAAAGCGGCAAACGAGATCTGAGGTAACAGGGAGCAGAGCATTCTGGGTAGGATTTTGGTTCAAGAGTTTTTGGCTGACGTGAGCTAGGTATAAGGCCGGCTCGGTTCTGAGGACGGAACTGATAACCCATCAGTAAGAAATGAACGAAGATGAACAACATCAGATTGGATGTTTCACTTTATATGATGTTGAGTGATGCATATGTAATATAGGATAATGCATTTTTTCTTTTTCTTGTTATTTTTGTCAGCCAGAGGTTATTTCATCATTGAAGAATAAATAGTATGCTTATTATTGGTGTGTGATGAGAGAGAGGGAATGCAGAGTAAACTACAGTTGTTAAAATGCCTAAAAAATACAAAGCTATTACTGTGTATTATAGGTCAATCATGAAAAAGCAATTGTTATCTTGATAAAGTAAGGGCATGTGTTTGTGGCTTAGACTGGCCCAATTAAATATATTTGTCATGCAGAGTAGATGATGACAGGAGAATATAATGAGTAGCTTTTGGCACCATGGATGACAGCAGAGGATTACAATTGCTTGGTCTTAAGGATCCTAGAATGATGCTGGCAGGATATTACTAGATTTATAAGTAAGTGGTGAGAGAACTCATAAGTGTGCATATGCAGAAACTCGTTTGTGGTCAGCTACGATCATGTTGAAATGCTAGCTTGTGGGCCTGGTCTCTGAGATGACGGTTTTCATTAAGACGATGAATAATTATTCCTACCCTTTTGTAAAGATTTGGGTTAGCATGGCAAGTTAGTTTTCTTTGGTTCGCAGCTTTAATTTACAAGTGCTTTTAAACAAGAAAACTATTGCAGTGTTCATTGTCTGTATTATGAACCATGAAGCTGGATTCGGGTTTTGTAATGGATGGTTGTACCTGTTAAAAGTTATACAAGGACTATTGTGCATCCATGTACAAGTAACCCTCCCCACCCCCTTGGAGAAGTGAGCAGGCCATGACCCTTCACTTCTCTCCCTCATTTCCAGCCTCCTCCAGTTCTGTTGGTTGCTGTTTGAATCCCAATCACATGGGGCACATTAAGGGCTCCATCCATGTGCCACAAAGGCAGACTTGTTTTTATAACAATTTAGGGGTTGGATGATTAGAAAAAAATGATAAGAAAAAATCCTCGGTTCCACCACGGCTTGCACCAAGTGAAAAGTTAAAAACAAAATTTCATCTTAAGTAAAAAACTTAAATAAAAACATACATAGTGGAGCACATAAATCTTCTGATGAGCGCTTTCGGCTTACTAGCCTTCATCAGATCATATGTGTCCAATGTGCTCCTCACCAGTTTAAAGTCACTTCCATCCAATCATTAATCCAGATCTTCCTTGCATAGCCAATGGAAAATCATCTATTTAAAATATGCATACATATGCTTCTTAACCAATTATGATCAGGGTTTATTATCCATATATTATCAGGGTGCCAGAGTTTCCAATCTCTTCTTCCTCTTTAATATTCCTAGCCAATAACATTCAAAAGTACTTTGTGGAATCCAGCACGAGGCTGCTTGGAACAATGAGAACAGTATTAGATAAAACAAGATAGCTCATATTCTGTAGAACACCAGCATGTTATTCATTTAATCATCCATGTGTTGATTTAATACTTTTTATATCCTTGCATTTCTTGCTGGCTCTGCATTATTTTCCAACCGTAGAACTTAGTAGCCAATCATCTGCTTCCTATAACACCATCCTCCAGTGAAAAAAATGAAAACATTTTTATCCATTCATCAGTCTCTTTCAGCGCCACTCTCCAATGAGAATGATATCCAATCAGAACAACATTTTCCTTTATTTGGCCAATCAGATACACTTTCACATCGCAAGTGTTTCTTGCGCTTTCATAATGTGGCGCTATTAAGAAGCATAGTTCACAATTTGTCAATGAACCACTTCCAAACCAAATATAAACCTAGGCGTGACAGATATTACAATTTATGCTTAGTGCTTTGTTTCTCCAAAACAACATATCAGAACGAGTTGTTTAATTTCTACAGTAAGTGGCACATTCAAAACTTCTATTTGAGGCTATTGTGCCCTTGTCCAATCACTTAACCAGCCAATAAGTTAAGTGTCTAGTCACTATCTTCTTTAGCCATGATCTATCGCATTACATTAATTACTTGTTTGCAGTACATAGTTGTTATGATTCACAATTTTTGATTCTTAACCAATCATGGTCTCAATTTACACTTTCTGGCCAATGAATTGGATGTCCAATCGCTGGCTTCCTTTGCAGTCATATTCCAATGAGACTTGTATCCAGTCATAAGTTTCCTACAGTGAGAACAGCCAATAGAAATTATAACCAATAAGAATGGCGTTTTCTCTTATTTGGCCAATCTCAGCTGCTTAACATTAGTCTTCATGATATGAGCGCTACTTGCTTATTCATCAAGTAACGCTATTTGGAACAGACAGGGTGTTGGACATAGGTCATCAGTGGGCACTAATCTACTTACGTACAGATTTTAAATAGCCATATTACTATATTTTCATAGATCACTTTTCACTGAGAATAGGTGATTAGTCTTACACGTTTTCATCAAAGAAAGTGACGTTCATACTTCGGTCATATCTTTTTCGGACAAATGCTGCTTTGTATCATAAACCTAAGGATAACTTCCTTTCAGTCTCTACCCATATGTGTTTTTCAACATAGTTGTTTGTTGTGCATTTAATGCTTTAAATTGCACCAATGGATGTCCTGTATGTTCATTACTTGAACATTTCCCTCTAGGTAAATACTCATAATAACAAAATGCCTAGAATGTAGGCATTGCATTACTGAACTGGGCACAGCCTCTATTATGCATATTTCAATTCATAGCAGCTTTGGTATACAGACATAGATATTTGCATCCAGACAAAGCAGAGGGAGGTAGAAACAGGTTTTTACAGAAGAAATTCTCTCTGCAACTTCTACTTTTCTAATGGACCACACTAGCGTTGGTTTTAATGGAGCAATGCTGTTCAGACCAGGGGGACGATTGGCTCTTAAGTTGGTTATCCAACTGGATTCATGCATTTCAGTTCTGTTCTTTATGTCCCCTTCTCTTGCATTCCAAGGGATTACTTCCACCACTTTGAATTTAAAGTGATGAGTGGGATTATTTAAAACCTGCACAGCAAGTGCATTGGTGAGTTCCAATTTCCTAATATCTCTTAGATGATGTAAGATGCGATCTTTGAATCGCTGGTACATTTTGCCTATATAAAAGGCAGTATAATGGGTGCAGCAAGCAAGATAAACTAAGTGTTGTGTATTACAGTCTGCATATAATTCAGATGTGTCCCTCATCAGGCTAGATAAGGAGAAAGTCACAGTTCGTTGTTTGTCAGGTGCCAGAATCTGCCATATTACCCATGCACTCAAGTCTGTCAACACAGGTACAGTTAGGACTTGTCATAGTCCATGTTGGCGTGAATGACTTCAGACATACTTCCCTGCACTATACGAAGAGAGAGATGATCGAGCTCGCTGAATGTGTGTCCCAGGCAGGTATGTTCCTAGTTTTAAGCAGCATTCTACCATCACCCAGACTGATGCTTCAGTACAAACAGAAAATGATTGACTTTAACAATTGGCTCAGTTTCTGGTGTCATTCCAAGGGGATCCCGTACATGACAGCCTGGGAAGACACGATCGATAGACCATGATGCTTTTCCAGAGCTGGCCTGCATCTGTCTTCCTTGGGCTTTCAGCTTCTGGCAAAGGCTCTTGTCTCCTGCATAATACCTTTTTTAGGCAATGCCATTAGGTCAAAACTACCAACATGAAAATTTCATTAAAACTCAAATTAAAGGTCATGCTGCTAAACACTAGGAGTCTAAATATGAAACTATACTCATTGCAAGCATTCTTAATCCTGGAAGATGCTGACACTTGTGCAGTCACAAAAACCTGGTTCAAAGATGCGGACACCACCCCAGCCATACCAGGTTACTCATCCTATCATACATTCAGACTCCAAACTGTGGGCAACAAAGCAAAAGGAGGTGGAGTTGCAATATATACATTAGACACAAATACCTTCAGGCTAGTCAAATAGTATGATGCACATGAGACACTCCAGGTGCAGTTAATCATTGACAAGACCCTTATTCAAATCATAGCTAGCTACAGGCTCCCAACTTTGAGTCAAGATCCCCACTCCACTTATCTGGACCTCTTTGAATCTATCAAGATTCAACCCTTTACCCTGATCCTGGGAGACTTTAACTATCCAACCATAGATTGGAAGAACTACTCATGCCAACACACAGATGCCCAAAGATTGCTTGATTTCATCAATGCAAATGCCTTGGACTAGCTGGCCGACACCCCCACAAGAGGTGATATCTTTCTCTTGGTATTTACCAACATTTGTAACCACTGCAGCATCACTACAGGGTCATCCTCCCTGGTAAGATCTGACCAGAAAGTGGTCACTTTCGAAGTCACCATCCCCCCCCCCCCCTTACTCAGCTAGGGTCAAGCAAAAAAAAACTTCTCCAAAGCTGATTACAGCCTCCTGAGGGGAAGGTATAAACAGCTTCAAAGCCCCCTCCTCCACAGGAACAGGTACATATGTCCAAACCTACACCAAAGTACTATACAAGCAGTTGTATAGCTGCATGGAATCAGGAATACCCCCACAGGATAAAATCCTCCTCCTCAAGGAAGAGTAAATCTGTCTGGTGGATATCTGCAAAAAATAAACTCTATAATAAAAGGAAAAAGTTGTCCAGAACCAAGAAGGAGCAGGTGCCTAATTGGAAGCACTCTGTCCTTAGTCTGAACAAGCAAATAAGAGCGCTAGTGAAATCCTCCAAAGCAATGAGTCCAAACTGGACACAACTACTAAAGACAGTTGTAAGGCCTTATTCACGTATCTCCACAGTCTCAAAGGAAGCACTCAGATCTGCTCAGAACTAGTGGTCAAGGACGCCACATACACGCATGCTGTAGATATAGCCAACCTGGTGGCAAACAGATTCAGTGAAAACTTCACCCCTCTGTCCCCACCCATCAGTAAATCAAGACATCCCCAGCACTTGCCCCCCTCCCCTCATCTCTAGGAAGCAAGTCTTCACTGCCCTCTCAAAGCAAATGTACAGCCTGCATGGGACCCAATAACATCATCCTACATGAACTCAGGCAGGAACTTGCAGCACCATTGGGCACCCTATTCAACTAAAGCTCGAGTACCGGCTTTGTCCCAGCCATGTGGAGGACATCCAAGAAATTATAGACCCATCAGCCTAACTAGCCTGATCTGCAAGGGCATTGAACGGATTATTGTGGACCTCATTAACAAGGACATTGGCAACCTCCAAACACGCAATCCCACACAGTTTGGTTTCTTTAGGGGGAGGTCATGCATGTTAAATTTGGTTAACTTCTTTGAGACAGTTACCAAAGCCATGGATGAGGGGAAGACTGTGCACGCTGCCTACCTTGACCTGGCCAAAGCCTTCGATACTATTCCCCACTCTGGTATAACAGATGAACTCTCTCAACTAGGCATCAATCCATATGTTACCAGATGGGTAGGAAACTGGTTGTCTGATAGAACCCACCTAGTCAACATAAGGGAAGCCACCTCAAGCAGTAGACCAGTAATGAGCGGTGTGCCCCAGGGATCAATCTTGGGGTCACTGTTGTTTGAAATGTACTTTCTGAAGTATAGACCAAAATCAATTGGTTATGGCTGACCAAGTTTGCAGATGACTGCAAGCTGGGTGCCGTCATCAGTTCCCCTAGTGATGTGGACATCCTCCAAGAGGGTCTCACCCAAGCAAATGACTGGTGCTAGAAACATGGCCTCAAACTGAATGCCAAAAAAATGCATCATCATCCCCCTTTTGGGAGAGTGACGTCCCCACAAGTCATCACATTAATAACAAGGTCCTAAGCACGCAATCAGCTGTGAAGGGCTTGGGCACCCAGGTTGATAGTAAACTGGCTTTTGACCACCATATTTTCTCCATTGTACAGAAAGCTTTCTACATGGTCCACCTCATTAGTAAGGGTATCTCATCCGGGGACAGGGAGGTCATAACATCTGTAGTCTTCCCTTAGAAGATGCAGTATTGAGTACAATGCCCCTTTTGGTATGTACCTCACAAAGCGCATGCAGCAGCTGGAGAGACCACAGAGGTTCCTCACCAGGAGAATCTAGGGCCTCAAGCATCTACCCTACATAGGCTAAAGGCCCTGTTCCTGTACAGAGTCTCATACAGACTCCTCAGAGGTGACCTCTGTCTGGTGTACAAAGCAATCTCAGACCCCGCCTTGATGGGACTAATGCATATCCTTAAGCCAGGCTCCACTCAAGTAACCCGCATGTGCATCCTCGACCTGGTCTGTGACATCAGTAGGACTTGCTGGTGGGACAAATTTGTGTCCCAGAGACTCCCCCTTCTGTGGACTAGACTCCCTCTCCACGTCAAGTAGAGTACCTCATTAACCTTTTTTAAGCATAGCAACCTGCATAACTGGATGGGGAATATAAAATAGATCCATGGGATTCCACTTGTGTCCTTGCTGGCCAAGGGCATCGGGTGATGACTTGTTGAAACATGGGCTGAATTCTTTGCTAGGCTTATAAGGACCTTAGGGACAGTAGCCTAGTAACTTCCTATGATCCTGTGAAGATAATGATGGTTAAGCTAGATAGGGCTGGTGTGTAGATTCTAGAGTAATACAAAGACTATAAATAAGAGAAGAGGAGGAAATATAATAATTGTTTTGAGAATTAACTCTGTCATAAGTATAGCGGGACTACTGTGAAAGCTGGAAACTGGACTGCTGGCATACTGGCTTCCATAAGTCAAACTTCCCAGATGTACTCCTGGAGAACATTCAGAGAAAACCACTGTACCTGGATTGTCGAATGGGCATCAGTAGGTATGGTACTGTGAACAAGCCCCACCTATACCTCCCACAAGGGGGACTTCACCCCATCCTTTCTTCTATATAGTAACTCAACAGTTGCACATCAGGAAGATGGGAAAATACTTGTTAAGCGAGAAATGCATCTTGCAAGAGAGCCCAAACTGTGTTAAAACATTGTTGGCATTGCCAATTCAAGGAATCTGACTAGGATGCTTTGTTTATGGGAATCTGTATTAAATAAGGTGTACATATTCCCAAATATGATGTTCAGTATACTGTGCTCAGGATCAAGGAACACTGCCTCCCTAAATAATTGTAAATTCAATCTCCATTTAAGGTTATTTTTAAAAACCTTCAGTGAAGAAGACATATGTATATGTTGTTGTAATTATTTTATTTTATTTTTATTTCCAGTTTGGTTACCAGGGAAGTCCACTGGGCCAGCATGACCCGTTTCCAGTGGAGGCCCGGGGAGAAAAGCTCCAAGAAAGCATTGTACAAATTCAGTTACAATAAAATGCAGGAGTATACAAAATAAAATTGTAAAGAGAGTTAAAAAAATAAGAATAGTCACAAGCATAGTTGGCAGAATTCATAGAGAGAGAGGTTAAGGGTTGTACAGTTTCCTTTGAGCAATGGCACTGAAGTGTTGAGTGTGGAAGTCAGTTACATATATGAAGAGAGGAATTCTGGATATGCTTGATTAACATGCATGTTTTTGAAGTAGAAAACTATTCACATTATTTACATTATTTACAAAGTTGAGTCATGTGAGCATAGCTGTAGTAATTGTTAGTAGGTTAGAGAGAGTAAAGTTAATGGAGTTATAGGGAGCTTGTGTAGGGTCATAGGTATATGACTATGGGAGATTGTAAAGAGTTGACGTATGAAAAGAAGGGACCTCTAGGATATAGACTTAGAAAGGAAATTAAGTAGGGTGGAAGCAGGTGCATTTCCATTTAGTGGACAGGTGTATGAAAAGCTGGGTTTTGAAGTTGTCAGAGTTAGATGTGGTTCTTAATGAGGTGGGGAGGGCATTCCATTTTTTCCCTAGAGCATATGAGAGGAGAAGCTGGCCAGCAGGATGCTTAGGTTTGTGGATAGCAGTTTCTGGTGCTCTGATCTGAGTGTTCTATTTGGAATATAAGGGGGAAGGATATTAGCTAGAGCAGGGCATTTTGTAGGACGAAATACAAGTCTATGTGCTGTGGATAGTTGCAGGTAGTCAAAGTAGTTTGAAAGTTCGAACCAATGTAATGATTTAAGGGTGAGGCAGTGATGGGTGGAATTTTTAGAATTTGTGGCAAATTTAGAGATTTTATTGCAGCAGTTTTCTAGTTTGGAGGTTGTAGAGGCGAACAGGTTGGTTAGGAGAGGAACACCGTATAATAAGGAAGGGAGAAGATATGTAGTGGCCAGAGTATGTCTAGTGGAGTGAGAGAGAAAGTGATTGTTCCTATACAACATACCTAGATTTTGGTGTTTTTTTTTTAATATTTTGTTGTATATGTGTGTTGAACTTGAGGTGTTCGTCCACAGTTATGCCTAGGAGTTTTGCAGAAGGCACCACTTCTATGGGTGAGTTAGTTTGGCTAAGGACTTTGAATTCATTTTTGTTGAATGAAAAGGTCTTGGGGGGGGGGTAGTAGGATTGTAGATTTATTTGCATTGAGAGAGAGGTGGTTATGGTGCATCCAGTTTTCTGCTGTGGAGAATGCAGTTTGGGTTTTTGTCAGCAGTTCGGAGAGGTTAGTAGAGCAGATTAAGGTAGAATCGTCTGCATATTGAATCATTTTTGTGTCAGGAATAGCAGTGTGAGAGTTATTGATGAAAATTATTGAAAAGCATGGGCCCAAGGATGGATCCCTATGGAACACCAGTTGGGATAGGTAAGAAGGAAGAGGTGGAGTTCTTCCATT
Source organism: Protopterus annectens (assembly GCF_019279795.1). NCBI lineage: Eukaryota > Metazoa > Chordata > Ceratodontiformes > Protopteridae > Protopterus > Protopterus annectens. The sequence goes on along the minus strand of NC_056745.1, from coordinate 337,260,846 downwards.
TGACTGCCTGAGATCTGTCCGATAGATAGCTGGAGAACCAGGATAATGTTTTTGGTGAGAGGTGAAGGTTTGAGAGATGGCAGAGTAAGTGCTTGTGGGAAATGGTGTCAAATGCCTTAGACAGATCTAGTAGTACAGTAGAAACTAGGTGTCCTGAATTTCGGGTTTGATTGACAGTTTCAAGGAAGGAGAGAAGAGCGGTAATGGTGTTGTGGGCTAGCGGAAGCCATGCTGAGTGGGTGTGAGGAGACTGTTTTGGGTCAGGAATGGCATAGGTTGGTGGTGGATGCACTTTTCAAGGATTTTGGAGAGTGGAGAGAGCAGGGCAATAGGGTGGAAATTAGAGACACTGGTATTTTTGCCACCTTTATGTAGAGAGATGATATAAGCTGTGCGCCAAAGTTTGGGGACGTAGGATTCATTTATGGATCTGTTTATAATGATGCTAATTGGGACAGCAATACCATCAGCAGCATAATTTAGGTAGGAGGGGGAAATATTGTCAGGAGCGTTAGTACATGGTTTGAGTTTGGATAGGAGTTTTTTTATGAAGTTAGTGGAGATGGGTTTGAGCTCAAACAGTAGAGGAATGTTAGATGGGTTTGAGGGGGAAGTGTGATGGGCAGTTGGGTTATTGTTAGGAAAGGATTTGGTAAGGGCAGAGATGGATTAGATCAAAAATGAATTTAATTCAGAGCCTAGTTCAAGATTGGATTTACTTGGGTCAGGACAGGGATTATTCTTTGAGGCTGGATGGAGGAGCGATTTTATTGAGTTCCAGAATTGCTTTGGGTTTTTATTGTTATTAGACTGGCGTGTGATATAGTAGGATTTTTTTGTCCTTGGTTATTAGCTGTTTTGCAAGGTTATGAAGCTGTTTATATTGAAGCAGGGTATTGGGCAGTTTATTATTTTGGTAGAGCTTCCAAGGTTTGTCCCTTTGGTGGATGACCTGTTTTATTTGTTTGGATAGCCATGGAGCTGTGTTTATCTTAGAGGGGCTAGGGAGTTTAGGGTGTCAAGGAAGATGGAGTTGAAGTAGTCTAAGGCTTTGTCAAGGGGAAGGGTATTTAGAGATTGCCAGTTCATTTGTTTGAATATGTTTGAGAAAGTTGTAGGGTTAAAGTTAGTGAGGTTACAAGTGTGAATGTATGATGCTGGTATGGGGAAGAGTTAGTGGAGCGATTGATGAAGGCTGGGAGGTGGTCACTAATGGTATCCGGAATTGTGCCGGAGTTTATTTTGTTAGGATTTGAGACTAGGAATCCAATCTAAAATGGTTCCAGGGGGATTTGTTGTATTTGGTCGAGTGATAGTGTGGATTAATTTGGTAAAGTTGTAGAGATTGATGGATAGGGATGATGAGGGGCTGATGATTTTATTCCAGTCAGTATTAATGTCTCCTAAGATACAAGTTTCATAGTTAATTTTGGTGGATGCCCATAGGAGAAGTTCTTCGAGAGTTGAACAATTGTGACCAGGTGAGATATAAAGGGCAATGTAGTCCAGCAGTTAGTTCAGTGTTTTGGAATTGTGGGATTGGAATTTGGAGGGGAATTAAGTTGAGGAGGTTAGAGTAGACTAAGGCAGTGCCGCCACCTTTATTAACTAGTCTGTCATTTCTGAGAATATTAAATCCTGGGGGTAGGATGTCTGAGTCTGAGATGAAGGGTTTAAGCCATGTTTCAGATATAGCTAGGATGTGAGGTTGGTTGTGGCTTAGCCAAGTGTGGAATTGGTGGGTTTTGTTATTAAGACTCTATATATTGATGGTGAAGATCTTTTAGGTTATTAATATGGGTGGGAGAAGTTGAGTGCATGGTGGTGTTGTTACAATGTGTAGGACCAGGGTTGGGGTGGGTATCTCTGGCAAGGATTATGTTGTTATAGGCAAAATCCTTTAGCGATTTTGGTTTGCTGTGTATGTGTTTAGGGAGAGTTGAGATTAGATTAGGTGACAATATGTTAGCTTTGCAGGGGAGGAGGAAGATTTTTGAGTGGAATAGGTGCATTGGGTTGTGCTGAATGAGAAAGGGGGAGATAGAGTGGAAGTGAGGGTAATAGTGAGGATGAGGTGGGATTAGTGTGGAGGTTACTTTTGTAGGTAATATTGGGCAAGTGGAGGAGGAATATGAGCTAGCATAGAATAAGGGAATTGGGAAAAGAGAAAAGCGGCAATAGACATGGAGGGTGTGGTGATTTATGGAGACCATATCAAAGAGGAGAGAGAGAGAGAGAGATATGTGTGGATTTGTAGGGGAGAGAAGGCTGTGGAAGAGAGGGGGGTTTATAAGGAGAAGGCGGTACAGTAGGAGTTAAGTGAGAGTGGAGGAGGGAATAGGAGATGGGTGGAGTATAAGTGGAAGAGTATAGGTGTGGAGGCAATTGGTGGGAGGTATTGTGAGGTGGATAGGTATTGGGTAGTGTGGATAAGAGGGAGGGGCAAGAGAAGAATAAAGGTAACTGCTCTGGGGGTGGGTGGGAATTGGGGGTAGGGTGGGGGAGCGGAGTGAGCCTGCAGGGCGAACGGAGCGGGAAGAGCTTCATTCAAAACAGTTTGGATTTGTTGTGTAATATATGATCTTATTTTTCTGTAACTTGATATTTTATAATTTGAATGTTTGTGTCTTAGTACCATCATTAATATCTAATTTCATAGAAGATAATAGAATGTCATTCTTCAGTTCCATTCTAGGCCATAATTAACCTCCCTCTCAAGCGACAATAATAAATAGTAGAGAGAGAGTTTTTTTTATACATTTCTTATTTTAAGTTCACTAAAGATTTTATTTTTTGATAAACTTTCAATTCACTGATTCTTATCTCTTCAGGGGATGGATGCTGCCGTAATGGTTAAGGTGTTTACCTCACAGACACAAGGTATAGGGTTTCTTCTGTGGTGCTTGCAATTCATACTGTGTGCTGCAGCTGGTGTTAAGTAGTTAGATGGTTTGAATCTTACAGTGGTGCTAGTGTCAAGTAAGTAAAGCCTCAACAACAGGATATGCTATGTCCACTTTCTTTATTGTGACACAGCTCCCTCTGCACTTTATCCCACTTTGGGTTGGGGCATACCTCTCAAGTGTCTTGAGTTGCTTGGGACTACCCATTGTTACTGCAAAAAAATGCAGCAGCCCTAACTTCTTGAAATAGCTGCCTACAGTCTCAGTATTTGGATAGCATTGACCCACTGTACTGACTATAGATGTGTTAGCCATTCAGAGCTTTGCTTTATTATTTGCAGTTAGAATATTTCCGATCATCGGCACCAAGCCCACATGCTGACATTGTTCATAGGAGGTTACTAGGCTAGCAGTCCTAGAGCCTTTACAAGCCTAGCCATATTAATCCCAAGTATCCCAATTTGTTCATTTTTGGATAGTTCGCAGAACATATTTCTGAACAGACAGGGTCTGTGATCAACACTGGCTACCCCTGTCCATGAGGGACATGGGTGGCACCCCAGGGGCAAATTTATGGTCTCCCATCCAGTTATGTAGGTTGCTTTTGAATAGGGTCAGTGAGGAGCTCTGTTTTATGTGAATAGGGAGTCTATTCCAGAGAAGTGACTGTCTGGGAGACATATCTGTCTCTCCAGTATGATCTGTTAATGTCGCAAGCAAGATTGAGATCCCTACAGCGAGTGACTGTTGAGCCATTTGACATGTGGATGTGCAGCATTCCATTAGGCTGGGTTGGAGATTGCTCTGTAGACCAGACACACGTCATCTCTCAGCAGCCTACAAGATACAGAGGAAAGTGACAGGGTTTTCAGCCTGTCCATGTTAGGTCATGGCTTGGAGTCCCTATATTTTCTTAGTGAGAAACCTCTGAGCTGCTGCAGATGTCTGGTGAGGTACATGCAAAAGGGTACATTATACTCTATTAGTGGTCTGATGAGGGTTGAGTACAGTGGGTTTATAACATCCCTTGACCTGGATGCAATGCACTTGCTTATAAGGTGCGCTATGTAGAAGGTTTTCCTTACCACTGTGGAAACTTGGTGGTCAAAGTTCAGATTGCTATCAACCTGTGTTCCTATGTCTCACACTACTGGGTTGGAATTTAGAGGTGTTGTCAATATTGTAATTTCTAAGGAATTCCATTTTGCCAAAGGAAATAATGCATTTTTTTGCATTTAGTTTTAGACCATGGCTTTGGCACCAATAATTTGTTTGTGTTAGCCCTTCTAGTAATGTGTTAAAATCATTGGGGGACTCCGTGATTGCTGCCAGTTTCACTCATCAGCTAACTTGGTGAGCCACCTTCTACTTTGACCTGAACTTCTGAGAAATAGATACTAAACAGTAAGAAGCCCAGCATAGACCCCTGTGGTACTCCTCTGGTGATGGGTCTACTGGTGGAGGTGGAGTCACCAGTTTTGACAGTGTGTATTCTGTTGGCGAGCCAGTTGGCTACCCTTCTAATGACATAATGGTTAATCCCTATTTGGGAGAGTTTCTGAATAATACCAGATTGGGGAATTGTCAAAAGCCTTGGCAAGGTCGAGATAGGCTGTGTGCACCGTCTTACCTTTGTCCATGGCTTTGGTGACATTCCCAAAGACGTTACCAGGTTTAATAAGCATGAGCTACCCTTAATGAACTCAAACCAGATTGAGTCCACTGTTTGGAGGTCACCTATGTCCTTGTTGATAAGGTCCATGGTAATTCTTTCCATGGCCTTGCAGATGAGGCTGGTTAGACTTGTGGGTCTGCAGTTTTTAATTTCTCCAAGTCTTTTGGGCTTCCAATACCATGACGGGAATGGACCCCATTCCTAAGTCAAAGGATGATTAAAGTTCATGAAATTAGTATTGTTTCACTCTTTGATGTCAGCCAAAAGTGCTCTTCGCAGCACCCGCAGTGTACCCAGTAATAACTCCTGCAATTCATATGGTTTTACATGAATTGGTGGTTGTTGTTTGTCTTTCGGCTTTTCCCAGTTAGGGGTCGCCACAGTGGTACTCCGGTCCGCTCATGATTGGCAATAGATTTTCACAAACGCCGAGGTGCCAGCTCGACGGTCAACCTTCAGCCAAGGCATGCCCATTTACGCATGTCTTTCGAATGCTAATCCAACCGCAGGGAGGACATGCAGACTCCACACAGAAGGCACTCCCCGCACTCCAGCCAAGAATTGAACGGGAGAACCTCTTTATGTGAGGCAACAACTCTACTGCTGCACCACCGTGGATGTTGGTGTTACATGAATTGGTAACATATCTAAATACGATTATGAATTCTTTTTTTATAAGACCAGTTGCTCCTATTGCTATTGGAACTGTCTTTGTATCTTTCTTACACATGGCTCTCATTTCTGGCTGCAGATCCAGGTATTTTTGGACTTTGTGTCTCTCTGTGCGCAAGACACTGTAGTCACTAGGTGTGACTATTTCAATGATCAATGCTACTTTTGTCTTCTTTTCTTGAACCACTATATCCAGTTTTCTAGCATCTATCTTTTGAACTGTTGGTATTGGGTGAACCCATGTGATATAAACTTCATCATTTTCCATGATTCTTTGTGGCTCACGTTTCCAGTGTTTTTCAGCCACTTCGATACCATAATGTTTGCACAATTTCCAGTGTAACAGTCTCGCCACATTATTATGCCTTTCAGTATACAGTCCCTCTGCCATTAGTGCGTCGCAACTCGCAACCACCAACAAGGTGTGTGACTGTTTCCAATTTGGTTTTACAAAACCTACATATGTCTGTTTCTCCCACATGTTCAATGGACTTTGTAAACCAGCGTGTACATAGCCCACTGTCTTGGGCTGCCAATATTTACCTTTCATTTCTTGATGTGAATTCATCTCTCAATTCCTGCATTTGTTCCTGACCAACATGAGGCTCTTCCAGAAGTTTTCTATACTTGCAACTATATTTGTTTTATCCACATTTCTTGCCTTCTCATCTGGTCCTTCACCTTATGTTCTTTCTTTTGTTTTTTGGCACATTCATTTGCTGCCTGGTTTTTGTCCATGCTAGACGTCAATATGCTTCTGCTAAATTAAGCAGAGATGTCATCTTAGATTTATTCTCCTCATGTTTCAAAACTTTCACTGCATTTGGATCTTGTGAGGTCAGTAGATATGTGTGGAGTCCCATGATTGCAGATCTATACATGTAATCAATTTCAAGGAGGCCCATCCCTTCTCCGGAACGGGGAATATATAATCTTGTTATACACTGATTTTTATAAATCATTTGGTGAGCATGAAGCATCCTCCTTGTTTTAATATCCAATCTATCCAACACTTTTTGGGGCCAGTCAGTCACTCCAAAACTATAAGTTAGGATAGAAAGAGCAAATTGATTTATTGCTTGGATCTTGTTCCTAGATGTCAGTGCTGTTTTCAGGATTCATTTAAGTCTTCTAAAGTTCTCCTTACTGAGTTTTATTTGCATTTGTTAATGTTTTATTGCTGATCCTTCATCAATTCCCAAGTATTTATATACTCCCACGTGCTCAAGTTCTTTTATATCACATTCTTGTCCCAAACTGATGTTTTCCTGGTACTGCAATTTTCCTTTTTCAAAGGTTGCTTTTGCACATTTGTCAAGACCAAATGACATTCCATTATTATCTAAAAAAGTTTTGACAACCTGCAGCTGTACTTTCAGTTCCTCATCTGATGAGCTATACAGTTTTACATCCTCGACAAAGAAGTCATTAGACTTTGTTGTTTTCTAGGAGCCAAATTGTAGCCATGGCCTAAGCTGTTAAGTAAACAGTTTAATGGATTACTAGCAAGGCAGAATAGCAACAGTGACAGAGTCACCCTGGAATATCCCCCTTTGAATTTTTATCCATGGGATAATAATCTGTCTTTTTATCATGGCTTAATTGCAAAGTGGTCTGCAACTGTTTCATAGGTACTGTAATGCAGTCAATCAGTTTAGGGTGTATCTTATACATTTTTAAGCACTCCTATCCATGAATGTGGGATACTATCAAATGCTTTTTTGTAGTCAGTCCATGCCATACTTAGATTATTCTCCTTTTTATAGTTCTCCACTATAACTTTATCAACAAATGATCCTTTGTTCCGTGTGACTTTCTTTTATTGCCCTTTTGTTCTGCTGCCATAATTGAGTTTTCTTCTAAATGACTATAAACTCTGTTGGCATCAATTCCCGTGTATAGTTTTTACGTCTTTGGAAGACAGGTTATTGGTCTATAATTTTTAGGGTAGCTTGCAGGTTCACTCTTAAGTAAGAGCATTGTTTTTCCTGTTAACCAGTGTGGTGTGTGTTCTGGGTGCGCATATAAATAGTTCTTACTCATGGCTAAATCCCCGTGCAAAGAAGTTAATACTTTAAGCCAAAAGTTAGGTACTGCATCTGGGCCTGGGGTCTCTCAGGCTGTTATTTCTTATCCTGTACCTTTAAACTTCTTCCTTCTTTTACATCTTCTACCCATTTAGCATCTTTATGTTCCACAGGATCTTCATAGTTTCCTCCAAATTGTATCTACTTCCTCTTTTTTTGGCGGTCTTTCAATTCCTTTTACCGTATTTCCCAATTCTCTATAAAACATTTTTGGATCATCCAAGGGTCAGCTGATGCCCCCCTTCATGCAGGGGGATTACTGTTGCTGTTCTCCATTCTGTAGGAACATAGCCTAGCCGGTTCTCAAGTTATGGTTAAAGAGAATGGCAAGTGGTTCTGCTTGGTCTTGTTTTAAATTGATTAGTAAACAACCTGGGATATTATCTTGCCCCACTGAGGCCATGTTTTTGGCCTTGGAGAGTGCAGAGATGACCTGTTATCTAGAGATACTAGGTAGAGGGCTGGTGTCCGGTATGCTTTTGGGATATGGTAGATGTAGATAAGGGGATGAAGTTTCCTCTGAATCTGTCAGCAGGTTGGCGATATCTTCTGGTGTAGTACGAGTGATCCCATCTACAGCTAGTTCTGCACATAGCTGGGCATTCCCTTTTAGACTTCCAGTGTAGTTAAAGAATGCCTTATGATTATCCTTGGCTTAGGGATGCAATGTTAGTATTGTAATTTGCTTTAGAAGACTTTACAATATTTCTGATTTTCCTGTTTAGGCTTAGGAGGGAACTCTGCCTCTGCAGAGTGATATCCCTCTTGCTTTTGGGCAATAGTTTCTTCCTCTTGTTATATAATCTGTTTAAGTCAACCATGGTGGCTTGTTTTTATGGGAAGACTTGGTTTTGATCCAGTCAGGTACAACAGAGTTCATGCAGTCACTTAAATGTTTGTACAGGTCATTAGCGTACATTTCTGCATAGTGACCATTGATGTCTGTGATTGTGGGTGGTATGAACCTTTTTATACCATCGTTTAGTACACTGTAGTTAGCTTTGGTGTTTTTTTTATATTTTTTTTCCTGTGATATTGTCAGTTCCAGTAGTGCAAATGAGACTGATTTGTGGTCTGACCTAACCAGGAGTGCATCACACATGAAGTACAGTGACCTGGCCCCCATATATGGTGGGGGATATATAGCAATGATGTGGTATGGTACTTTACCGATAGTTAATTGGACATGGAGTAGTTTGTGTGCGTCATGCTGTTTGACCAGTCTCAAAGTGTATTTGGTTTTAGTGAAGATGGATATACCTCCACCTTTGGTTCCTTCTTGTTCATTTTGAGGTCTGAATGTGTGGAAGGCATTGTAGCCTTGCACGGTCAGGGTGCTCTCAGCAGCCTTGAACCATGTCTGTGTAACTGCACAGATGTCAGCATCCTCTAAGGTGAGGAGTGCTTCCAGGAAATGCCGTTTGTGTTTAAACTCCTAGCATTAAGCAGCACAACTTGAGTTTGTCTCTATTAGATTTTGTTAAATTGGAATCTTTGTTGTTTTGACATTGCCTAAAAAAACGTCATTATGGGGAAGGCAGGAGCCTTTGCTGGTATCTGAAAGCCTGGGGAGAACAGGTGCAGACCATCTCTAGCAAAGCAGCAAGGTCTGTCTACCGTGTCCTCCCAGGTTGACAGATACTGGATCCTCCTGGACTGATACCAGAGGCTGAGCCAATTGATGAAGTCAGTCATTTTTTGTTTATATTGTGGCATCATCCTGGGTGAGGGTAGGATTCTGCTTAGGGCTATGGACATACCTGACTGGGACACACAATCAGAACTTGTCATGTCTCTCTTCACATAGTCCAGAGAGATATGTCTCAAGTCATTCACTCCAGCATGGGCTATGACAGTGTCATAACAGTATTTGTTGTTTAGTAACTTTAGTGCATGCATGATTTGTTGGATCCTGGCACCTGTTAGGCAGCTAACCATGACCTTTCCTTGTCCAGTCTGGTGAGGGGGACATCTGTGTGTCTCACTATGGAGTCTCTATGACCAAGACATTTGATGTGTTTTGCCTTAGGGACTTATTTGTTGAGACACAGATGCATGTTTTGATGTGTAGTGGTTTCTTTCTGCTTAGTGTTGAGTGTGGGTGGTATGCATTTGAGATGCCTCTGTTCTTTGGTAGGCTTTTAGTGATTACCTCTACATATGTGGGTTTATGTGTTGTGACCTTATTTTGTGTCAGAGGTGAGTTTTGCGTGAGAGGTGAAGCATGTGTGCTGGCAACCTGTTTGTCTAGTTTGTTTTTGTGTGAAAGAATTCAATTCCACAGTGTATTTGCATCTCTCACATAAGGTGTTTGTTTGCTTTAGGAATAAGTGGTTGTCAGTATACATGAAGCAATTGCTACATTGCCTCAGGATGCTCATATCAGTCAGTTGGCAGGAGAAATGATGGGAAACTTCCCATCCTTTGTGACAGGATTTCTCTGAATGTGGTATTTGTGAAAGAAGAGGGCTAGCTGGACTTGGTTACAAACAGCAAAAACGAAGCAGCAATTAAATTTAAATACAGTTAAAGTGCAGTGCTGCCTTAAAATGTACTTATTTTTCAGAATTTTTTCACTGGATGCTTTGGATTTCAGTGCATCTGCACTCTAGACCTCTGGCTAAAATTGACAAACGTTGAGCAGTTCCAGTAAACTGAGTGCAAACCCATGCAAGCTGGAGGCAAATACACCGGAAAATGTAAGCAGTTTTAACACAATTACCAATGTAAAAGCCCCAAACTGAGCCTTTCTCCAGCAATCCCAAACTCAAATGGGTCCTGAGCTACACACTTCTGCCACACGGGTGCAGGGAGACCCTCTTAATGTAAGATGGCTGGTCTAAGAGCACAGCGATACCAGAAAGTCTAGATTCAGCAGATCTTAATCTAGCCTATGCTATGTAAGGCAAGGAAACACGGTTTCTAGATGGGAAGGAATACGGGAGAGTCATTTAAAGGTCAAAGTATGAGTTTTTATTAGTATACTATTAGATGACCTGCAGTGTTACCACCTTCTGCACAAACTGGCAGCTGTTTGAGCAGCTGTGAACAGTGGGAGACTATGGAGAGCATTCCCTATAGAGGATTTTAAATTGGGAAGGATTGCTTATATGCAAGCACAGGGAACCGCATTTGTGTATCGCACAAACTGGTGGATTTTGTATAAGCAGGATGAAAGACTTTTATAAAGTTCAACCCTCAGGCCAGTCAGATAAAAACACTGTGTAAGCTATCAACCAATAGTTCCCACCTTGGATGGGTTGAATTTAGCCCTCTTCTCCCACCATAGTGCAAAAGAACCCTTCCAATGTCAAATAAACTGGCTTTGAGCTCAAGTGCAGTAACAAATGCTTTACAACAGAAATAAGAATTCCTGCAATATCAGGAATCCTTGGAAAGAAGTTCACTAACCCTGAGAAATGTTCACAACACACAAAAACTTTGCAAAACTTAGAAATATTTTGGCACACTCAGAACAGTATCAGTATCAGCAGTATCAGAGGAGGTTAGGAAACCTCAGAATATTGTTCAACAACCTAACAGCAGTACAGTAACAGATGGAGTTTTAAAAGTGCAGGCTGAAAAACAGTGATAAATTCAACCAAATAAGTAAATGCAACACAGAAGTGTTAATACCACTAAAATAGTTAGAGCAAGTGCAAAAAAATATACTTGTATCAGCTTTGTAGGCCAGATAATTTTAGAAGCAATCCCAAGTCTTGCAAGTCACAGGTTTGCAAGCCAGGCGCAAGGAGGCTCTGAATAAATGAGCCAGTACGCATCTCACACATCAACACATTCTCCTTGCTTAACATGCAGACTTGAGATGTGCTGCCTTGTATTAGGCCACACAACTAGGTCTACATTTTGAGCAGGGAAGAGTGCAGAAGCTAGCCATTTGTTCCAGTAAAGCTAAAATCACGACAGTAACAGAGAAGAAGATTCAAGCCCTTACATTATTCTCTTGATCATATTGTTCATCTCTGCTGTAGTCTTTTTATTGCCCCAGCTCCTTTCTAATCTGCTAATAGAAGATCTGAATTTTTTTTTAATTTCCAGAATCCTTTATTCACTACAGAAAAACTGTTTCCATCAACATCAATTGATATTGCCACTTCTAATTAATTGGAAGCTACAGTACAGCCATCCTGGATGAAACCAGATAAACAGCCTAGATATTTTCTCTCAGTTAACCGGCACCCATGGGGATTGGTAGATGCCAGGTAACTGTAGATGTTCATCGTGTTACACTGCTGCAGCCATTACACTTGGGTTATCCTGCCGTCAGGCTGTCCCGCAGTCAGCCAGAGTTCCAAAGTCTTTGTCTGGCGTCAGTTACTGTCGCTTCTTCCCTGACGTCAGTGCGCCAGGGGTATATAAGATGCATCCAACGCCATTTTCTTCAGTCTTTCTTGCCGCATGGTGCCCGAAGTAGAAGCAGTTCGCAAGTGCCGGTCGGCCGACTCCTGAGATTTTCGAAGTCGAATTTCAGATCCGAAGTCTTCCATAAAGCTAAGTACCCCATTGGGGAAACTTTTTTCTTGCCTCAGACCGATGTCAGAAAAAGTTAATAATTGTATTTCTTGTGATGTCAGAAAAAGTTAATAATTGTATTTCTTGTGAGAAGCAAATACCTCATAAGGACTTCCACTCTTACTGTATTCTATGCCTAGGCCCTGATCACGACGTCACTAGTTGTCGGTTTTGTGCTAGATTTAACAAACGCACTATAAAACGACGTTTTGATTTTGCTTTGCACTTCTTTGGCCGAAGGCTCAATTATACTATGCCGTCGGATCAACCGATGACTGCAATTCCGAAAAAACGCAAAGACAAGGATAAAGACAGGCATCCGAGGTCCAAAACCGACGACGAAACCTCTTCTAGGCCAGTCGCCAGTTCGCCGGTTCTCAGTGAGGCGCTTTTGCAGCCCCTGACACCCGCTACCTCAGAGCCACAGGCCGCCTCCGACTCCCACGGGATGAGAGAATAAAGGAGGATCTGTGTTGGAATGCGCTGAAATGGCAGAGGCGTGGATCTTAATAGATGAGAAGGATAGGCCTTGGTCCAGCATCTCAGTTAAGTATTGTAAAATCTGAGGAATGTTTGGGACAAGAGGGGTAGGTACAAAACTGTACTTTTCTAGTTGCTTGAGAGTTACTATTAAAAATAGGCCTGACTAATACTGTACCCTATACTATTTGTTTGGTTTGACTTGTTCTCAGATTGGGGAGAGAAGGAATTTTTATTCCCATCTTCGTTTTTAAAACTCAGACTTTAAAAACATAAGATATGTTTCTGCGTGGTGAAAACAAAGTGCAACACATGAAAATTGTACTGTATTTCTTTGAATTTTTTTTTTTTTTTTTTTTTTTTTTTTTTTTTTTTTTTTTTTGCTGGTTGCTTGAGTTCCAGTTAACTGAGAGTTTACTGTAGCTGGTCAGAAATAAAACTGAATTGGATATATTAAAAACTTGAAAGAGGTTCCTGTCTTGGTATAAACATAAAGCTAATCGTGTGAATTGTATAACTTTATTTTGAAGACACAGAATATTTTTTCACATTTTTGTTTGCTTTTTTATTTGATTTTTTAATTAATTTTATAATTATTTATTGTAAGATCTCATCTGTAGTTAAGTGCATAGTTACTTATGGTTCGTAGGTGTGTACTAGGCTAATGGCCCTGGAGCCTTTACAAGCCTAGCCGATAGAAGTGCCCTGGTATCGTGCCACCCGACGTTAGTTCCCAGTGTCCCTATTAAGTAGAGCCACTGGAGTGATCCCAGGGTGAACTTTCTATTTCCCATCCACTCATGAAAATTTCTCTTGAAGAGGGCCAGTGAGGTGCTCTGCTTGACATGTATGGGAAGTCTGTTCCATAGCATGGGCAGTCTCTGGGTTATGAACCTGTCCCTCCAGCATGTTCTTTTGATTGTGGTAATGAGGTTGAGGCCTCTGGAGTGTGTGGTGCAGAGGGATTGGGATTTCTCTAGATGTAGCGTTTCTAACAGAGCTGGGTCAGACATGGTTTTGTAAATCAAGCAGAGATCGCCTGTAAGTAGGCGATATGAGACGGAGAATAGTTGAGTTTTTTTAGTCTGTCTATATAGAACAAATGTTTAAGGTCTGGGATCCTCTTTGTGAGGTACTTTTGCAGCCTTTCCAGTTGTTGCAGGTGTTTAGTGAGGTACATGCCAAGTGGGACATTGTCTCCCCTCTACTCTTCCCTCATTAGGCCACTCACTGAATACAATGACCTCTTTCTTCCTGGATGCAAAACCCTTCGTAATGAGATGTGCACATTGAAGGACTTTCTGACCGCAGTGGCAGTATGGTGGTCAGAAGAGAGGTGATGTCAACCTGTGTTCCCAGATCTCTTATAACGCCTTCTGTGTTCAGTGGACTACCATCAATGTGGCAATTCAGGGGAACGGGTTTTTTTTCCAAAGGGCATTATGACACATTTTTTTGGCATTGAGCTTAAGGCCATGGTTCTGACACCAGACTTTGGTCTCTGTGAGGCCTTTCTGTAGGATGTCAACATCACTTGGAGAGTTAGTAATAGCTCCCAACTTGCAATAGTCTGTGAACTTTGTCAGCCAGAGTCCCTTCCTCTTGGCCTGGACTTCTGAGAAGTAGATACCAAACAGGAAAGGACCTAGGACCGAACCCTGTGGGACTCCACTCGTGACTGGTCAGCAGTCTAACTTGGAGTCAGCTACTTTCACACTGTGGGTTTTACCTGTGAGCCAGTTTGCAACCCACCAGTGATATAGGTGTTGATGCCTAGCTTAGTGAGTTTTTTTATGATTCCTGAGTGGGGAATGGTGTCAAAGGCCTTGGCCAGATCAAGGTAGGCTGTATGAACCACCTTGCCTTCATCCACAGCTCTGGTGACTGACTCAAAAGAAATTGACCAAGTTGAGCATGCATGATCTACCCTTCACAAAACCAAACTTTAGCATCCAGAGTTTGGAGATTTCCTATATCCTTGTTTATTAGGTCCATGATGATGTGTTCCATAGCTTTGCATATCAGACTAGTCAGGCTAATGGGGGTGATAGTTCCCAGGGTGTGTAGTCGCTCCTCCTTTGTGGAGAGGGAGGACTGTAGCAGTGTGCCATTCGGTAGGGACAAAGCCTGTGGTGAGGTTGTGATTGAACAGGGCACACAGGTGAGGTGCCAAGTCACTCAGTAGTTCATGTAGAACACAGCCAGGGATATTGTCAGGTCCCATAGAAGGTGTATTCTTGGCCTTGGACAGTGCTGTTTTAACCTGTGCAGCAGTAATACTGGGTGCCTGGCAATCTACTGGTATTGTGACTGGTCCCTTGCGGGGGAGGGGTAAAGTTGGCACTGAATCTGTTGGCCAGTATATTGGCAATATCTGTTGGCTTGGTATAGGAGGTGCCATTGTGCAGTAGCTCAGAGCAAATCTGGGTATTGCCGTGGTGATTCTGTACATAACTATAGAAGACCTTGTGGTTGTCTTTACTATCTGCTGCTTTAAAGGATTTAATGAGGGATCTCAACTTTTTGTTGAGGCTGATAAGGGAGTTTTTACAGTCTTGGGACTTCACCTTACTCCGCATCAGTTTTCTCCTGTTGTAGAGTTTGTTTATGGCAGGGGACCACCAGATTGGCTTCCTTTTTTGGAGGAGAGCGTCTTAGTTCTGTTGGGTATGGCGAGATCCATGCACTTGTGTATGTGTTCGTACAGTGCATTGGTGTATGATTTGGCAGTCCTGCAACAGATCTCCATTTGCATGTGTGCCGTGAAGTTAGCCACCTCTGTTTTTAGGAGCCCAAACTTAGCTTTGGAGAAGTTTTTCATGGTGGTTACCTTTACAGAGGTGGGGGTGGGGGGGTGGGAGGGATGTGGATTTCCAAGCTGATTAGTTTGTGGTCGGACCGAACCAGGGAGGAGTTGACTATTGTTGTAGAGCAACGGTCGCCCATGTTAGTAATGGCCAGGTTGAGGATGTTGCTACCTCTAGTGGGGGGAAAGAATAAGCTGGTCCAGGGCATTGGAATTGATGAATTCCAGGAAACACTGGGCAAGTATATTGGTACATGAGTAGTTTTCCCAGTTAATGAAGGGGTAGTTGAAGTCGCCCAGTATGAGTGTGTTAGGTTGGACCTTAATATTCTCCAGGGTGCTTAGGAATGTAGAGTGTGAGTCTTGGGACATGGTTGGGGACCTATAGCAGGTTATGACCTGAATTGATGTCTTACCCAATGTTACCTGCACTTGAAGTATCTCAGATGCGTTATGTTGGGCTACCAGTCTGGAGGTGTGCGCATCCTTTATGAATATGGAAACACCACCGCCTTTGGAGCTTCGGTCCAAGTTCTGGGGCCGAAAGGTGTGGAATGAGTTATAGCCTGGTAGTGCAGGGGTGCTTTCTGTTGTCTTGAACCAGGTCTTTGTTACGGCACAAATGTCTATATTCTCCATTTTAAGGAGTGCTTCGAGTGAGTGCATTTTGAGATTTAGACTTCTAGTGTTGAGCAGCATGACCCTCAGATTGCATTTGTTTGTAGTTGTTAAGGTGGTAATTTGGTCTTTGGTACACAGCCTAAAAAAGGCACTATAGGTATGGCAAGAGCCTTGGCCAGTATTCGGATGCCCAGGGGTGACAGATGCAGGCCATCTCTGGCAAAGCATCAAGGTCTGTCAGTCATGTCATCCCAGGCAGATACTGGATCCCCTTAGAATGACACCAGAAACGTAGCCAATTGTTGAAATCAATCATTTTCTGCTTGTACTGTGGTATCATTCTGGGTGATGGTAGGATGCTGCTCAGGGCTAGGGTCATTACCCGTCTGTGCTACATAATCTGGGAGCTCCTCCATGTCTCTCTTCATGTAGTCCAGGGAGGTATGTCTCCGGTTATTTACACCCAGATGCACATTGACAGTCATTTGTACCTGTTGTTGAGGGACCTGAGTGCGTGCATTATGTGGTGGATCCTAGCGCCTGACAGCTGACTGTTGCTTTCTCCTTATTCAGCCTAGTGAGTGGGACATCAGTGTGCCTCACTATTGATTCACCTATGACTAGTGTGTTGGGCATGCTGTTTTGCCTTTGGGGCTTTGGTTGAGTGGCACACTGTTTAGGAGTGTTGTGTGTCTCGTGATTAGTGTTGTGTTGTGATCTTGTGCGTTTCTGCCTTGGAGGTCTCTGCTGTTTGGGTAGATTTTTACTGAGAGCCTCTGCAAAGGTGGGTGTGCGGTTTGTGCTTTTATGTGAAGGCAGTGCCGGCGTGTGTTCTGGAGGGCTATTCCATGTGGTGTGGTGCAAGTGTTGACTTTCTCCTCTTGACCAGCTATTCCGGTCTTGGCTGGAGAGTGCGTGGCTTCCAATTTGAATATATAAGCGCATCTCTTGCAAGTTTCAGTGTTGGGAGGTAAGAGGAGAGGGTTGTCAGTGTACATGAGGCAGTTGCTACATTGCCTCAGGTTACCCAAGTTCACCAGGTTAATAGGAGATAGCACAGGGAACTGACCTTTAGACATGCCTGGAGGGGTGGGCATTAATAATAAGTACTGGAGCAGTTTCCTTGTAGAACATTTAGTGCTGGTAGCACTTTTGTGTGCTACAATATATCCATTTATCCAGTACATGGTGCCTTATACAGAGGACTCGGGGCCTGTCTGCCTGGAGTGGGATATCAGCCAGTGTGTGATATTTTCTGTCTCCATGATGTCTTTTTTTTTTTTTTTTTTTTTAAGACGATTTCTTACTCTAGAAAATTTAAAATAAAAACATTAAAAATTGGTAACAGATTTTTTCTTATTGCTTGAAGTCCGAGCAGTAAAATTGGTGATTTAGAAGCTTTCCTCTGCTTTGAGGTTCGGTACCATTTCTCATAACTGAAATCTGGTTGAAGGATCTAGGATGCTTACTCAGTTAAGAGTGAATTTTGACTAGGCATATCCCTTTTTCGGTTGAGACCTGGAGATAAATGCTGTATTTTTCTAAATGTGTAGGCATAAATAAAGCACATTTCATGAGCTATTAAACTGTGGCTAGAAGGTATCATCATCAAGTTACCCTGATACTACCCCATCAGAGAAAGCCTTGTAGGTCAGGCATGTAAGTCGCATCTTAATAAACGATATGAGAAGGACTAGACCATCTTGTATCATTTATTGAGAGATGACTTATACCTGACCTACAAGGCATTTTCTGATCCAGCCCTGATGAAAATATTGCATACTTGTAAGAAAAATTATACGATGGTTACATGTTCAATGGACCTGAACTTTATTTGTGATTCTAGCCAAACTTGCTGAAGACACAGATTCATATCCCAAAGGCTACCTTGACTGTAGAATAAATTTCCCATTTTCGTAAAACAATGCCCATCCCTCACTCTCTCCAGAAAGAATTTGGATAATTGGATGAGGAACTGTAAATGCTTTTCTGGAGTACTACTCATGTCTGTTATGGACAGAGGCAGTCTGCAAAATGATTCAGGGCTCCAACACCTAAAGACTCACTACCCTCCTCATCCCATATCTGGGGAACTAAGATATAATATCATCATATCCTGGGTATTATTGGGTAGGCTTATAACGATTGTTGTGCCATTAGCCTAGTTATCATCTGTGAGCCTGTGTGACTAATTGCAAATGTAGTACAAGAAAGTTATGCATTTAAGGGTTATTATAGCTAAAAACAGTAGATTCAACAAAAGGTTCACAAACTCAGTGGTATACTTCTGTTACAAGAGCTGAATCGATAGGTGGTGATGTATCAGTGTAATTATATGTAAAAGCTACAAGCCATGAAAACAACTCAAAACTAGAAAATGCTTGACCATTAGTAAATTATTGTGATTAAATACAGAGCATGTGCATTTCACAACTAAACTCCAGGATGTCAGCTCAATGAAATAAATTTGTTTTGGTGGAATTAACCACCTTAACATCGACTCTGCAGGTTACCCAGCATCATAGGTCTCAACCTCTTAGGCCAGTGTGGAACATATACCCTAGCAATGTGTGACAGTCAAAATGTGGAACACCCTATTTTCGTAGTCCAGGCAAATGAACGGTTTCCAATGGGCTTTCTGCCAGAAGTATTAAGTTAGTGAATACTGCACATTTTGTAAAATTCAATAAGACACAAGCCTACAGTTCAAATCCAGAGTTTCTTTCATAATCTGCAAAACCACCATAGCTACATCATAAATAACTAAATATGAAATAGCACTTCTGTTCAGAATCAAAACTAAAATCACATGCACATTAATACCACTTCTTACTACATTTACTATATTTTCTAAACAGATCTGCTACATACTTCATGCAAGCAATTCCACATCTGCACTAAGTGCATGAACAAACAACATCCTGTCCTACTTTAGATACACATTTATTATATGATACTGTGGCTTTCTTAGCAGCATCTAAGACATGATGTTAAGTTGTCAATCTCGCCTTCATTCTTGCTGGATGACTCGGCACTTGCTAAGCTCGAGAGCTAATTTTACCAGCTCGAGGCAACCCTATATCCCATGATGCAAGGCGGAGATTACTCAGATCTCGTTTGCCGCTTCGCTAACGAGGTGCCTTCTTTTACCAGCTCTTGGTAAGTGATCTTTTCAGAGACTTTGTCTACCCCCTTCATTTTATATATATATACATTATATTTTTGTTAATTATCGACTCACCTTAGCCCTATTCCCGTCAGTGTTCCCTTCTTTTTGACTAAATATTCCCTTGTCCCTAGTCAGGCCTTAGGCCTTCCCCTCCCTAAATTTTTCCTGTCAGGGATTGTTTGTGTGTGACTGTGTGTTTTCCCTAGTTAATGTAATTTAATTTAATTTAATTAATTTAATTTAATTTAATTTGTTGGATTGAGTGTTTTTTGTGTGTGATTGTGTTACTGTTGTTCATCGACACAGTTATGTCGAAGGACACTAAGGTCTCAGGCTTCAAGAAGTGTGACTCGTGCTGTCAGAAGATGTCTGACAGACAGTCACACTTCTTGTGTTTATTGCCTGGGACCTTCGCACCTGCAGGACTCTTGTGCTATCTGTCATGCTTTCAGCCCAAGAGTCCTGCAGGAACGAAAAAATAAACTCATATTAAGGGGCTTATTAAAGCCCAAGAGCTCCCCGACTAAGTCGGTGCCAGGGAAGCCCTCAAAGCCTGTTAAGCATTCTGCTCAAGCTTCCAAGCCGTCGGCTTCAGGTCCTTCCTCACCAGGCTCGAGATCGTCTCCGGCCGTAGCCGATCTTTCCATGCCAGTCTCAGTATCGACTCCATCTGGCGCCGATGCTACCAGATCCAGACACTCAGTGTCGGCTCCGGCTGGAGCCGACGTATCTTCGGCTCTGGCTGGAGCCAACGTATCTTCGGCTCCAATGGCTCCATTGATCTCAAAAAAGAGATCTCGATACCCTTCAGTGGAATCCATACATTCGGCTCCGAGATCACCTTTGCTCTCGGAGCGGAGCCATCGGAGCCGATCTTCTCTGTCATCCAGGCTATCTGATCACGACTTTGAGAGAGTGGTGAGTAGACTATTAAAGTCTCAGGCATTGGCCCAAATACTCCATAGCCCATCTCAACAGACGGTAGCTATATCACATCCACCAAGCATTCCTTCTCCGACTCTCTTACAGAGTTCGGAGCCGGAGCTCCTCGGAACCGGTACCGTTGTGACTTCGGAGCCGATACCACCCCTTTTGGCTCCGTCGTCCTTGGCTCCGATTTCCTCCTTGAGACCTTCATTGGAGGGATCCAGGCGTCTAGCCTCTCTCGTCTGCTCCGAGGGGGCAAGTGGCATCGGACCCTTGTCCGACCCCGTTCTCCCTCTCGGAGCTTCGGCGTTGGTGAGCTTGGACCCGACATCTGCCTCGGAGCCTTCCCTCTCGGTGAGGCCTGGGGTTCCTATCTCTTCGGAGAGGGAGCTTTCTGGTCTCTCTGACGGGGGAGCCTTCGAGGTGATGAGGAGTGTACTAGCCCCTGGGCTTAGTCAACGGACAGTTCCATCAGCTCCTCCCACTACAGTGCCTGCTGACGTCTCTTCCCACTCTCTTGCTCCCGGACCCAGAGATCCAACGCCTCAGGTTTCCCCATTGGGAATATCTTCCTCTTCCGAGGCTTCTCCTGATCCGTCAGGAGAACCCCCGCATAAGAGGACATGTAAGAGGAAACATTTAGACGCCCCTGAGTCTACTACATCAGATACTGACTTGGATGAGTCTGAGGGATCCCCAAGGTCCTCCTCTGAGGATGTCTCATTTTCAGACCTCCTTGAAATCCTGAAACAGAGGGGGAACTGGCTCTCCCTTAATCCCTCCGAGGACGAGTCAGTATACCTGGAGGCGTTCGGATCTCGACCCTCCACCTCCTGGGTGTCTCCGCCTTTCGACCCTCTCATGGAGGTAGTGGCTCGGAAGGCGTGGATGGCTCCAGATTCGGTGGAACCTATCCCTAGGAGACTTTCAAAATTTATTACTGCCCCACAAGATAGACAATATTTGGCAAAGGGTGTCCCAGTTGATGCCATGGTGGTGGCTGCTGCCACCAAGAAGGAATTAGCTGATCCTTCAGTACCTGTCCATCCTCCTAATAAAGATTCTAGGACTATGGACAGGTACGGTAAGCGGATTTTTTCTTCAGCGACTTTTGCTATGAGATCGTTGAACTACTTATGCCACTTCACCCGCCTTCAAAGAGACGTTCTTAAAGAGTTGGGAGAAGTTTTACAGGATCCGTCAGCTGCTGGGTCTCAGGATAAGATTAACTCACAGCTAGGAATCCTTAACTCCATTGCTAACTCCTCCATGCGGCTCATTTCTTATGCAGCCGATAGAGCGAGTAGGGCCACAGGCACAGGAGTGGCTTTAAGGAGTCAGTCCTGGATGTGGCTTTGTAATTTTGCAGACCCCTTCAAGGCGTCTTTCACAAACTCCCCCTTTGATGGCTCGACCTTGTTCGGTCCTCAAGTGAAAGACACTTTGACTAGATGCGAACAAGATGGCAAGACTCTTTCTGCCGTAGGAGTCCGTTTTTCCACCCCTTCTAGACCTTACCCCAAAGGACAGAAGGGAGGGAAAATGTGGTTCCGCAAATCTCAAGGAGTCACACCTGATGCACGAAGTCAGTTTACCCCCAGAGGCAGAGGGGGTAACAATAATAGACGCCGCCCTAGGGGCAGAGGTGGTCCGCAGAATCAGGGTAGCAGAGAGCCCCTTTCTGACAAACCCTTCCAGCATCCCTGAGATGTTGCCCGATTGTCCGCCTTCGGAGGCAGTCGGGTGGAAAACTATCGCTGTACCCAATAGCCTGGCTTTCCCTTTCTCAAGACAAATGGGTACAGTCAATTATATCCGTGGGTTACAAAATTCCCTTTATTCAAACCCCAATTCAACAAAAGGTAACCCTTCCAGACGTTCCACCCGATCTAAGGGAATTAGCAGTACTAGAAATATCAAAACTGCTAGTAAAAAGAGCCATCCAGCCAGTCCCAGCGGACCAAATAGGATCCGGAATCTACTCAAGGTTCTTTTTAGTTCCAAAAAAGACCGGAGACTGGAGACCAATATTAGATCTCAGCAAACTCAACAAGTTTGTAAAGAAATCAAGATTCCGGATGGTCACGCTTCAGTCCATTCTGCCCTTTCTGGGCAAGGACAATTGGATGTGCTCGATAGATCTTCAGGATGCGTACTACCACAAAAATTCACAGACGCTCCAGAAGATTTCTCCGCTTCCGGCTGGGGACCAGTCACTTCCAATTCAGAGCCCTGCCCTTTGGACTCACTACAGCCCCCAGAGTGTTCACCAAATGCATGGCAGTGGTTACGGCTCACCTGAGACGTCAAGGATTCCAGGTGTTTCCATATCTAGACTACTGGCTCCTCACTGCCACCACCAGGCATCAGCTTCTCCAAGCCAGAAATTACACCATTCACACTTGCAGAGGGCTAGGAATTTCTATAAATTTAGAAAAATCTGCCTTGTCGCCTTGTCAATATATTACTTTTATAGGCGCAAGATTGGACACCGTACAACTTTCAGCAAGGTTGACAGACCAAAGGATCTTGGACATTCAAAGACACGTCCAAGTGATTCTATTCAGCAAAAAAATTCAGGCCAGATTTGCTCTGAAAGTACTGGGTCTTATGGCGGCTGCCATAACACTTCTTCCCCTCGCCCGCTTTTACATGCGGCTTCTACAATGGATGCTATTCACCCAATGGTCCTTTCAACAACTTCCCATGCGTCACGAGATCATAGTAACTCCAACTTGCAAAAGACATCTGACTTGGTGGATATCGTCCCCTCAAATCCATCAAGGCAGACCATTTGTTCCTCTTGCCCCGGTTGCCACGGTTACATTGGACGCCTCCCTGATCGGGTGGGGGGGCATTATCAGGGCAGAATGGTCCATGGCACTTGGCAACCTTTCGAGTACCATCTGCACATAAATGTTCTGGAGATGAGAGCAGTGCTTTTAACATTGCAAGCCCTCAACGACTCTCTTCCCTTGGGAACTATTGCAGTCCAAACGGACAATATGTCCGTAGTGTGGTATATAAACAAACAGGGCGGAACCAAGTCCTATCCACTGTGTCGAGAGGGTCTCAGACTTTGGCAATGGGCAATCTCCTCTCACCGGTTTCTGATAGCAATGCACATCCCCGGGAAATCCAACATCATAGCGGACAGATTGAGCAGAGCTATTCTCATGCCTCACGAGTGGTCTCTCAAACAGTCAGTGACGGAAGAGATTTTTCAGAAGTGGGGTCTTCCTTGCTGCGACCTTTTCGCTACACCTCAAAACAGCAAATGCCCAGACTTCTTCTCTCTCTTCCCCCTTCCAGGCCATCCCCCCAGAGACGCTCTAACCCAAGATTGGCCCCGGGGACTTCTTTATGCCTTTCCACCTTTTCCGCTGATACCTCAGCTAATTCACAAAGCAACCGCTTTGAGAACCAAGTTGATTCTCATTGCACCTTATTGGCCTCGACAGATATGGTTTCCGTTCCTACATCATTACCTCTTGGTACAGCCATGGCATCTGGACCCGGTTCCAGATCTTCTGACCCACCAGTCGGGTCAACTGCACCAATCCATACCCTCTCTCAACCTCACTGCTTGGTTGCTCCACTTCCATCCTTAGCCAGGCTTCCTATGATTTCTAATCCTGTACGGGATATCATAGTAGCTTCCTTAAAATCTTCTACCAGAAAGATTTACACTAGTAAATGGCGACGTTTCTCTTTCTGGGCAAAAGCTAGGAACATAGACCCCTATACTGCTCCAATTCATTCGGTATTGGACTTCCTAGCTGACATTTTTCATTCAGGATCCTCTTCTTCCACTGTGAAAGTTCAACTGGCAGCCATTTCAAATTTTCATATAGGCTTTTTGGACCACAACATTATGTCACATAAACTTTGCAAAGCATTCCTTCGAGGTATCTTTTTATTGAAACCTCCGATTAGAGACCCCCCACCACAGTGGGATCTAAATTTAATTGTAACATCCTTGATTCTTCCCCGTTCGAACCTGCAGCTGCCTGTTCTTTGAAATTGCTTTCTTGGAAGACACTTTTTCTAGTTGCCATTACATCTGCCAGAAGAGTATCTGAGCTTCATGCTCTCTGTGTTCGCCCTCCCTATCTAATATTCCACAAAGACAGGGTATCCCTAAGAACTAATCCGTCTTTCTTACCAAAGGTGGCATCACAAACTAACCTAAATCAATCCACTGATCTTCCAGTATTTTTTTCGAACTATTCTGATAGAGCTGAACAAAAGTTACATTATCTCGATGTTCACCGCCAGCTCAGATATTATCTGGATAAGACAAACATTTTTAGGAAATCTGATCAACTATTTCTATCCTATGCAGAGAACAGGAAAGGCCTTCCAGTTTCTAAGGTAACTTTATCTAGGTGGCTGTCTTCTGTGATCACTTACATTTATCAGCTCAGAGGCAAAGAGTTGGTTTCTAACCCAAAAGCCCATTCTACCAGAGCTCTAGCTACATCTACAGCTTTTCAAGCTAGGCTTCCAATAGACACTATTTGTTCAGCAGCCACATGGGCCTCTCCTCATACCTTTGTTTCACATTACAAATTAGATTTGGTCTCCAGAGACAGAGCAAATTTTGGTTCCACCGTTCTCAAGAGTCTGCTCCATTGAGCCACCCAGGATGCTAGGGACGCGGTCCCATCCAGCAAGAATGAAGGCGAGATTGACAACTTAACATTTAGAAGTTATGTACCTACCATAATGTTCCATGTTAGTTGTCTTCTCTCGCCTTCTTTCTTGCATCCCGCCCTCCATCCCCCTAGCCTGGTCAGACCGGGAAGATTATACATCTTCTATTAAGAGGTTATTACCTTTTTTCTAGCTGTTCAACTCCTAGTGTCACTAGATTACGTTGATCCTTTATAGAGGGTTATGATGTTATTTAGTATCCTTATTTTTCTTCCTCCTCTTAAGTTGGAAGAAAATACTACTATTTCTTTAGCTACCAAACGAGATCTGAGTAATCTCCGCCTTGCATCATGGGATATAGGGTTGCCTCGAGCTGGTAAAATTAGCTCTCGAGCTTAGCAAGTGCCGAGTCGGAGCCGAGGATCGGCTCCGAACCCATCCAGCAAGAAAGAAGGCGAGAGAAGACAACTAACATGGAACGTTATGGTAGGTACATAACGTCTAATTTTGGCAGCTTAAGATCACAGCAGTCCAGTTCTTCATTCATTTTAACTGCTAATAAAGAGTTCAGTGTTTTTACGCTGAGCGACTGCAATTCAGTCTTTACTTTCCGCGATAAAGCTCTTTCAGCTTCTGGATTTGAATGTGGCAAGCAAAGTCAAATCCTCTTCAGCTGCTTGAAAAGCAGCAGTTTTTCATCACCACAGAAATCCTTCAGAAGGTTGCCCATTACTTGGACAGAAAGGAGTGGGGCCCATCTTATCCCTGTGTCCCCAGTACAATCACATCAAGTACTTGTTCAGCCTGGGCATCATTTCCACGGACTTCCAAATGGAAACCAATATCCCTGACAAGTCTCGAAGATATATCCAGTTTATTTTCATGATTATTAAGGAATTGAGCATCTAACATTAAATGTTTGGGAAACTTGCTATGTATATTCTGCAGCTCTGCAACATAAAAAGCTGTAACTTTTTTTTTTTTTTTATATAAAAGTAAAATTCTGTAATTGTCCCAGCAGTATCCTTCATATGGCTATTAATGTGTACTGCTTGACCTCATAGCCAATGTGCAGCTCACTGAAAGGATAGAGCTGTCAGACGACACAGGCGCATCACTGTGTGAGATAAGTCAGGCAGCAGTTGTAGGTATCGGGAGTCTGAAAGCATGCTGCTGCCGGAGTTTATGAACAGTGGCAGACAGTGTCAGTAGCTGACTTTCTCTTCCCTGAAACTGAATATTGAACTCAAATAAAAGTTCCAGTGCATACTTGAGATACAAAAATGAAGTCGTAAGCAATTCATGACTCTGCATATGATTGGAAGTTGTTCATTTAGCCGATTGTGGCTCTGCAAGCAAACATATGAATTTAGTATTGGCCACATGTCCAGGAATCTGCTAATGACCTTCTTCCCAAGACTCCGCCATCCAGTACAGTAGGTGCTTGCCTAATAATCTTGAGGGATCAGTGTCTGTGAGCAAATCAAATACTTGCAGTTTTTACCTTTGTGCACTGGAACTGAAATGACAGTATACATTGATGTAAGTTCTTCAACTGGTAAAAGTAGTGCCTTTATACCATCCTTGCTACATAAATCTGTCAGGTTGCATGAAGACCCCATGCTAATAATGGTGTGCTTCACGTCCTTTAAATGAGATAGCACAGACTTGTGCTTTCCACTCTCATTGAGGCAGCACTGTCTGAAGAAAAACCCAGAACTAATATCACTCTCAGAATTAAAACCAACTACCCCTTTTCAAGAATATCTCTCCCAATGCCAGCAAGCTGTTCAGTGGAAAAACTCCCTTCCCTCCTATTTCCTGTAAAACTAGGAGTACCCCAAGGATCAATGCTGGGATCCCTACATTTCACTATATTTACAAATAATCTTCACAAAGCCCGCTCCTCTAGCAAACCTGGTTCAATATGCTGATGACTCCACTTTAATCTGCTCTGCCCCCACCCTCCAGAAGCTTCATATCAAGACCCAAGAAGCCTTTACATCCTTCAAAACCTGGGTAACAAACTCCCAGCTAATACTAAATCCTAAAAAGACTCAACTTAAGCTCTTTCATCCTTCCAAAGCAGCAACACCTACTCCCCTGTTCTCTTATTTCTGTATCAGATAATACCTCTGTCTCCCCCGTCTCACAAACCAAATTACTAGTGATCATTATTGAAAATAATATGAAATATGACAAACACATTGCTCATATATTAACCAAAATAAACAAAAAACCTAGGTACTCTTTAAAGATGTAGAAACTTCCTAACCAGCAACAGTAAAGTTACCCTAGCTCATACCCCTCATCTCTCTACCCTACTGTATGCTTTTGCTGTCATAATTTAATATAAACAAGAGTGACTCAAGCTATCAGTATGCTACAACAAAATAGCAAAATTCAACACAAGCTCCTTCTACCGCATCCACCACTGTCAGGCCCTAAAAGCTTTCCTGGCTGGAGCTCCCTAACACCTTAGCTCTAAACCAACAACTTCTAGCTCACCAAATACTGTCCCAACCTGACAAAACTCCAGCCTTACAAGACCTGATCACCCTCTACTCCAATAACCGAGAACCTGGATCCACTAACAAGGCACTAATCGCAATCTCCAAAAGCCATTACAGCTCTCCCTCTATTCTAGCAACATTGCCAAGACTTGGAACTCCCTACCACTACAAATCAGGTTACAACCTAACAAAACCATCTTCAAAAAACAGCTTATTTCCCACCTAAACAACAGCTGGACATGCAACTGCCTAGCACCTGGCTGACATATTCCAACTCCTTTTCCCTACCCACTATCCAACCTCCTCTTTAAAATTCCCACAGATGCACTATATATTATCACACATTACTTGTAACTGCCTAGCACCTGGCTGACATATTCCAACTCCTTTCCCCTACCCACTATCCAACCTCCTCTTTAAAACTCCCACAGATGCACTATATATTACCACACGTTACTGGTAACTGCCTAGCACCTGGCTGACATATTCCAACTCCTTTTCCCTACCCACTATCCAACCTCCTCTTTAAAACTCCTACAGATGCACTATATATTATCACACGTTACTTACCAACTCACTGTCGCCTACTCCCCACTGTCCCATCTATACCTACTTACTATCCCCTAGACTAAGTTGAAAAGCTTATCCTTAAAATATCAATATACCTCATATGAACTTGTCTACATTCTCCTCCTTTTTTAGTTTTTCCTTTCTTGTGTTAACTTCGTACGTCTTCAAGATTATCTCTACTAAATATACTGTATGAACAACCATCATATGTTACTACCTTCTGTACTTTTAATTGTATGTCTAAACCACTATGTTTATGTAAATATCTTAATTGTATGTCTAAACCACTATGTTTATGTAAATATCTTGTGCAATCATGTGTTATCTGCTGTATTTTTATAAGTGAATGTGTAAACCACAATGCTCATGTGAATGTCTAATGTATAGTATGTTAGCAATTGTTCTAGAGCTTTTCTCCCTGTGCCTCCACTTAAAACAGACAGCTCTGTGCAGTCGAACATCCCTGGTAAACAGATGTAAAATAAATAAAATGAATAAATAAAATGTTAAGAATTGGAATGTCAGATTTTAGAGTGGACATTAAAGCATCAAACAATGCTTGTCCACTTCCTGACACATTTTCTGGCATATGAAGGCACCATATTAAATTTTACCTGCCTTTTCATCCAGGTAACTGACAAGGATCACCAAAAGTTTGTCATCTCCTGTGTGTGCGCCTTGGTCCATATACACATAGAATGGCTATTTCTGGCAATTGGCAGCAGCTTCGTTCTCGTAATGAGTCCCCCAAACATTCAGTGTAATGTAGGCTACTTTTATTGCTCCACATGAAAATTTTCCTGAGAATATCTTGATTCTCTCCTGATTTCTTCATAAATTTCAGGATGTGTTCTCTTGGTGAAAATGATAAGTTGTGTTTTGCAAGGAATGACATAAAACCAACCAGTGTCTCAATAATCTTTGCAGTTAACTTTTGGGTCCAAAGAAATTTGCCATAGTCCTTCCAGCAACATGTTTACAATTCTGTGTTTCTCAGTGTTCGCATGTCACTGCAGATCATGTCATTCACCATGATGAATTGTGAAATTGGTGCAGCAGGTCTTGCAGAAAGTATATTTTACTCCACACTTACTCTCAGAAAGCCTGTAAAAGGTACTTGCTCATCTTTGCTGAAAAATTGTGCATCTCCTTCTCTTCTTTGGAGTGCAGTCTATATCTATGTCCCTGTCCTCAACTTGATCGAGGCAGTCTGTATCAAGTTTGTAAAATAAAGGTGTTAATGAACAAAGACAAAGAAATGGAGCTATACTGAAAAACAAAAAAGCGGCACAACAGTCTCCTCAAATCAGAGAACTGTGGCAAGCGGCCCACAACCTACCCACATCACTGGAAATTTGCTGCCTCTGCTCCAAGTCCTCTTAGTCTCTGCTCATTTTGCTAACTGAAAAGGCCTGTATTATCAGATTGTGTACTTTATTTTGCTGAAGGTTTGTCACTCCCTTGTTTCCACAACAATAGTTGCAATCCTCTTTTGCCCACTTGCCCACCTAAACAGTGTTGTAGAAGGGAGAGTATGATTTTTGTTGCACAGATAACATTTGCAGTATGCTCAAAACATCCTTAATCCTACTTCAAAATCCATGGTCAGGGTGAGCAAACCCAGTTTAACAAATGTACTTGCAGAACATGTCTACAAACTGAAGCATGCAATGTTCCTATAATATGTAAATTATACATGCACAATCAATACCAATACTACCTGCATTTCACTCCCCTGTCAACACTTTGGATGTGTTCTAGCCCTGCCTTACACACACTAGTCTGTACCTGGCAAAGGTGCTAGCTTGAATCTAGCTTAGAGTCTAAAAGTTCATACATACTGTGGCCTTCAGTGCTTTTACAAAGAATGTAACATTGACAAAAGACATAATATGAGGCAGTTTGGACATACATTTGTAGACAAAGATGATGCTTAGCTAATGTCTTATCAGGTCTGATTTAGAAAATCAAGTAGGCAGCAATAAAATGAGGCAAAACCTGGGAGTTCACACAGAAACAGCAAGTGACTGCAGTCATGGTTGTGACTAAACAGTGCAAGATCTGACATCTTTAAGTAGAAAGACATTTTAAGGTGGATATATACCATACCCCGACAGGGGACATTTATGAAACGAGAAATCCTAATGATATTGTGTCTTTCGGCTTTTCCCAGTTAGGGGTCGCGACAGCGGAACTCTGGTCCGCTAATGATTGGTAGTTGATTTTTACGTGCCGAGTTACCAGCCCTGACGCACAACCTTCAACGAAGGTACGCCCATTCACGCTTGTCTCCACTCAGAAGACACTCTAGCTGAGAATCGAACCAGACAGCGTCTTACTGTGAGGCAACAATGCTACCGCAGCACCAATATCCTTTAAAAAACAAATATACTTTAACTGCAACAGAAAGAGCCATGCATTTATAAATGTAAAGGAAATACATAGATTCTAGTATGGCTGCAGTGATATACACATGAATATGTTTAGTTTCCTGTTTTGGAAAAAGTACTCGAAATAATGCCATAATATAGTTATAATCAATATAAAACATTTCAGTGTAATCGATATGAAACATTACAATGTACTCTTTCAATCTAATACAAAACATTACAATGTACTCTTTCAATCTAACACAAAACATTACAATGTACTCTTTCAATCTAACACCTCAACTTCTTTGATGGGGGGGGGGTGCAAAGTGCAAAAAGCAGGGACAACCTTTTACTCTCAGTTCATTTAAAAAATATTGTACAACACATTTTGCATTAGCCTACTTTTCCAAAGCAGTCGGCATAAGTTGCTGTATGCAGTAGCCCACGTTGTCAAAATTGGGGATGTTTTATTCTAAATGAAACATTTTGCATCTGGCCATACTAAATGAAACATTTTGCATCTGGCCATATTTTCCAAACAAAAATCAGCAAGAACCCCTGTAATGCATTGCCCTACATTTTCTAGGCAACTTTTACATTCAAGATAAGCATTTTATGCGAAGATTACATTTATGTAGCATATTACATAGAAAAAAGTGGGAATTGTGGGAACAATACATGCAGAGGAAGAATGAGGTTTATAAGAGGGCAGGATTTGAATCCGCTATGTAATGTTTTACTGATTGATATGATTGATTAGATAGAGTACAAGTGATGTACAATGTCTGCAACTAAAATTGTCAGTATGGTTTGTTTTCTTTATTGTGATTGCCTGTGTCATGCATGATAATTTAATAATGATGTTTCTTGTTTAAAAAAAAAAAAAAAAAAAAAGAGAGAGAGCAATTATATAAAAACTGGCTACAACAGTTTGTATCAACCTACATTTTCTCCGTGACAATGTATGCAACTAGTGTGGCACTCCTGAAAAGTCCATAACAGGTTTTGCATCAAAATACATTAAGCAATATTCGGCATTCAAAATTACTAATTTCAGCATACTTAATTATTGAATGCATCCTATAGCAGCCTACATTTCCTGGCCATTATGCAATATTACATTCTTGTCACAAATGCTGTTTTAATTCATTTAAAATGTTACTGGAAAAGGCTTGCTTCAATCTACATTTTCTTCACAACAGAGCATGAAACTACTATTATCCCTAAGACAAGTCCATAATTCATGGACAAAGTTAAGTATGAACCATTTCACTTGGCCAACACAGAGACTTTGGTGGAGTTACTTAACTGCACAGTAATTTCCTTAAGAACTTACTGGAACATAAGTATCTACCTACATTTGGTACACAATAAGCATGATGTCTAAAATGGCAGTACTGATCAGTATAGATCTTAAAGGAAGATGCATCTAACTCTATGTTAAAACCACAGCCCATAACATTTACTTAAGCAGACAATTCACGCTCAGTCGGACTGCCACGGTAATCAGATGTCAATAAATAAAATAGGATCTATGTCAATTTATCGAAAAACCACATTGTCGAAACTCATGTTGGCAATGCAGTTAATTGAAAACTGACATCTACACAACACAAACACTGCTAATTATTATACCCAGCTCCAAGATCTCACTAAAGTGTGGAAAAAGGCAAAGGCAAGTCCCTCAATCCCTGATGTACCATGATCTCAGTCAGAACTGTTCAGTGAACCAAATTGTCAACCATATGATCTCGACAGTATGAGTTTTGACAGTTTGGTCCTTTGACCAATTGACATAGACCCAACAAATAAAATGTGCAGAAACTATTGATAAACTGCTATATATGCTCAATAGAAAATGTCTAAATAACATTTTTCATGTGCAGTTGCATCCATCCGCAACCCCTTTATCCCATTTTTGCACATCAGGGTGTCACTTCAGCAGTGAAAATCATCTAGAGCCAGGGTTTATGCCACTGGGTGACAAGCCCTGCCATTGTAATTCTTCCACACCACACGCTTGCTTACACACACACACCTTTAGCCAGTTTAGAGTAACCAGTCCACCTACTGCATGTCTTTGCAGTGTGGGAGGAGACCGGAGCATCTGGAGAAAAGCCACATAAACACAGGGAAGACATATAGACTTGGCACATAAGGCACCCCTGCTGAGAATCGAACTAGGGAAACTCTTGCTGTGAGGCGATGATACTATCTGCTGTGCTAGTAAAAATGGGAAAAATGCTCTTTAGCACCAGATTTTCCAATCCCTCCACATCTTTTCACAGCTAAATTTGTTAACTAGTCAGGGGCAAATCCAAAGTTAATCGGGGACACTTGAAATATTGCCACTATTACCTTGAGGCATTGACAGAACAACAAAATGTGAATTAATATGCATTTTCTGAAATAACAGATGTTTATTATTGTAATTCTTGACATTTAAGTGCATTTCACCATCTTTTCTCTAAAAATCATCAGTTGTAGAAGGGATTAAAAGGGATGGAGCTGACATTTAGAGTCAAAATCAGGGACTGGTCAATATATAAGTAAAATAAAGTGAATAAAAAAAATAAGTAAATACTGACACTTTTACAGATGAGCAGTACAGTGTACACATTCAACTACTTACCTCTGCCCAATTAAGGGAACAAAGCAGCTATAGCTCTACCACAAGTCCACAACCTCCTCAAATGCATACAATCACAAACAAGTAAAAAAAATCCAAGGGTATAGCTCCCAGCAGTAGCAGTCATTAGCCCAACAACAGCACCACCATGACCATCCCAACCCAAGTGACAAAGCAAGAGCAAATCTCAGCCCGCAGGGCAACCATCTACTACTACCACATAGGAACACAATTTGTGAGAGATGCAATTACATAAAGAAGCTAGAGTCTATGCTCTCTCCCTCACAAGCCAGTATATCTGGCACTGAGAAGGTTGCCAACACAATTACTACATCTCAAACACCACACACAACTACACAGCACACACCCACATGTGCAAAGGTTTTCAACAAAAACAAACCCAAACAAAGGTGACCTCAGAGGCAAAAACACACGAGAACTCCACAACCCTCCACACCACATACCATGCATAGTCCAGACACCAGTGTCTCGCAACCACTAAGGCCTAACCATAAACCTCAAATGTTATTCATAGGAGAATCCATTGTGAGACGCACAAGATGTACCGCTCACCAGGCTAGATAAGAAGAAAGTCACGGTTAGTTGTTTGTCAGGTGCCAGAATCTGCCATATCACATATGCACTCAAGTCATTCAACAACAGGTACTGTTATGACTCTGTCATAGTCCATGTTGGCATGAATGACTTGAGATGTACCTCCCTGGACTATATGAAGAAATACATGATTGAGCTTGCTGAATGTGTCCAACGCAGGTATGTCCCTAGCCTTAAGCAGCATTATACTGTCATCCAGAATGATGCCTCAATACAAATAGAAAATGATTGACTTTAACAATTGGCTTAGTTTCTGGTGTCATTGCAGGAAGATCCAGTACCTGACAGCCTGGGAAGATATGATGGACAGACACCAGTGCTTTGCTAGAGATGGTCTACATCTGTCTCACTTGGGCTTCAGGCTTCTGGCAAAGCCCTTTGCCTCCCCCATAGTTCCTTTTTTAAGAAAAGTAATGAGGTCGATACTACCAACATAAAAATCTCAACAAAACCCAAATTAAAGGTCATGCTGCTAAACGCTAGGAGTCTAAACATGAAACTGCACTAATTGCAAGTATTCTTAACCCTGGACGATGTAGACATTTGTGCAGTCACAGAAACCTGGTTTAAAGCTGCGGAGAGCACTCCAGCCTTACCTGGTTACTCATCCTATCATACATTCAGACCCCAAAATGTGGGCAGCAAAGCCAAAGGAGGTGGAGTTTCAATATATATTAAAGACGCACACACTTCAGGCTGGTCAAACAGTATGATGCACAGGAGACACTCCAGGTGCAGTTAACCATTGACAAGACCCCTATTCAAATTATAGCTAGCTACAGGCCCCCAAATTTGACTCAATGCCCACTCCACTTATCTGGACCTGTTCAAATCTATCAAGATTCAACCCTTTACCCCGATCCTGGGTGACTTTAATTATTCAACCATAAATCAAAAAAACTACTCATGCCAGAACACAAATGCCCAGAGATTCCTCAATTTTATCAATGCAAATGCCTTGGAGCTGCTAGTCGATGCCCCCACAAGCGGTGATTTAATATCTTAGATTTGGTATTAACCAACATGGGTAACCACTGCAGCACCCCTACGGTATCATCCTCCCTGGTAAGATCCGACCATAAAGCGGTCACTTTCAAAGTCACCATCTCCCCTGACCCCCCTCTAGCTAGGGTCAAACAAAAAAACTTCTCCAAAGCTGATTACAACTTCCTGAGGGATGGTATAAACAGCTTCACAGCCCCCCTCCCCCACTGTAGGAACTGGCACCAATGTCCAACTCCACACCAAAGTACTATACAAGCATTTATATAAATGCATGGAATCAGGAATACCTGATCGGACAAAATCATACTACACAAGGAAGAGTAAACCTGTCTGGTGGACATCTGCAATAAATAAACTATATAACAAAAGGAAAAAATTGCTGTCCGGGACCAAGAAAGGAGCAGGTGCCCAATTGAAAGCAATCTTTTCTTAGCCCGAACAAACAAATAAGAGCACTACCTAAATCCTGTAAAGCTAACTTTGAGCCCAAATTGGCCACATCTACTAGAGACAGTCTTAAGGCCTTCTTCACATATATGTCCACAATCTCAAAGGAAGCACCCAGATCTGTTCAGAACTGGTGGTCAAGGACACCACATACACAAATGCTGTAGATATAGCCAATCTACTGGCTGACAGATTCAGCAAAAGCTTCTCCCCTCTGTCCCCCCATCAGTAAGTCAGGACATCCCCAGTACCTGCCCCCCCCCCCCACCCCTTATCTCTAGGAAACAGGTCATCACTGCCCTCTCAAAGGCAAAATATACAGCCTCCATGGGACCCGATAACATCCCAGGCTGCATAGTACATGTACTCCGACATGAACTTGCAGCACCATTAGGCAGCCTGCTCAGCTAAAGCCCGAGTACCAGCTTTGTCCCAGCCAAGGGGAGGACAGCCACTGTCATCCCTTTACACAAAGGCGAGCGTCCACCGATCCAGGAAATTATAGACCCATCAGCCTAACTAGCCTGATCTGCAAGGCCATGGAACAGATTATCATGGACCTCATTAACAGGGACATTGGCAACCTCCAGGCACTCGACCCCACACAGTTTGGCTTTGTCAAGGGGAGGTCATGTCTGTTAAATCTGGTCGAATTCTTTGAGACAGTCCCCAAACTCATGGATGAGGGGAAGACTGTGCACACTGCCTACCGTGACCTGTCCAAAGCCTTTGACACTATTTCCCACTCCGGATAGTAGATAAACTCTCTCAACTAGGCATCGATCCACATGTTACCAGATGGGTGGCAAACTGGCTCACTGATAGAACCCACCTAGTCAAAATAGGGGAAGCCACCTCAGGTAGTAAACCCGTAACAAGTGGCATACAATAAGGATCGGTCTTGGGGCTTCTGTTATTCGGGATATACTTCTGTGAGGTGCGGGCGAAAACCAGTGGGCTATGGCTGACCAAGTTTGCAGATGACTGCAAGCTGGGCACAGTCATCAATTCCCAAAGTGATGTGGACGTCCTCCAAGAGGGTCTCACCCAAACAAATGACTGATGCCAGAAACATAGTCTTAAGCTGAATGCCAAAAAATGCATCATCATCCCCTTTGGGGGAGAGCAACGTCCCCACGTATTATCATATTAATAACGTCCTAAGGGCACAATCAGTATTGATGGATTTGGGCACCCAGGTTGATAGCAACCTGACTTTTGATCACCATGTTTCTTTTGTTGTATGGAAAGCTTTCTACATGGCCCACCTCATAAGTAAGGGCATCTCAAAGTAAGGGCATCTCATCCAGGGACAAAGAAGTAATCAGATCCCTGTATACTTCCCTTATAAGGCCAATTATTGAGTACAGTTCCCCCTTCGGCATGTACCTCACAAAGCACATGTAGCAGCCAGAGAGAACACAGAGGTTCCTCACCAGGAGAATCCAGGGCCTCAAGCACCTACCCTACACAGATAGGCTAAAAGACCGGTCTCTCTACTCAGTTACATACAGACTCCTCAGAAGTGACCTCTGTTTGGCATACAAAGCAATCTCAGACCCTGCCTTGATGGGACTGCTGCATATCCGCAATTCAAGCTCCACTCGAGCAGCCTAAACGCATGACCTCAACCTGGTCTGTGATATCAATAGGACTTGTTGGTGGGACAGATGTGTCCCAGAGACACCCCATCTGTGGAATAGACTCCCTCTCCATGTGAAGCAGAGTACCTCATTATCCCTTTTCAAGTGCAACCTGGATAACTGGATAGGAAGCAGAAAATACACTCCTGGGATTCCACCTGTGTCCCTGCTCAGCAGGGGCTCTGTGTGCTGACTTGTCTAGACATGACCTAAACTCTTGGCTAGGCTTATAAGGGCCTCAGGGCCAATAGCCTAGTAACCTCCTATGATAATCAAACTCTTTCATAAGTAAATTGTCCTCTCTAGATTTTGACATTGAAAACTGATGAAATAAGTAAAAAGAGCTTGCGATGCTGTCCCCAGTTACACAAATAAGTCTGATCAGGCTGTCGTCTGAATTCTTGATATTAACTAATGAATGTGTGAGTTCAAAATGGCAGGACATGAATATACAGGTACGTTTAAAAAACGCAAAATTAAGCTGGGCAAGAGAGAGAGAAGCAATACTGTTTTGCTTTTAAATTTACTGTAATCATAAAAGGCAAGTGTAGCTTACATAAAGTAGCTACTGAGTTTACAAGATGAGATAAGGCATTCTTTGTTAGAAAGTTGAAAAGAAAAAACTGAATGTTACATTACCCAGCCACAGGACAGACATACAAAAACAATTCCATGCTGACTTCATAATAAGATATTTGAGAGGAGACGTTCATTATCCAGTTACAAATATGATAAATGCAGATGCATGTAGAATAAACTAAAGGTCCTTGGGACCAGACTTTAGTTCCATTGCAGACTGAAAGAAAACCTAACTAAATCATTGTTGGTAGTATTACTGTTCAGTGGTAGTAGGCTGTAGTGGTATCCATTCACAATGGAGGGATCATATCAGAACCAAATAGTTTTAGGCCCAACAGTGTGACCCTTATTCTGTGTAAAACTATGGAGAGAGCTATAATGGAACTTATTCAAAAGTGACTGGGAAATTATTTCTATTATTTGGGAAAGTATGGGTTTGTTTAGGAGGTCTTTTGCCTTTTGACATTCTTTGAAGATGTAACTTTGACACTTGAATGATTGAAAATGCATGCTGCTTTCCTTGACCATTCTAGGGTATACAGTGCTGTTCCATGAGTGGGTGGGTGGGGGTGGGGGGTCATTGACATTAAATGTCAATTTATAAGAGTTTTAATGGGAAGTCATTGGTTAAATAACAGGATAAGAGTTGGGGTGGGATTTACCACTGGTGCTCTACAGAGGTTTGACTGGGGCAACTTATTTCTAGACTTTTTTGTATATGAATATGATATGCAAACTGGATAATGTAAATGCTGTAAAAATGCCGGCATTGTCTAGGACAGCCTACAAAATGCATGATGCAGCCGTAATGACTAATGTTAAAACATTGTGAGACTAGATTAACAGGGCATAACTTTTATTACAAAAATAAATGGTCAGTTGATAAAAATAGTACTTTTAAGATGCAAGAAGATAGCAGTAGGCAACAATCTAAACTTCTACCTGTGTTGCAAAGTCAGAATATAATATTTTGTAGCACATGTAGAAAATGTCTCCATGGCATAGATAACTTTGACTGTGGCTTAGATGACTCAAGTTCGATTAGCATTTTTGTGCTGCAGGACCTGGATGGGGGATCAGACTGAGCTACTTGTGAATGTTTCTCATACTGGGGGAAGGCCTGATGCAGGACAGTTGTTCTGGCATACCTCAGCAGTTGAACCATTGGTGGAGACCAGGTAAATCTGGGCATACTGTCTGTAAAGGGGGACAGGACTTTGGTAGAGTTGCATATGCAAGGGCACTGTGCATACCTTTCTGTTGGATGCTTCGGGTATGTACAAAATGGGGAATGTGGGCAAGACATAAAAAAGCCTTTACAGATGCCCTGGATGATGACATTATCAGCTGTCACACAGTAAGAATGAAAGGGCTAGATGCAGATCTTCCCCAACGAATAGAGAAAGTCGTATAGGTGGTGGAGGGCTGATTACTGGCAGGCATCAGGGACAAAAAAAAATGCATCCCATCTAATTCTAAAGGACATATGGAATCAGGAACATGTAAATTGACCGACAGTAGCTATGGAAATGCAAGTTTTGGGAAGAAATGTTACCAAAAACACTTTCAGTGATGGTCAAATATTCCATTTCTACTACTGTTTTGCAATTGGGGAGTGTCTAGCCACATGTGGAAAAAAGCCTTACTCCGAGGTTTGTTGAAAGTGCTTTATGTGAGTTTTTCAAGAGGATTGGCAGTTAGAGAATGTGCTGTTGATCTGTCACCAGGAAATTGTGTAATCGTTAGAGACGTCACTGTGCCAGTTTAAATCCCATTAATCTTACCGAACTAATAAAAAAAAAAAAAAACACTGATTTCATGTAGTTCGTGGATATCGTTTAATGAAAGATTTGGCACTTTCGTTCAAAGAACTTCATCAGAATCTGTTACAAAATTGAAAATACACCTGTTAAGTACAAAATCCATTCTGTCATGCGATCAAATTGCACCAGTCTCTCACGCACACACACACACACACACACACACACAACCATCATTTTAAAACCTGAAACAGTATTCCGACCTTAAACACCTTTTCCATCCACTTTGACTTTGCATTTTCCAAAGAAACGTTTTAAAAACAACCCCAAAAAGTCATTACAAATAAATTCTTATTTATTATTGAATCAAATACCCATTTGCCTTTTTAACTTTATATTCCATTATCTTTATTTATAAACTTGATGACCTAAGTTTTAAGACTAGAGAAATGAGATATGGTCATTTAGTCCTGGGTTGGTTATTATATTTATTCACATTTCCCATACCACTTCCCTCAATATTATTTCTTGTTTTCCCATGCCCCACCTCTTAGGGTCTGTAACTACTTGTTCAAAAATGAAAAATAAAAAGTCTTGAAATGCATACAAGACAGTGTGCTTATATAATGCATAATTTATATTTCTTTCCATAATGTCTGTACTGTGTTCATAAGTGTGCTTTTTTAACTTTCTTTCAGTCTTTCCAACATAAAAACTAGGGTATGAAAGGCAGCTAGCTAAAATAACACCATCCTTTGTATCACAGTTATAATGGTCTGAACAGACAATCTGTCATACATTTGTACACTAATGTTGGGACCATCATGTATATGTTTAAAATATTTGCAGTAAACACATTTAGTTTCTTATTAATTTTAATTTCATTTTTGTTTTTGTGGATATTTGAATTCTTATCCTTTTAAAATGTTTCCCATGGTTATATACTATGAGTGGGATCTCTCTCAAATTTATTCTTAAGTTGTTTGGAATTTAGCATTCAACAGTTTCTGCTCGTCATCTGCCTGATATCATGCACATCTCCTGAGTATGGAAGTATCATAGAATTTACTGTATTACTTTCTTTTCCTCCTGTCAAAAATCTCAGTCATCATCATTCTCTTTCGGCTTTTCCCGTTAGGGGTCGCCACAGCGGATCATCTCTTTCCATTTCTTCCTATCCTCTGCATCTTGCTCTGTCCCACCAACTGCCTGCATGTCCTCTCTCACCACGTCCATAAACCTTATCTTAGGCCCATATATCCATCATCCCTCCTCAGCACATGTCCAAACCAATGCAATCTCGTCTCTCTTGCTTTAACTCCAAACTGTCCAACATGAGCTAACCCTCTAATATACTGATTCCTAATCCTATCCATCCTAGTCACACCGAGTGCAAATCTTAACATCTTTAACTCTGCCACATCCAGCTCCGACTCCTGCCTTTTTGTCAATGCCACCTTCTCCAACCCATATAACATAGCTGGTCTCACTACCCTCTTGTAGACCTTCCCTTTCACTCTTACTGGTACTCGTCTGTCACAAATCACTCCTGACACTCTTCTCCACCCATTCCACCCTGCCTGTACTCTCTTCTTCACCTCTCTTCCACATTCACCATTACTCTGAACTGTTGATCCCAAGTACTTAAACTCGTCCACCTTTACCAACTCTACTCCCTGCATCCTCACCATTCCTCTACCCTCCCTCTCATTTACACACATATATTCTGTCTTAGCCCTGCTGACCTTCATTCCTCTGCTCTCTAGAGCATATCTCCACCTCTCCAGAGTCTCCTCAACCTGATTCCTACTCTCACTACAGATCACAATGTCATCTGCAAACATCATAGTCCACGGGCCTCCTGTCTGATCTCATCTGTCAACCTGTCCATCACCACTGCAAATAAGAAAGGACTCAGAGCTGATCCTTGATGTAATCCCACCTCCACCTTAAACGGATCTGTCACTCCCACTGCAGTCCTCACCACTGTCACACTACCCTCATTACATATCCTGTACCACTCTTACATACTTCTCTGCCACTCCCGACTTCCTCATACAATACCACAACTCTTCTCTAGGCACCCTGTCATATGCTTTCTCCAAGTCTACAAAGACACAATGCAACTCCTTCTGAACTTCTCTGTATTTCTCCAACAACACTCTCAGAGCAAACATTGCATCTGTAGTGCTCTTTCCTGGCATGAAACCATACTGCTGATCACTAATCATCACCTCCCTTCTTAACCTTGCTTCCACTACTCTTTCCCATAACTTCAAGCTGTGACTAATCAGTTTTATCCCTCTGTAGTTACTGCAGCTCTGCACATCACCCTTATTCTTAAAGATAGGTACCAAAACACTTTTTCTCCACTCCTCAGGCATCCTCTGACTTTCCAAAATTTCATTAAACAATCTAGTTAGAAATTCCACTGTCATTTCTCCTAAGCACCTCCATGCTTCCATTGGTAAGTCATCTGGGCCAACAGCCTTTCCATTCTTCATCCTCTTCATAGCTGCCCTTACTTCCTCCTTGCTAATCTGTTTCACTTCCTGATTCACTATCCCCACATCATCCAACCTTCTCTCTCTCTCATTCTCTTCATTCATCAGCCTCTCAAAATACTCTTTCCATCTACTCAACACAATCTCCTCTCTTGTGAGTACCTTTCCCTCACTATCCTTTATCACCCTTACTTGCTGCACATCTTTCCCAGCTCTGTCCCTCTTCTAGCTAATCGGTACAGGTCCTTTTCTCCCTCTTTAGTGCCCAATCTCTCATACAACTCTCCATATGCCTTATCCTTAGCTTTCGCCACCTCTCTCTTTGCCATGCGCCTCATCTCCTTATACTCATGTCTACTTTCTTCATCTCTTTGACAATCCCACTTCTTCTTCACCAGCCTCTTCCTCTGTATACTCTCCTGTACTTCCTCATTCCACCACCAGGTCTCCTTGTCCTCCTTCCTCTGTCCAGATGTCACACCAAGCACCTTTCTAGCAGTCACCCTTACTAGTTCTGCTGTAGTTACCCAGCTATTCGGTAACTCTCCACTGCCTCCCAGTGCCCGTCTTAACTCTTCCCTAAACTCCACTTCACAATCACCCTTTTTTAACTTCCACCATTTAATCCTTGGCACAGCTTTCACACTCCTCCTCCTCTTCTTGATCACCAACGTCATTCTACATACCACCATTCTATGCTGCTTAACCACACTTTCCCCTGCCACCACTTTACAGTCTCCAATCCCCTTCAGACTGGCCCTCCTACATAGGATATAATCCACCTGTGAACATCTTCCACTCTTGTAAGTCACCCTATGCTCCTCCCTCTTCTTAAAATACGTATTCACCACAGCCATGTCCATCCTTTTCGCAAAATCCACAATCATCTGACCTTCTGCATTCCTCTCCTTAACACCATACCTACCCATCACTTCCTCATCCCCTCTGTTCACTTCACCAACATGCCCATTAAAGTCTGCTCCAATCACTAGTCAAAAATCACTAGTCAATCCTGTCAAAAATCTCAGTATTGGTTTGAAATGTTTGTCTGGCCTTCATAATTTCATGTCCTGTTTTCCCTAAAAAATGTATAGGGTAGTCCATATCGTAAAAGAAATGGATTTACTTTTTGGTCTATTTACAGAATATATCACTTGTTAATCTGTATAGCCTAATTATCCCTTAAGTATATTTATTTTTTGGTAATGAGGATGACAACTAGAATAATGTAAGTACATATTTTGTGAATGTTTCTTTTCTACAAATTGTGGATTCATAGTTTTTTTCTGTTGTATTTCTAATTGTACTAACATCTATAAAATTAATTTTATTAAAATCCATAACTGATGTGAATTTTAAAACAGATGTTTGATAAATATAATTTATGAACTCATTAAGTGCACTAATATCACCTTTCCATAAAATAAAAAAAAATCATCATTAATATAAATATTTTATATATTTAGATGATGATGCATATGTTTTTCTTCCCATATCAATAAAACTAAGTTAGCAAATACTGGAGTGAATGCCATGCCTATAGCTACCCCTGTGATCTGATGGAAATATTCCCCTTCAGAAAAGAAATAATTGTATAGCTATACTATTTCCAGTTAAGTCTGCCAAATTAAT
Source organism: Protopterus annectens (assembly GCF_019279795.1). Lineage (NCBI taxonomy): Eukaryota > Metazoa > Chordata > Ceratodontiformes > Protopteridae > Protopterus > Protopterus annectens. The sequence continues at coordinate 337,218,048 of NC_056745.1, read as the reverse complement.
AATGTCCCTGTTTGATAACTGCTCCCAACCACCAAGTACTTCAGAGAGCCATTTTAGACCTGTTGTTATATGGTATGACTGTAAAGAGATTTTCTATATCAATAGTGACAAACTGTCCCTGTCATATTTTACCTTATGCAAACTGTGTAGAAAAAAAACAAGATTTTTTTCAAAATATGTGATTTTTCTTTTGTTGTATCCTTTTACTTTCTGTCAATAAAAATGGCAGACACTTCAGTTTTGGAGCTGGCTGCTGCCATGGTAGGTTGCAAAGGTGGATTAATGATATCTATGAATCTTTGGAATACTGAAAAGGGTTGGCATATAAGGTGCCTTAACAAGTAAAAAGTCATTCATTTTTAGATATAACCCCTTGCATCAAATTGGCAAACAGGAAACAATCTTGTTATAAGCTATGAAGACTTCATTTTTGGAAACATTCACATATCTATGTCATTGTGTCATGGAAGATGCTTTTTTGGAGATATAATCTATTGAGTTCGTAATAACCACTCCACAGCCCTTATTGGGCCTCATAATTGTAATTTCTTAATTATTTGATAGTTCCAGCAATATTTTTTTCCACATTACTTGGATTATAATACAGACTTTTTTATTTACCATTAAGCTACAAAGGTCCTTCTCAGAAAACCTCTCAAAAGTGGTTATCGTGGGATGTAGTGGAGGATTTTTAGTAACTGTTTTTCTTGAAATTCTTTGCCAGTGTTTGATTTCCTTCTGTAGGTCAAAAAGTATATGGAAATTCAGTTTCCTACAGTATAACAATTAAAAGGTTGGAAATGTCCCTCTTAAATGAAGAAGCCCTTTTTAAAAGGGTAATGCATTCTTTATTCAAAACATTATTAATATAATTATATATTAAATTGTGACTTTTTATTAAATCCAAGGACCAATTTCCATTAATTCGATTTGTTGCCCCGGCCTCTTACCTGTTAGTGCATACAGAGATGAATTTTATAGCCTTCAAAAAGTCACCTGAAACAACTTGAAAAGATCATAAGGTTGGAAAAATTTACCTATTTTGGCATTTTTTTTTTTTGGTGGCCTCTGCCTTTATCTGTAAGACCTGTTTTGTTTGAAAGTGTATATGTGGAATAAACTGGGAAGCAAACTCCAGATCAAAGAACCTAGCATCAAAATAAGCAAATGACAGCAGTAACAGTAATGGAAAAAATATATTATGCGGTGCTTTCCAGGACTAAGCAAGTAAGCATCTTCTTATAGTCGGAAGTTATTCACTTACATGTATTGATACAAGTAATCTCTTTGGTGTAGAGAATAAAGTCCTGACTACAGTGCAGGCAACCCCAAATTCAATTAGTGGCTTAGGAATGGGTAGGAGCAAGGTGCCTTTGCTGACTTGCCCACCCTGGAGGGAAGGGAGACAGCTCTGGCTCACCTCAGAGACTTCTCCCAATGAGAACACTAGCTGTTACATCATTGGAGTGTGAGCCTACTGAGCTTGTACCATTAGATTGAATTTGCCCCTTTATCTGAGCAGAACACTGCATGTAGAGGTATGCTACTTCTTGGGACATAGCATTAGTCAAGTTCAGAAAAGCTGCTGAGGGGGTTGCTACCAGGAGGAGAAGGGTAAGCTGTCCTTTGGGATCAGCAAGCTAACCCACTCATTACCACATGATTTTTGTCTAGGCAGATATGGCTGATTGGGATTCCTGAGCAGGAACAAGTGGGCTATAGTTCTTTCAACTAGCCTAGGAATGTCCAGCTGCATTCCATCCCCCCCCAGAATGAATGGGTTGTTTGGGTGCTAGTAGAGGTGCTATAGGGTGAAGATCTGCAGTATGAAAAATAAATGCCGATACATGTATAAAAAGTAGAAAATTATGGAGGTTAAACTTACTGAAGGCCAGTTGGTTTCTTAGATTGATTACTGAATATATGAATTCTCATCCTGTCCCATATTCAGTTAGCCCCATTCCTGCACTGAGCTTGTCTGCATATTCTGTTTCCCATTCATAGCATATAATACCAAACAGAAGCAAGCCATTGTATCCCTTAATTCATTTATTCATTCATTCATTAATTCATTCATGTTTTTTTCTTTCGTCTTTCTCAGCAGTTTCAGTAATATATTATCTTTCTTTTCTCTTGTTCTCAACACTTCGAGAAATATGCTATTCTCCTTTTTCTGTTTAGGTGCTAAATACTTTGACTTTTTCCTGCCCCCACTAAAAGTTTCTTTTCAGTCATTTCTGCCTTTGTTTTTGCTTTTTCTTTCCTGTAATTCATACTGTACTTTTTAAGTCCTTTGACTTTCTGTCCTTCCTTTAATCTCCTGTTATCCATCAGATCATTGGATTTTATTTAGTATTTCTTCTGGCTGCTTTTATTTGGCCACCGTTTCTCCTTTCCTCCCGGATCTGGTGCTTAGAGCTGTTTTAAATCAAACCATTTCAAGCCTATGCCCCAATCCCTGTTCTCGTACTCCAGCACTCTCCTTACTATTCCTTTCAGTTCAGTTTACTGCTTCCTGTTCTCCATTTGTACACACTGTCTTGTAGTTCTGATGATGGATAGTGTAATGTGGTGTTTCTCGCTCTTTAATCGCAACGTTTTTTTACCTAGTTTTATTTTTAAATTCGTAGTGAATGCATTTATCTTAAATTGTCTGATGAAGCATTGCATGCAGCAACTGTAAAGCGCTTACGAATTAATAAATCACAGTTTTTATATATAGCCCTGGCATGTATGCGGTCTCCTGAATTTTTTATGTTGTGAATTTATTTTGTGGAGACTGCTTTATTTTGAGCAACGTTCCTGTTGAATTGGGATAAAAAATGTCTAGTCTACTCCGCTATCTCAGCCTACTCCTTTTAAATTTCTGTCTCTTCCTTTTTCTATTCCTGTCCTTCATGGTCTTAAAAGTTCATGGGTATGTACTGGGCAGGTCGATAGGAAGACCATGTAGGGATGTAACCAAATAAGTCACTGTTAGGTGCTTTGCTTCACTTGTGCCTCTTTGCCCATTCTTGAAGAGTTGCACATGCAATCACAGGGGTGAATATGTGAAAACCCAGGTACTACCTTGTTTAACATGTAGGGGAAGCTTGTTGTAAAGGTGTGAAATGCATTTCATTAGGTACCTCTTCCATCATCAACTCCTGTTTATTTGATGGTAGTTGGTGGAGGTATGAGAGGAGCCATTGCTTTTTGTGAAGGTGACTGAGGTCAAAGATGGCAAGGTCAGCTCAGTTAGTTAGAAGCTTGGAAGAGCAGACAGGGGAGGATGAGCATGCCCATCCTTGGAGGTGTGGGTTGGTGGCTGTGGTTGACCATGTCTCTAGCTTTGGGAAGTCGGACTTCACACCAGAAGGTGGGTGCAAGTTTGGGATAGGGGCCAGCTAGGTTGTGGCATGTGTGAGCGGTACAAGCCAGGGATAGTGGGCCATGGCTGTGTGAGTGAAGGAGTGCTTATGTGTGGGTTGCAAGACAGAGTTGCTCCATATCCCACCATTAACATGGAGACAAGGGGAGTTGGGGCATATACTCAGTTATGAGATGCCAGTGAGAACATAAAATTCCATGTTTGCTAGGATGACAGTCCCTCTGGACTGCTCTTGCCAGAGAAGACCTGGGGTATTTACACCTGTTGGGAATGAATGGGCTCAATTCTATGATCGCTGTGGCCGAAGTCAAAGGAATGGATGAAGGCAAAATGGAATACACCACATACATCGACCTGGCCAAGTGTTTGTCACAGTTCCCCACTCAGGCATAGTAGAAAAGCTATATAAACTGTGAATAAACCCGTATGTCACCTGATGGATTGCCATCTGGCTCACAATTAGGATGCAGATAATCAAAGCAGAGGAAGTTATTCGCAGACAGACCAGTCACCAGTGGAGTCCCCCAGGGTTCTGTGCTGGGACCTCTCTTGTTTGTCATCTACTTTTTTTGAAGTAAAAGCCAATACAAAAGGGCTCTGGCTGACTTAAAGCTAGGAGCAGTCATTGATTCTACAAATGATTTAGCCTTCCTGCAGAAAGGTTCGTCTCGGATAAAAAGCCTGAAACTAAATGCCAAAAAATGCATTATTGTGTCCTTTGGGATGATATCTACCCAGACTACCACACTGACAGTACGCCCTAAGCGTTGGTACAGTTTGGGATTTTTGGACTTGTGTGGACAGTGACCTAACTTTTTGACCAACATTGTTGTAAGAAAGTCATTCTATGCTGCACAGCTTATAAACAGTAGGACATTGCTTAGTCATTGTTCCCCTTTACTCAGCCCTCATTATGCCAGTGATTGAATATAATGTTCCCTTTAGCATGTATCTGTCCAGACACTTGCAAAAACTGGAACACCAACAGAAATACCTTACTAAAAGGATGCAGGACCTAAACAACATGTCCTGTATGGACTGACTCAATGCCCTGTCACTATACTTTGTATGCTCTCGGCTGCTAAGTGGCGAAATATGTCTGGCATACAAGGCATCCTCTGACCTGTTGCTGATGGACTTGTTGCACATCAGCAAGTCAAATGGCATCAGAAATACTCTGTCTAGGGAATCTAAGCCTCTTCTGCAACATTAACAGAATGGTTTGGAGGGACAGGCATATTTCACAGAGGATACGACTGTTGTGGAACAGAGACTACCCAACCACATAAAACAAAGTTCATCCCTGTCTATATTCAAGCACAACTTCAGTGTAGGGATGGGAAACTGAAAATTTACCCCAGGACCACCCCTGTACCACTAATGGATAGCGGCAGCTCCTAAATGCTTTTTTCCGTGTGTGGGTCCCCTCAAATTAACTATGGTATGATCCCATTTATTCTTATTAGGAATAATATATAATTATCAACCATGGGATCGGTAAGGACAATCTGTAACAAATGGGGGATAGCTTATTATGAACACAAAAAGGGAAATTGGCCAGGCTTGAAATAGCCCGCAAGGCAGCTAGCCTAGTGCTTACCTATGAACCTATGAAGGGGGAAAAAGATATAGAAAAAACGCATGCACTTTCATGGCACAGAAAGGAGTCTGTAGGACACCAGTTACAGTGAGAGGGCAAATAATCTGTCTGGGTAGCTGACAGATGCAAGTTCTGTGGGTTTTCTTGGTAAAAAAAGGGCAATTAGAAAGAAACTTGGGAGGGAGTCTCAAGTTGTGTAAGACACGTAAACCGGTAAATGCCAAAGGGAGCATTCAATTCATTGATGGTAAGATTATGGTTGAATAGAGGAGGGCTACATCTTCTTTTGATTTAGAGGAAATGCCCTTGGAGATTGGTTGGGATAATCTATGTATAAGACATAATGGTCAAATGATAGTGTGGTGGTAGTGTGGGTGCCCAGGTCTCTCTCAGTTTGGAGGTTTGGGATAAGATGAGTGAATTTCTGTTATCCCTGATAGAAATACACTGCATTTCCTAAGTCAGTTTGTGACAGCAGTCAGTACACTAGAAGTTCACAAAGTTAAGTCCCTGTTGAATGTCTGAGTGTGGCAGACCAGAGGATATGGTGTGCATCCAGATACTGCATGCTTTTGCACTACTTCACCAGATGAGGATATTTAT
>NC_056745.1:337164975-337202475 GCF_019279795.1 Protopterus annectens | reverse complement strand
TTCTGTTCTTCGCAGACATGCCTGGTTGAAGGATCAGAATTTAGCTGAGCATGTTAAGACCAGGATTTTGGATGCTCCTTTACAGTCTGATGTGTTGTTTGGACCGCCTGTGGAAGCAGTTTCAAAGAAAATTGGGATTTAATCACTCAAGACAGATGGGTGCTGGATATCATTCATCACGGTTACAGATTTTATTTCCACACAATGCCCCCTTTCAAAGGCATGCCAGATGTTCCTCCTCCACAAAGAAAAGAGGCTCACAAGCAAGTTTCTCAGTTACTCCAGATAGGGGCCATTCAGCCAGTCCCTGTATCAGAAAGGGGCTTCGGATTTTATTCTCGCCTGTTCCTAGTACCAAAGAAGGGGAACACGTGGAGACCAATTTTGGATTTATCTATCCTCAACACTTATCTGGACATTCCCAAGTTCAAGATGTTGACGTTGCAACAACTGTTACCTCTGCTGGGCAAAGATCACTGGATGGTAACTTTAGATCTCAAGGAAGCTTACCTTCATGTGCCTATAAGGCTAGGGTTGCAGAAAGTATCTGCGGTTTCAACTGGAGATTTTCATTATCAGTTCTCTGCATTGCCCTTTGGCTTATCTACTGCACCCAGAGTATTCACAAAGGTTCTGGCTCCAGTGATAGCTTACTTCAGGCTTCAAGGCATTCAAATCTATCCTTACTTGACGACTGCCTGATTCTGGCTCAAGAAAAGGAAGACCTTCTACGGCATCTGAATATGTCATAGCAGTGCTAAGATGCCTGGGGTATTCTGTGAACGAAATAAAGTCCAGTCTAGTACCTCTCAAGATATGTGCTTTCTGGGTGTGAGACTGAATACAGCAGCCCAGATGGCCTTTTAACCCCGGACAAACAAAAGAGTCTGTCACTTTACTTCCATCAACTATCTCATCAGTCCGTGCTGACTGCAAGGACAGTCCTTCAAGCATTAGGGTTCATGGCATCTTAGATTCTGGTGCTTCCCAATGCCAAACTGCATATGAGGAAGCTGCAATGGTATCTCAAAATGTATGGACACAGCACTGCCAGGATTTGGACACTGTCATTCAAATAATACCTTGCCTTCAAAAGGAATTCTTGTGGTGGGCTCAGGAATGTTACCTAAACAAGGGACTCTCTGTGACCCGCCAGAGGCGAGTCAGATTTTAACGACAGATGCCTCGGACACTGCTTGGGGAGCTCATCTAAATGGAAAGTGGATACAAGACAAGTGGCCTGCCAGACTACAGCATCTACATATCAACATGAAGGAGATGTTAGCAGTCCAGTTTGCATTGATGGCTTTCAAGGAGTTACTTCTTCCAGGGCAGGTGTTGATTCTAACAGACAACACAACTGTCATGTGGTACATCAACAAGCAAGGGGAACACATTCTTATCCTCTATGCAGGCAAGCAATGATTTTATGGGAGACTGCGTTAAGCCTGCAACTAACTCTTCAGGCAAGGTTTCTGCCAGGAGCACAGAACTCCCTAGCAGATGTGTTAAGCAGACAAATCATGGATCCCCACGAGTGGAAACTGGATCTTCATGTATTTCAGAAATTGACAGTGTCATGGGGAACTCCAGACATAGATCTGTTCGCTTCTCCACTAAATCACCAGCTGCCAAAGTATTGCACAAAGGGGTTTCATCACACAGCTTGGAAAGTGGATGCTCTGTCTTTCAGTTGGAAAACCTTCATGTCTATGCCTTTCCACCTCTGCCTCTTCTTCCAAAGGTATTATTAAAGGTCAGACAAGACAGGCCAAGGATGATTTTGATAGCTCCAGATTGGCCTCGCAACACTGGTATCCACTACTACGGAGTCTGGTAAGGAAGCCTCCATGGCCTTTACCTCTGATTCCTCATCTGTTATCTCAGCAAGATGGTCATCTGCTCAATGTCAAGCTTCACTCTTCATCTAACAGCCTGGCATATTCTCTCTTGAAGCACAGCAGGTCTCAACTTCCTCAGCAAGTTTTAAATGTGATTATGGAAGCTAGAAGACCTAGTACAAGGAAGGTGTACGCAGACAAATGGAAGAGATTTTATTTTGGAGTTCAGCAAAGAATTTGGAGATTTCTGAGCCTAATTTGAGTGTGGCTCTTCAATATCTTACTGAGTTATTGGACAAAGGTTTGTCCTTCTCTTCCATTAAGATTCATGCTGCAGCAATTTCAGCTCATTATGATTGTGACCCACCTTTGTTTTCGCATCCTTTGTTCAAGCAGTTTCTTAGAGGGGCAAAGAATATAAGACCCCACGTAGAGCTCCTACTCCTGCTTGGGATCTCAATTTTGTGTTGGAAAAACTTACTCTACAACCTTTTGAGCCTGCGGCTACTGTTGAGTTGAAATACTTGTCATGGAAGACTGCTTTTCTGTTGGCCATTACTTCTGCAAGAAGGGTGTCTGAGTTGCAGGCCCTTATGGCAGTAGAGCCTTTTTGATTTTCCATAAGGATAGGGTATCATTACGTACTAATCCTTCCTTTATGCCTAAGGTGGTTTCTAGTGTGGCTTTAAACCAAACTATTCATTTGCCTACTTTTTATGCAGATCCCCAAAATAAAGGGGAAAAGATTTTTCACACTTTAGATGTACACAGGCAATTGAGATATTATTTAAGCAGGACTAAGGTTTTTAGGCAGTCTCGGCGGTTGTTTGTTTCTTTTGTTTTGAGTTCACAGGGCAAGCCTGTGTCAAAACAAACTATTTCCGTGGATTGGCTTTGCATTGCATTTTGTTATTCCCATCATGGCAAGGAGATTCCAGCTGGGATTAGGCCTCATTCCACTAGGGCTACTGCCACTTCAACAGCATTTCTAAGGGGGGTGGCAACTAAGGATATTTTGGAAGCAGCTACTTGGAGTTCAGTGCATACTTTCTCTAAGCATTATCATCTTCCTATCTACTCTAAGTCTAGGGCTGGTTTTGCCACTGCTGTTTTGCAGGGCATGTTATCAGCTCCTACTTCCTTATAATTTGCCAGCCTCCCTTTCCTCTGCTTTGGGATTCTACCAATAGTGAGGACTGCAGCAATGGAAGACTAAGAATATAGTACAGTTTTGTACCTACCATAAATGTAGATGTTCGAGGATTCCATTGCTGCAGTCCAATTTACCCTCCTCCTTCCCTCTGTGTTTAGGGGTGGTTGTGTAGGTGAGTTTACATGCTTATATTTTTGTATATATTGTTGTATATATTGTACATGTTTTTGGTGCAGGTTTTTGGGACTTGTCTTTTTGGGTCTTCTGACATCTGGGGCAAGAAAAGACTGAGGAAATGGCGTCGGTCATGCGCATTAGTACCCTGACGTACTGACGTCCGTCTAAGGCGCCATGACCGACGTCAGCCTTATACTCTGGTATTCGGGCCGACTGGGACGCGGACTATACCCAATAGTCAGGACTGCAGCAATGGAATCCTCGAACATCTACATTTATGGTAGGTACAAAACTGTACTTTATCGGTCACATTAAAGGTGGGAAAAGTTTTGAAATGATTTATTGCGGTCTCATTTTTTTACATCACAAAAACCTGGCATTTTAATGGGTGTGTACACTTTTTATATCTACTGTGTGTGTGTGTGTGTGTGTGTGTATATATATATATATATATATATATATATATATATATATATATATATATATATATATATACACACATATATATATATATATATATATATATATATATATATATATATATATATATATATATATATATATATATATATATATATATATATATATATATATATATATATATATATATATATATATATATATATATATATATATATATATATATATATATATATATATATATATATGTATATATATATATATATATATATATATATATATGTACATATATTTACACACACATATACATATATATATATATATATATATATATATATTTTTTTTTTTTTTTGCTTTCTAATTGAAATTTTTACTATAAGTAATGTCAATAATCAATCCTAAACCACACACTGAAAGTCAAATCTGAATTCATAATCTTGACAAACCCACCCCATTAAATAAAGATTCTGTGCCAGTGTCCTGGTATAGTTAGATATGTGCCACTGGAGTATATAGTAGTAATAATTTTTGCCAAATGTTTACTTTCTCAGTAACTACTTTTTTTCTGTAGAAGTCTACACTGTTTTGTAAATTGTATTAAGATGTGTTCACTACTTATTAGACCCGCTGAGTATGATGCCTAACCACACACACGCAGCAGTTGAATCCTCCACAGAGGTTCCTCGGTTGCAAACAATATGTCCTGTGCAGATCGACTCAAAGCAACAGTTAGCATCAGCAAAAGAACACCATCCCCATGGTGAAGCATGGTGTTGGCAGTATCATGCTTTGGGGTTGCTTTTCTTCAGCTGGAACTGGGGCTTTAGTCAAGGTAGAGGGAATTATGAACAGTTCCATATACCAGTCACTTTTGGCCAAAAACCTTCAGGCGTCTGCTAGAAAGATGAAGAGGAAGTTCACCTTTCAGCATGACAAAGACCCCAAGCATACATCCAAATCAACAAAAAAATGGCTTCACCGAAAGAAAATTAAAGTTTTGGAATGGCCCAGCCAGAGCCCAGACCTAAATCCAATAGAAAATCTGTGGGGTGACCTGAAGAGGGCTGTGCACAAGAGATGCTGTCACAATCTGACAGATTTGGAGCGCTTTTGAAAGGAAGAGTGGGCAAATATTGCCAAGTCAAGACTCCTACCCAAGAAGACTGAATGTTGTAATTAAATCAAAAGGTGCTTCAATGTATTAGTTTAAGGGTGTGCACACTTATGCAACCAGCTTATTGTACGTTTTTTATTTTTTATATTTATTCCCCTAACAGATTTGTTTTTCAATTGAATTGTACAGGTTATAGGTCACATTAAAGGTGGGAAAAGTTTTGAAATGATTTATTGCGGTCTCATTTTTTTACATCACAAAAACCTGGCATTTTAACGGGTGTGTACACTTTTTATATTTACTGTGTGTGTGTGTGTGTGTGTGTATATATATATATATAGATATATATATATATATATGTGTGTGTGTGTGTGTGTGTGTGTGTGTAATATATATATATATATATATATATATATATATATATATATATATATATATATGTATGTATATATATATCTATCTATATATACATATTTGTACACACACATATACATATATATATATTTTTTTCTTTCTAATTGTAATTTTTACTATATAAGTAATGTCAATAATCAATCCTAAACCACACACTGAAAGTCAAATCTGAATTCATAATCTTGACAAACCCAACCCATTAAATAAAGATTCTTTGCCACTGTCTTGGTATAGTTAGATATGTGCCACTGGAGTATATAGTAGTAATAATTTTTGCCAAAAGTTTACTTTCTCAGTAATTACTTTTTTTCTATAGAAGTCTACACTGTTTTGTAAGTTGTATTAAGATGTGTTCACTACTTATCAGACCCACTGAGTATGATGCCTTACCACACACATGCAGCAGTTGAATCCTCCACAGAGGTTCCTCACAAAAAGAATTCCAGTTGCAAACAACATGTCCTGTGCAGATCGACTCAAAGCTCTGTTCTGTACTCTATTTCCTATAGACTGTTGAGAGATGATCTGTGCCTGGCATACAGGCATCCTTGCACATCTGCAAAACCAGTAGCATCAGAACTACTTTATCTATGGACTTGAATCTTGATTGCTACATGAATAGTACTTGTTGGTGGGAGAGGTATGTGTCTCAGAGAATTCCTCTCTTGAGAATCAGAGTTCTTCCTTAACCCTTTTCAAGTTTATCCTGGAGCAGTGGATGGAAAATTGAAAATTCACCCCATATCTAGCACCTTTGTCTGTAAATCATACTCTAGCTGACGTATACCCCCTTAAAATAACCTCCAAGGCTCAAAATACTTTTGGGATGCATGGCGGGTTTATAGAGGCTTCAGTGGTTGATAGCCTAGTATATACCCATGAACCTGTAGGCTTCAGCATAGGGACAGAGTGGTCAGAGTTGTTTTCTTTCACTAAAGATTGTAGGTTGGATATGTTTTGTGCAATACCTTCAGAATGAATATGGAGAAGTATCCGATTCCCTTTTTTATGCCATTGTTCACCTTGACCTCGCTAGCCATCAAGCTCATGCTATACTGACCTTTTCATTCTCTTTTCCCTGTTTAGACGTGGCATCTCGTATCCTAGTGTGGGAAGTGGTCCGTTATGAAGCGGATTGCCTTCTGATAAATCTGTAATCTTTGTCTTCTGGTTACCAAGTAAACCTTATTTTGTTGCTCAGGCTGAGAGCAAGAGTTAAATGTCAGTGACCTGTAATTAATGGATGTTTCTTTGTCATATTTAACCTAACCCCTTTTCTGGTTGCAGATGTGTTTAGCGTATTATGTCAGCTCCTCAGTGCGGCTCTCCACATGTGCAGATATAGCTTTCACATAAGCACAGCTTGACTAAGTCAAGTGGTCCTCCCTGGTCCTTAACATTGCATGATGTACACATCTTTCAAACCAAGGCATCAGCATTGCAGACCTCCTTTGAGAATGGGAGGAAGGACATTGGCTAGTCAGTCCAACTCTCCCCTCTAGGGTTCCACTCATGCCCAGGTCAGTGTAATATACATCTGTATGTGCAATATGAACACTTGATGTCCATCAGTTTATTTTTGCAGTTATAAGCTTTGGACAGAATTCATTATGCTTTATTGCTAGGGTGTAAAAGTAAGCTGTGCTTTGTTCTGCTAAGAAAGCTTTGTTCATTTTTTCTGTTTTATTTTCTTCTTTATTTAGAGAAACCACCATCACCATCACCAGTTCAGCTGATCCGTGCTACCACTGACTCCATTCAGGTAAAATGGGGAGAAGTTCTGACTGCTGAAGCCTACCTTTTACAGATACAATCTGAGTCCATTTCTCCACTTCAGCCAGTTTCAACTGCTGCTTCTCCAGTCAACTCCGAGAGTGTACCTGTGACGTCTGTTGGTGCTTCTAAGCCTGTCTCAGCCATGTCTACAGCTCCTGTGCAGGTGTCACAGGGAGGGGCTGTAATACTACCTTTGGGTGCTTCAGTATCTTCTGCAACAGATCAACAGAAAGGTACGTTTATATAATACGAGTTTATCATGGCACCTCTCTGGCCAAAGTTCTTGACCATTTTTTTTTTGCAATAGCCAGCACTGACCACATAAGAGAATATTGATTACTACTTATGCTTACAGGTACTGGAATATTATACCGAATCATGGTTTTTGGATAAAAATGAATCTGTCTGTCCACAGAGCTTGATAAAATACTTGTATTTGTTCCCACTATTTTTTAACCATTATACACTTTACAAATGTTCCCAGTCTGCTTACATATTGTTTTTACATCTGCAACATATGACGTGGTAACTAATAACTTCATTTGCAGCAATCTGCTCCTTGTACTGGAGTCCTGGTATGTTTTTCTGCACCTCTTCTGCTACTTTATTACAAGATCAAATAAATTATTTTCTGTGGATCACAAGATAGTGTAAGCTGATATGATTTAGTGTCTGCATTTAAAGAATGCATTTTATCATAGACTTTAGAGTGTGTGTAATTGAGGGTATGACAGATGTTTGAACCTTCAAAAGTTCAAACACTAAGACATTCACCATAACAGTTCAAATCACAAATATGTTTGTGACGGTGTTGCAGTAGCTGTCACAGCCAACTAGTGATATCTACTGTCATTAGCTTTGGAAATAAACCTACGGATTTTCTTAGGGGGAACCTATAGTAGCGCTGTGTTGTGCTGTCAATTAAGAGTAGTAACAGAAAGCTTAGTCTGCCATATTTCTAAAGTGGGACTTTTTTATAGAAATGTGTAATCTTGCAGGATAGACAATACACACAACCAATGCAAAGGCTTGGATTTGAATTTTTCCAAAACTGAAATTTCACTTTTATAGAATTTGAGTTGTTACTATTCTCGGATATCACATTAAGGTGTTTCAGCTGCAAGTGTGTGTGACTGCAAGTAAACATTTCAGTACATTTGCTGTTTTCCTACTTTTTTGCAGGGTTCAGCTGCCCAAATAGGTACTGTCCTGCATAAAGAAGGAGAAAACATAACACAATTTAAAGCCTGTATTCTAAACTTACAGTCAAAACATTTTTTAACTGTCAAGATATCAAATAGTAAAATGTCTTGTGCTCAACACATTTTTACTGTTTGACATTTTGGCATTGTGATTAAGAAGGTATGAAAGCATATAGGCACATTTTAGTTGTATTTCACAAGTGTTCATTCAGTCAGAGGTATTTCTGTAGTGTTACATGTGGAAGGCTGAAACCATTAAGGCTTATGACAACTAACTGTCCGCTGAAGTCTAGTTATTGTGGACTACTGAATAAGAATGTTACTGTTTAAGTAGTTTACTCAAAGGTCAGTTGCATATCAAAGCAATGTCATTGTACAGTAAAGTCTACAGCTGACTTGTTGAGGGTTCTGGTTTAAGGAAAACAAGGTTATATGCATATAAAATGTTAATAGAGAAGAGAAGTAAAGTATTTCCTGAATAGAATTAAGAGAGGGGGGTCCAGAACCAAAACCTGTGGCATGTCTGCCTTTAAGACCCTATTATATGAATTACTATTCAAAGAAGTCACCCTGTAGATTCTACCAAGCAGATAACATGCAGGTCAGTTCATTACACCTGACCCACATTGTAGTAAGTAGTGATTGGTGGCTGCCAGTTTTGAATGCTGTTATAAAATTAGTGAATATATCTTCTGTTACTTGTCCCATGTGCCATGGCTTAATTGATGGAATTGGAAACCATATATACATATATACATATGTAGTGTGTGTGTGTGTGTGTGTGTGTGTGTGTGTGTGTGTGTGTGTGTGTGTGTGTGTGTGTGTGTGTGTGCGCATATATATATATATATATATATATATATATATATATATATATGGGACCCCTACAGAATTTTGAAGCTTAAAAGTTTGAGATTCATATGATCGAAGTTTTAAAACTTCGAAATTCATATGATCGAAGTTTTAAAACTTTGAAATACTGAATACTTTTGTCAGACTCAAAGCCAGTCACAAGTGGTGTCCCACAGGGCTCTGTCCCGGGACCCCTCTTGTTCGGCATTTACTTCTCAGATGTGAAAGCAAACATGGGAGGGTTGTGGCTGACAAAGTTCGCAGATGACTGCAAACTAGGCGCCATAGTCGATACACCAGCTGACACACACATCCTACAGAAAGGCCTCACCGAAACGGACAACTGGTGCCGAAATCACGGCCTTAAACTGAATGCCAAGAAATGTATAGTCATCCCCTTTGGGAAAAACAAAATACCCACAAATTATCACATAGACAGTAACCCACTGAGTACCAAAAAAGTAATCAGAGACCTGGGGACCCAAGTTGATAGTGACCTCTCATTTGACACCCACGTTGCCAAAGTGGTTAGAAAGACTTTCTACCTTGCCCACCTTATGAAGGGGTTCACATCCAGATCAAAGGAGGTCATCGTGCCCCTGTACTCCTCCCTTATCAGGCCCATGATTGAGTACAATGCCCCATTTGGTATGTACCTCACCCGGCACTTACAACAGCTGGAGAGACCCCAGAAGTACCTCACCAAGAGGATCAAGGGTTTCCAACATATGTCATATGCTGCCAGGCTAAAGAAACTCCAGCTCTATTCAGTAGCATACCACCTGCTCAGAGGTGATCTGTGCCTGACATACAAGGCCATGTCTAACCAGGAATTGATGGACATGCTCCACCTCAAAAAATCAAAATCCATAAGAACCACGAGAGCCAAAGATTTAAACCTCAGTACAAACATGAATAGAACATGCTGGAGGGACAGATTCATAACTCAGAGGCTTTCCATACTCTGGAACAAAATCCCAGTCCATGTTAGGCAGAGCCCCTCATTGACTCTCTTCAAGAGAAATCTTGACGAGTGGATGGGAGATCGTAGGTTTACCCCGGGGGTCACCCCTGTGTCGCTACTTAACAGAGGCACAGTAAACTAATTTTAATAAGTAGGGGGTCTTCAATGTGTCACTACTAGACAAAGGCACAGTATTCTAAATTTATTCTATACACCTTAGTACCACTACATGGGGTGGCGAAAGCCACATCTCTAGGGCTAGGCTTGCAAATGCCTCAGGGCAGATAGCCTAGTACTAAACTATGAAACTATGAACGGAGATTGGCATACAGTGCATAACAGGAGATTTCCCTTTTCCTTGCTGTAGTGCAAGCCCCCCCTGCAAAAACATGATTTTGTGATGTGTTGACTGCTTTATTCTGTGGGGGGGGGGTTCTTAATTTCGACATTCCAAGATCTCGATGTTCTGAACATCAGGGTTTTGGTATTTGAAATTAAGAAGTGAATTCATATATGGATGTAGGACTGTCCATCAAACACACGTTTCACGGAAAAGTAAATGGACAACCTCAAATTCCTGAAAGTCTATTTTGTTGAAAATGCACTTTTGCCAGAAAGTAAGTAAGCAAACAGTTGTTTGCATGTAGGTTTAATTTTACATCAACTTGTGGTGTAGATTGTACAACTTAAACTTTTGCTTAGATCGCGGTACAGTAAAGATAAGACAATATTTCCTTTTCCCCACTGTAGTTTGATCTCAGAGTGAGAATATTAAAGTAAGAGAGGTGTGGGGGGTGCAGGGGGCTTGTCCCCCTGCATAAACATGAGTAGTCTTTTATTTTTTAATATTTTGAGTTTTTTTTTTTTTCCGGAAGTGCATTTTCGATAAATGGACTTTTGCAAAAGTGTGTTGGGTGGTTTATGTTTCGGTGAAGCGTGTGTTCGATAGAGAGTCCTAGATATATATATATATATATATATATATATATATATATATATATATATATATATATATGGATTCACTTCATAATCTCAAAATACTGAAACATAATTTCACTATTTCAAAACTATGAAACCGAATCCTCAAAACATCGAAACTACAAAACCCCGAGGCCAAAACCGCGAAATTCAAAACACCGAACAAACCGTATGCACTACACCATACATACACCACAACACCCACATCACAACATAAACAAACAAAAACTACACACATACATGACTCGTACACACATAAGCAGGGGGGGCTGCGCCTCCCCCCTACACCCTCCACTCCCCCACTCATATATACCAACTCCAAGATCGCACAAACAGGAAACAAAAGCAAATTCACACACGCACATTCTCCAGTCCCTCACACACATCAAACATATTAGCACACTCAAACACAATCTTACCCCCACTCAAAACCCTTACAAAACACTCACTTACCTGACAAAACACCTAGATCCACACACGACACTGCGCACCATAAGCACACAAACCGAGACATCACGTAGCATAAGGCCATAACTGCGAATTTGAGATATTCGAATTCGCAATTATGAACTTTCGCTATTTTAAACATTCAAGTTTATAGTCTCGAGATAATGAAATTCGACATTTCAGTATTTCGAGATTATAAACGGCTCCTATGTATGTATGTATATATATATATATATATATATATATATATATATATATATATATATATATATATATATATATATATATATATATATATATATTTACACACACACACACACACGCAGTGTGTGTGTGTGTGTGTGTGTGTGTGTGTGTGTGTGTGTGTGTGTGTGTGTGTGTGTGTAAAATGGCTGTGAAAGTGCTAAATCCTGCCCACAGCCCTTGCTGGCAGTCATTTAGAATCTCATAGTTAGTGTCTTTAAGCATTTGTTCATAGAGTATTTTTTCCAGTGCTTTAGCAAGTGGGCAGATATTAATGCTGCCTGCTTGGCCTGTAGTATTCTGTGTATTGGGGCTGACTGTTTTTTTAGATGAGGTATTATATTGGCAGATTTCCATTTAAAGAGTATTATTCATGTGGTAAAGTTAGGTTTTAAATGTAAGAAAGTGGCTCATCAGTGAATGTGTGTGTGTTTTAGGAATTTTGTGTGGATGTAATATGGGGATACTAAACAATATTCAACTGTTTGCCGTTATTTTAAAACATTTTGTGCTAATTTTTTGTCTATAGATTTACAGTGAAATACTGTTTCTCCTGAAATCAGTTTGTTTGCTTTGGGGTGGATATAGATGTATTCTGGAACTGCTAAGTTGACAGTAGTGAGTACAAGTTCCTTAACCAGTCCTTGGAAAGCATATCATTATTTAACTACATAACTTCAAGTTTTACAGCTAGGGATTTTCAAAACAGTTTTGGCTGATCCATTGGTGCAGTCTGCTGATTTCTGATAAAAGTCACTTTAGCTCCTTCAGTTGCTACATTCATTTCTGTTTTGCAGGAAAGTAATATTTGTTGCTGTTAGAGTGATCCCTTTTCTAGTTGTATTATGCCTTACTCTGATTAGTGATTTTAAAGGTGGGTTTAACCCAAGTATGGTATTGTCTCTTCTCCATTCTTTGACTTGATGTTAATAGAAAAAGCGTAGCCTTCACTGGTATTTGGAGGGTGCAGAAGCTGGTTAGTACTATTATTTTCCTGTGAGATAGGGCTCGAGTCAGTACAGTTAAGTTCAGACAGTGGGGCTGTTTCCAAGAAATTGAGCACATCAGTATTAGCGTAGGAACATTTAATGTAATAAAGAAGAAGGAGACAACTATTGAGCACTAATAACGGGGTTCGTATCACATAGTCGAACCTTTACAAGTTCGAACCACATATGGTCGAAACCATAAGTTTGAATTTGTAAAAGTTTGAGCGTTTGAATGGAAAGCTCCATAAGTGAATGTGGTGCAGTCTCGGAGTTGGTATATTTAAGTAGCGGGGGGTGTAGGGGATGCAGGGGGGCTTGCCCCCTGCTTACAACAGTTTATTTTGTTGTCCGTTCTTTTTTTCTTTTTTTTCCGTAGTCGAAGTTTTGTAAATTCAAACATAATGGTTCGACCATTAGGTGCTCAGTGTTATGGAACTTTGACTATGTGATATAGACCCTTAAAAATGTGGTGATGTGGGTTACATAGAGCATATTTGAGGAAATCATTGTAATCCTGACATCTAGCAGTTTTGTAGCCTAATTTGAATTAATCGTAGTAACCCACTGAACTACCCGTGGCATGTTATGTAGTGAAACATGTCTCTGTAGTTGATTTTTTTGTGCCTGCTGGTAACTTGCATGTAGGACATCCAATACTGTAATGTTTTATTTTATAGGAAGAAAAATTTTAGAGATGAAAGTATTATAGTGCAAGAGATCTTGAAAGATGCATGTAAGTGTGACTATAAGAAGTGCCAGAAGTAAATGTGTCGATATTGAAGACTGTATGTATAAATGAGAGCTGATTTATAGATTTCTAAAGAAAAATGTATAGGTTTATAGGTTGGTACTGGGCTATCTGCCCGAAGGCATATATATTAGCCCAGTCACGTTGTGCGGTATTCACCGCCCCTTTAGTAGTTCCCTAGACCCTTGTACTAGCAGCTAGTAGCCTTGGCCCCTATCTAGTAGTGCTGTTGGTGTGATCCCCGGTGTGAACTTTCTGTTACCCATCCACTCATCAAGGTTCCTCTTTGAGTGGTAGTGAGAGGCTCTGTCTTATGTAGATTGGGACCCTGTTCCATAGTAAGGGAAGTCTCTGCGAAGGGAATCTATCCCTCCAGCATGTTCTATTCATTGTTGTGTTGAGGTTTATATCCCTAGAGTGTGTAGCTCGAGTAGATTTGGTTTTGCTAAGATGGAGCATGTTCAACAATTCTGGGTTGGACATGGCTCTCTACGTTAGACAGCGATCACCTCTGAGAAAGCGGTATGCAACAGAGAACAGTCTTAGCTTTTTCAGTCGTGTTGCATAGGGCAACTGTTTGAGGCCAGTAATCCTCTTGGTTAGGTACCTCTGTGGTCTCTCCAGCTGCTGGAGATTTCTAGCCAGGTACATTCCAATTGGTGCATTGTACTCGATAATGGGTCTGATGAGGGAAGAGTAGAGGGGCACCATTACATCCTTAGATCTTGATGTGAACCCTTTTGTGATCAGATGGGTCACATAGAAGGATTTTCTAACCACTTTGGCAACATGGTTATCAAAGGAAAGCTGACTATCTACTTGGGTCCCTAGATCCCTTATTTCTTCTTCAGATTTCAGGGGATTACCTCCTATGTTGTAGTTTGCGGGTACTCTGTTTTTTCCAAAGGGGATTACTACGCATTTTTTTGCATTTAGCTTGAGACCATGACTTTGACACCATGCATCAATCTCATTTAGGCCCTTCTGGAGGATCTCCATGTCGGTGGGAGACTCTGTTATAGCACCCAGTTTGCAGTCATCCGCAAACTTAGTCAGCCACAGCCCTTCCGTACTTGCTTGTACTTCTGAGAAGTATATGCCAAACAGGAGGGGCCCTAGGACAGAGCCCTGAGGCACACCTTGTTACAGGTCTGGATTCGGACATAGATCCCGCTACTCTTACTTTATGGGATCTGTTTGAGAGCCAGTTTGCGATCCATCTTGTGACGTAAGGGTTTATGCCCAGGCTGGTGACCTTATCAATAATACCTGAATGGGGAATGGTGTCAAATGCTTTAGCAAGGTCAAGGTAAGCCATGTTTACCTCCTTTCCCTTATCTATAGCCTGAGTAACTGTCTTAAAGAAATCCACCAGGTTCAGGAGGCATGATCTGCCCTTGAATTAAATGCTCTTGTATGAAAGAGAAAAGTAAATTATGGTATTACAGGCTTTTAAGATCACATATCAACAATGTTAAGAATTGGGAAATTAACCAGCACAATTACCAGAGAAAGATTGTGTAAGATGGACTATGGTGTGATTAAAAGGAATGAAAATATTTCTTGCAATTGTAGGAAGATCATAAGAATGTGAAATGTTTTATAACAATGTGATAAAATGACAGAGCTGAAGATATGAATTATAGTGAAAGAAAATGGGATGAAATAACTTGCCAAAAGATGATGTGCAAGTTCTTTGAAACATTAAAAAGAAACAGGGTATTAAAGATAGGCAAGCACAAAAATATATGAAAGTAATAATGTTAGAGTGATGTAAAAGACAAAGATATAGACGAAATGTAGTAGTACCCTGTACAACAAAGAAAATGTCGTACATGGATAAGGTAAAAGGCAACAGAGGAGGGTTTTTCAGTAATATAAATAGGATAAAACAGGTGGAAAATGTTTAATAAAGGACTTGTAGGGAGAAAAATAAAATAATGAAAATTGATTTAACAGAAGAGGAAAATGAGGTAATAGATAAGAAAACAGAATGGGAAGAGTTAAAGGAAGCATTAAGAAGGTATGAGCGAAACAACTGCGCCAGGGAAGATGCAGCAGGATGTGCGAGTATTACAGAATGTTACAGGTTTGTCATTTAAACAGTGTGATGGAAGTGCTGAATAAATTATATAAAGGGAAGGTATGAAGCTGAAGGCAGTGGCAAGTTTTATTGGGAATAATAAAGGAGAAAAAGATAGCTTGAGTAATAGGTTCATAGGTATGTACTGGGCTAATGAATACTAGGGGGCCTTTTTAAACATAACCATGCATCCCAAATGTCTGCCAAGTTTTGGTACTCTTGATAAGTGTAACAGGGGCTTGGGAGATGAAGCATTTGCAAACAGGTGCCTGGTGGACGAACAATTTACAGGTTGCCTGTTTCCATTGGAGACATAGTTGCCAAACCAGGGAGGCATTTCCCGTTTCCCATCCAGTTGTCCAAGTTACACTTGAATTGCTTTAGGGAGGAACTCTGCTTCACATGGATGGAGAATCTGTTCCAGAGAAGTAGTCATCTCTCTAAGATTCCATACCTGTCACTCCAGCAAATCCTGTTTATATCACAGACTAGATTTAAGTCTTTAGAATGAGTAATTCTGCTGAAGGAGACTAAAGAGGTTGGATAATGTGAAAAGCTGCATGAGGAAGTGGGGGCTGTAGCCATGCTCCATGGTGTTGAAGTTTAAAACCCTGGTTAAACAAGAAAAAGAATTACCCCTTGGCTGCTTAGATAACAAATGTGCCATGAGCAGCTCTCTTTCTGGTGATGAGGAATTAATGGGTGGTAGTGGTTAGCTGCTCAGCAGGCATGGAGAATAGAATTAGAATACAAAAAAAGAAGCAGAAGTGGTAAGTAAGGGAAAATGTTGCATAAAGCTGAAATAGCAGGGATAGGAGGAATGGAGTAATTAACTTTAGCTGTCAGTAAAGCCTTTGGTAATATAAAGCAGGCAGTATTATGGAAAGTCTCGGAGAAATATGAGGTAGGACATAACATTTATACAGTGATGTAAAAACAAGTGAACATTTCTTGTGTGGGCTACTGAAAAATGGCTATTTATATAATCTCTATATATGCTGAATGATATAAAATAAATGTAATGAAATGGGTGTGTCCACTTAATGCATGGCTTTTTGTAATAGCAGTGAAATAGAATTGCTGTGTCTTTCGGCTTATCCCAGTTAGGGCTTAACACAGAGGAACTCCAGTCCGCTATTGTTTGGTAATGGATTTTTACATGCCGAGTTACTAGCCCTGACGCGCAACCTTCAATGAAGGCACGCCCATTCACGCATGCCTCCACACAGAAGACGCTCTAGCTGAGAATCGAACGCAACAACGTCTTGCTGTGAGGCGACAACGCTACCGCAGAATACAATGTTAAAACAATTGGTGATTGGATTAGTGTTTTTGCTGTAATATAGATTTTTACAGATAGTGTCCCATTAGGAAGAAATGAGGAAGTAGAAGAAAAATGCACCAAGTTAGTAATAGAAGAATTGAAGGTGGTTGAGACTTAAGGTTAATCAAAGAAAGAAAAAAAAAATAATGGCTGTGAATGTAAAGGGTATGAAATGGCTGTTAGGTGACAAAGACTGCTATCAGAAATTAAGAATACTTTGGGGAAAAAGACAAAAAAAGAAGGAATGTAGGGCTGTGTTCTTGCAATATTGAGAAGAAAAACAAGCCTGAAGAAGATAGAGCTTGTATTATGAAGAAACGTATGTAGAGAAGGTGTGTCTGGATATATGATATGAGTGTATATGGTGCCAGAAAAGTGCCAGACAAGATAAATGAGTGTTTTTCAAACAGGTATAGGGAATCTGTGTGGAAGGGAAAAGGCGGAGAAACTGAAATGTTGAATCCTTCATACAATATGGATGATTATATTTGACATGTTGGTATCTAAGATGGATTAAGAAGTTGGGTAATAGCTTGAAAGATTTCTTGATTTCAAAGTATGAACACTGTGTAAAGGAAATAAGTAGAAGAAAAGATTGTAGCCAAAGGGAAAAAATGTTAAATTTGTAAGGGATACATGTAAATGTTACATACTAGAAAGTCAGAATAAGTATAAGGAAGGTAGTTAAACTTTTCATACACTAAGGGCAGTGATTCTGAAGGAAAGTAACATTATACGATTACAGATTTGCTACTTAAGGTTTAGATGGTAGACAAAGTAGGAATAGAACATATGAGGAGATGGACAGTAATGAGCAGAAAGAAACAGTAGAGCATTATGTTTTTTAATATTTAGTAGAATTGGAAAATGTGAAGAAAAGGACTTTAATGGGCAGCATTAACCGGCACAATATTTGTGAAGTGTAAAAGAATTAGTGGTTTTGGGGAAACAAGCAGGGGAAAAGGAGCTCCGAGCTCTCTCAAAAGGAAAAGCATCTTGTACAAAGACTTTGGAAGGAAATGAAGCCTTGTCGGAGATTTGTTACAGATGGCCTGCTTTGACTGAACAAAGTTTAATGTGCCACCCACGATCTGCTGCAAGTGAGCATACTGCTTACTGGTAGACTACTGCAGTATATTTAGGTAATGAAACCCTAACCCATTTTTTGGGGGTGGGGGTAGGGCATAGGTTTAGGTTGTGCTTAACTTGCCATACTTGCACTTTACAGATGTTATGACCAGTTTCAGCAAGGTAGTTGTTCACATTAAGTAGACCCAAAAGAAAAATATTAGATTCTGCATGAATACATTGGAAAGGAAGCCCCAAGACGGTGTTATGTAATAAAGAAGGGAATAGTGTTGAAATGTTGACCCACTTCAACTTGGTCTTTATGCAGATGATATCTTACTACCTGGCCCTTCAACATAAACTGCAGGTTTATGCCACCAGACAAACAAAAATATGCTCCTAATCAATCCCCTGAAGTCTAACATCATGATATTTGGCACTCTGCAAAAACTCCCTAAATCCCCAAATTTAATAACCACTGATACAGATGGCAACCTGCTACCACTAATAACAGAACAGAAGTACTTGGGGGATCACCTTGGACCCTTCTCCTTCATTAGGTAATAATGCTGACAGTATTAGCAAAACACTCCACCAGCTGAAACTGTGCTGTAGCATCACACACCTCCTCACCCCTACAGCTTGTGTAATGCCCTAGCTAAAAATGTGTTTATCCCTAAAATCAAATATGGGCTCAGTCTTTCAACCTTGCATTCAAATGCAAACATGGTTACTGTAAACAAAATTTATAGATTTCTTCCTCTTGCAGAACCCCAAACTTATTACTGCAATCTTCTACAGTACCTTAACTGGTTACCTGTAGATGATGGAGCCAGAGTTGTTCTTAGCTGACAAATCTAGTTGGTGTTAAAAATGGGACACTGCCCCCCCCCCCAACCCCTGTAAACAAAATTACAAAACAAGGAGACCAACTACACACTTGGGAGACAGCCAAGAGGATGAACTCTGTCAGATGCAGAAGTTGCAATTTCTCAGAAAAATAAAACTTTGGATCTTTAAGTAGAGCTACACTAGATTTCTAGGAAGTATCTTACCTTCTTTCTCATCAATTTGCTGGCTCAGAACTGGGGTATTCATCTTAAGGCAGTGCAATTTTAGGAGTTGTGGGTGAGGTTTGCAGCCCTGAAAAGTCTTATTTTATTTTGTGTCTGCAGCATTATTTATCCTGAAGCCAGATCTCTAGTTTCTGATTCACTGTTATTGTCAGTGCCTGTAGCCTTTGTTATTAGATGCCTGTCCGGTTCAGCTCTACAATGAATAACTGTGGGGATAATAGGAGTTGGGGTATGAGTCCTGTGACTTTTTTTTTCAAATGGAAGTTCAGTACTCAGTCTGGTTTAGAATATAGCACCCTGGGCATATTCTTGAATAGCTCCTGGATGTGAGTTTATCAAAACTCGTGAAAAGAAAGGAGACATGCACCAACCAAAAACTCTTAGAGAAATGTAGGGGTATCAGAACTTGTATCTCCCTTTTGTTTAGAGTAATGGTGAACTATATCTATAGTGATCTGCCTTTTGTTTGGAGTAAAGGTGGAGAACTGTATTAAAGCGATTGTATCAAATGTTTTTCTGCAACTGGATTGATAAGGTGAAGTTATTTTGTGTACTGTTTTTTAAATATTTCTACAAATTGGCAGATAAAGTTTTCAAATTAATGCTGCTGAGAGAGATAGGTCTGCCTCTGAACAGCAGAATTTGATTGTGTTAGAGTAGTTTTAGGGTGCATAAGCTATGCCATTTTTATGAGATTGTAACATAGTATGGTAACAAATCTTTTGTCGAAGGAAACTGAAAACATATCTGACCCGAATGTTTTAGCTGGTTTTTGTTTATCTGTAATTTTAATGAATTAATCCAATGAGATTGGAAACACTTATGGGTTCTTTTTTGTTATCGGAGAGGGTTCAGTCCCTGGATGTCACAGAGCTATTTTCTGGTAGACTGGTGCTGTATAGAACAGTGAAATAATTACAATGCCTTTATTTTTTTCTTTTTTGAAGTTTTCTATTAGATCTTATGTTACAGCCCTTGTGTGCATTCACTTGAATCTTGTTCTAAGTTGAGATTTTCACTGTATTTTGAAGTGTTTAGACAAGATATGTCCTTCCCAGTAGAAATGTCATCTTTCTACTCTTATAGTGAGAAGACTGTCAACACAGATAGGGTGAAACAAGCTAAATATATGACTCTGTAGCTGTTCCCAGTGGGTGGACCAGCTTGCTTGAGATTTCGAGTTGACGCTTTTTAAGATATGTCGCATAGATGAATAGTGCCACTGAAGATGTCCACTGTAGCTTTACCACGTTGCTTATAAAATGAAGTACACCTTCTAATCAGTTGTCACAAAAACAAAAAGATGCAGAAACTCACCCAAGGGGGCTTGCTCTAATTATGACAGATTAACTAAAGGCAGCAGTGACCAGGAAACATCAGACAAGGAATGTCCCTTTTGCATGTTAAAAGTACTATTCCATTATTAGTCTAAAACTAGGGTTACCACCTGTTCCACTTTGCGAGGGACAGTCCCTCTTTGGGCAGTTGTGTCCTGACAAAAAATTAAAAAAATAGCAAATGTCCTGAGATTTTAGGACAAAATTATTTCCTATATTTTATGTAATAGTTGCATAAAACAGTTATTCTGTATCTAAAATACCTAAATATTATAAGAAACAGAATAAGCAACTAAAATGCTACAAGAATAAGCTTTTATTTAGGCAAAAAAGTTAAGTTCTATCCTTTGTACTGACCATGGGTATGTGTCGGCCTGTAAAATCTGATGTTTGTACCGAAAATGTCCCACTTTGGCCATTTGAAAAGGTGGCAACCCTATCTAAAACCCTTCTTTGTTGTGTCAGTGTATCATCTGGCAACAAAACAAGCTTTTTCTGAAAGCTTTGAGTGTGCTAGCAGAGTTCAGTAACCACCATAAAATTTGTTGGATTGGAACATGGTACTCATGCATAGTACCGTCAGATCTTGCAGCACAGATGTCCCATTTCAGACTTATTTTATTAATTTTTGCTTTTTATAGAAAGATATATTACACATTTTACTCAGACCTGAATTTATAGGCTTAAACTGACTGCTTCTAGCTTGTGACTGAGTTTGGTTAATAGTACAGACATATGTGATGGGCACCAGGTGATCATATAGACCTTGGTACCTATATGAACAACTTCTTAGGGCAGATATTCTACAGATGGGGACTTTATCATTGAAGAAATATAATGCAAATCCAGAGAGACTCAGATTCCATTTGACATTAGATGGTCAGCTTTTAGAATTACTGTTGGGATTTAGATGTCACTATTAAGTGGTACACATTGTAGGTAAACAAAGGAAACAGCAAAACAATGTAGATAAGTGACAGGGTGAAATGGTTTTGCTGAAATTTACCTGACCTTGGCAGTTTCTTCTGTGTAATGGACCCATCCTTCTCACTGTAGAAACAACCAAATTAAGTAGCAATACATTATTCTCTGAGAATAACTCTCTAAATTTATGGCACACGACCCTAACCTGGTCTGTGACATTAATAGGACTTGTTGGCGGGATAGAATTGTCCCAGAGACTCCCCCTTCTGTGGAATAGAGTCCCATTCCACGTCAACCTCATTAACTCTTTTTAAGTGCAACCTGGACAACTGGATGGGGAACAGAAAATATATCCCTGGGATTCCACCTGTGTCCCTGCTGGACAGGGGCATTAGGTGCTGACTTGTCGGAACATGGGCTAAATTCTTGGCTAGGCTTGTAAGGGCCTCTGGGCCAATAGCTTAGTAATTAGAACAAAAAATTCAAAGTTAGTAATGTAGCTTTTCATTTTTGCGGAAGTGTGGTAATCCAGAATACCTGCTATAGGTAATAGTAACTAGTCTATTCAAAAGTAAAGCACATTTTCTTTCCTGCAGAAGTGAAGTATAGAATTATTGTTAGTTTTACTATGTTTTTATTTGTTTTAGGTGTGACCATTCCACCAACAGGTCTGCGTGCATTGAGTGTTACTCTTCCATCAGGATTCAAAATACTCATTCCAAGCCAAGATACAACCTTTCCTAAAACTGTAGTGGTAAGTTTTTTTTTCCAGCTTTACATTAGGATTTAATTAGGATTATATAATAGAATGTGTTCTTCAGGTGCAGAAGCTCCATATTAAAAAAGGTAAAAAGGAGCCTGCCAATAAAATCATGATTTTTGAGGACCCCTCTCCCTTTTTGTTTCTTTGGTTACATCTTTTAAACCAGTGTTCCATTAATGAGTGCACCGCATGGCAGATTTCGTAAGAAGCTAATTCTGAGCTGAAACTGTTTTGGCATTTGTTTAATTACCCATGACTGTCTTCCTGTTTGCAGTTCACCTGTATGTTACATGGCATTCGATATATCATTGTAAAGCTAACTTACACTTGGGCTTCATTTTGCATTGAGTTTTTTGTAAACCTTTTATGCATAATGGAAATAATTCAAGCTTTTTTGCTGTCTGTCATTGCAGAGAAGATCTGTCATAATCATCTCAGTTACCATGTACCTGTTGTACAAGCTTCTCTCAAAAATGACTATATAAAACTATATCTGTCTATGTTTTGGACTGCTTTCTGTTGCTGGAATTCTTTTTTTCTGAAGACCTGTTTAGAAGTAGTACGACTTTAGCCATTCAGTACATATGCACAATCTTCTCTGAGACCTGCACAAAAATAGGCAGTGATAACATCCAGCTGCTTGCCTGTGCAGTAGAGTCAGAGCTAGATTATAAAACTAGTCTCTTATCGCCAGTACTTCACTGTTACTGCAAGATTAGGTTACTCCCATTGGCCTTTATGGTCATGGGGTATCTCCTGCTGTTCAAGTCCTAATACTGTAGGTTATTAAGTAGTTAGAAGACCATTAAAGTGCCTAGTCCAAAATTCCAGTTGCCCCAAAGCACTGTCTGGGTTAAGTGATTTGTTCAGGATCACACTGTAGGCAAATAAAATCTGTGGAAATCTAATCCTGTACCTGAAGTAGCACCTTGTTAACAGTTTAACCTTGATCTTCTGCTCTAACTGCTAGAGTCCTCTGTATTAAGGCCTGTAAACATAAATTAGCATTCTTCTGCAGTCATTAACCAGTGCCATAATGTAGAACAGACCTTGTTTGTTTTGCCATCAAACTCAGTTGTTTACTGCATATAGTTGTTGTTGTATCTTTTGGCTTTTCCCGGTTAGGGGTCGCCACAGCGGAACTCCGGTCCGCTAATGATTGGCAGTAGATTTTTACATACTGAGTTGCCAGCTCTGACGCACAACCTTCAACGAAGGTACGCCCATTCACGCATGTCTCAACACAGAAGACGCTTTAGCTGAGAATCGAGCTGCATATAGTGTATAGTATAAATGCAGGGATAAAGAAGAAAGATTGTTGTCTTATTTTGTACAGAAACATATTTTTTCCTTTACCCTCCTTATTGGTCCCAGGATTCTTTTTGCCATGGCTCAACAAAAACAGACTGTGTGGTATCGTGAAAGCAGGACTGTAGTAGAAGAACCTTTTTAGAGTTTCTGGAACTGTACATGATCAGAATGGTTCTTCATTTATACGTTTTTTCAGTTGGAAGTAGAAATGAACAATGCTGCTTGTACCTCTGTGCCAATTTGCTCCCTTAGTGACAAGGAAATCCAAAAGTTGTCTGGACTGGATAAAAATAACTACTTTCACCTCTTTGTTCCTTGAGTACCCATTTGTCGTATTTGTTTAACAGTCTCTTGTTTTTATCTGTCTATCTGTCTGTCTATCTATCTATCCTTTTGTTGGCCAGGTTAGTTCCACTGAGGTAGTGGTCTCTCTTTAGGGGGAAGACCCATTTGCTTGGTGGCATAAGTGATTTAGAGTTTGGCATTGTATGTTGTGTTCTTAGCAGTATCACTGAGAAGTGTTGTACACCCTTGATGTTCTGCCTCAGGATAGTGTTAGCATGTTTTAGAGTGGAGTGTTTGGATTAAACCTAAGTCTATCACCCAATATTCACAATGTGCATTGGGTCACCTCTGAGTTGTTAGTGTTGCCAGGCTTGCCATGAGGGTAACTTGTGAGAAATTAGATTGGAGAGCCACCCTCACCCAGATTTTCTTATTGAGAAGACCCTATTATGATGCATTTTTGAGCCCCTCCAATTCATGGGTTAGTTCAAATATTTAAAAGGTTTGGGAATTGGTGTTAGGGTAGTGACAGGAGAAGAGACCTGACTAGTAGCCTTTCAGAAGTTTTGAAAAGCTTGATCTGTGTTGACTCAGTTCTGTTTTGTAGCATTTGAGTCAACTCTGTATTTGGTTATCATTCATAAATTAGCTGGGCTTGTCAGAAAGGTGAGTGTGTTGCCTGTAGAGCTGGCTGTTATATTTGCTATATTTTTGGGGAATTGAATGCAGTTATAAATGTTTTGAAATGCCAAGTGTTAAGACTTTAGTTACACACGCCATTTTTTTTTCTTTTCTTGTATACTTTACTAGTACTGATAAGTAAAATTCATTGGAGGGACAGGTTTATAACAGCGCTATCCATATCTCTGGAGTAAACTCCCCCTGCATTGTTAAACAGTGCAACTCGCTATCTTCCTTTACACATAAACTAGATGACTGGATGGGTATTCACAAATTTAGTCTGGGATTGAGTGGTTTGGCCATTCTGGAGAAAGTAGGTGTGGCATGAGGGAGGGTACTCGAAAGTTGTAAATGATCATAAAGTTCAGTGGCCTTGCAATATCTATGAATCTGTGAATTTACAGGCTAAGGGCAAACAGTTATTCTTTGATAAGGAACCATTCCAAATAGCTATTGAAATCAATAGTTTGTGATCTCTGAAGGATAAAAAGCCCTGGTCAGATGGTTTAGAATATTGTTATACTCTTAATGTTGCAGTTTTTGTTTCTTATGGTTGTTGCCTCAGAGTTCATATTACTCCATGTTTGTTACTTGCAAAGTGGAATTATTTTTTTATTAACACCTTTACTGAATCGTCACTTGTGACACAGGCAAATTTAGATTTATATAAAAGTAATCGAACTGTGTTAACAAATTCATGTTTACAAACATTATACTAACATGTACTGCAGTATATCATTGCAAAGTGGAATGCTGAGTTGCAGAGAGATACTCTTAGTTAAGGCATATATAGCAAATGCAGCAGCAGATGTCTTAAATGCAAAATACAAGTGCTGACTGACTGACTTACATGCTATGAGCTCTGACATTACAGTTAGACATCTATGTTTCTCTGTAGGGATGCTTTAAGACATCCCACTGACAAAACAAATGCTTAGGAAAAATAGCAGGGATGAATCAGGATGTTCTTGTCTACATTTCTCCTTTCTCTTGTGTTGCTTGCATTGTTCCATTCCCCAGTTAGGCTCTTCCTACTTGGTTACATAACATGCTTAGTTTTAATGTGATTGTGGTTGCAAAACCCTGTGAACAAGTTTAGCTATATACTTGTCCTTTATTCAGCTATTACTTGGTTGTGGTATTCCATTGTTTTTCATAACACAGAATGCTACATTTTGTACCCTTTGTTTCATCCTGCACGTGGTTAACGCTGTGTAATTTATACCCTATTTTCATACCCAATATTTTTCCCTGACCTTTTAACCTTTTCCCTGTCCTTGCTTTCATCTTTACCCCTAAACTTTTAATCTCTTTTCAACGTCTCCTACGTTTCCACAGTGCACTCCAGCCATCCAATTCAACTTGATAACCCACTCCTCTTATTTATTTCCACTTCTATCCTGTTATTACAACTCGCAGTTACCTAGAAAAAATGTATACAATCTCACAAAATGTTTGATTTCCCTTGTATAGTGTGACCATTTTTTTTTTATTGTTTGAAGTCTAATGTTATTTAATTGTTACAATACACAAATGCCTCATTTTATTGTATATGATACAAAATATTATATGTTTGTCCTTTGGAGCTTTTCTAGCTGGGCTTTTGCTAAAAAAAAATTTTTTTTTTTGCCCAGTCAGACTTTTCCTATTAACAAATATCAATAAATAAATATATTAATGCTTTTCAGAAAATGTGATTATTCTGGAGAATCTTTGATGTAATTATTAGTTCAGGGTGTACTGTAAAATGATTTGTGTTTCTAAAAAAAAAAAAATAAATAAAAATTTAAAAGACAGCAACAGTTTTTTTTCACCTGCCTAGATCATGTGGAATGGTAGCGGCACTAGTAATTATTACAAAGTGATTTGTTCTCATAGGATGCTTTCCATTGTGTGGCCCCAAGGCACACCATTGCTGCAGTATGATAAGATCAGAGCACCCCTTTCCTGGAAAGGACTTCTTAACACTTATTATATAAATGTGTTTAAAGTTGTTCTACCTCACTCACATTTTTTGGCTTATTTATTTATTTTAACTAAAG
The DNA here is from genome assembly GCF_019279795.1 of Protopterus annectens. Classification (NCBI taxonomy): domain Eukaryota; kingdom Metazoa; phylum Chordata; order Ceratodontiformes; family Protopteridae; genus Protopterus; species Protopterus annectens. Next base: position 337,176,263 of record NC_056745.1, on the reverse strand, counting down.
ATCAGTTAATAAGTTTGGTTTAACTGTGGATTTTTGGCTGCAAGGCGAAGGTGTCATGGTTTTGGATTATATGCCCTTAAAAGTCACGTGCAAAGATATTTTTTGCCATCTTGTTTTGTAATTATGCTCTCATCTTGTAAAGCTGGTTTTCTGATTCTGAAATGTGTAGTTTTTATTTTAGTTATTCCAGTGGAACTATAGTAATTACATTTAGAAAATGAGCTCAGGAAATGCAAGATGGCAGTTGGTCACTTGGCATTCCAAAGAGGGGAATTAATGTATAGAAAGCTTGGATAAAAAAAGAAAAAAAAAATACCACTTACTTACAGGAAGCAATCATTATGCCATAAGTAAAAACTTATTTGCCATTTCTCTGTATTCACTAGCCATGGCTTCTAAGTATAGTATCCTGCAAGTTTTTTGCAAACTGGATATTGTCAGAATGCGATCAAAATCTATAAAAAGATTATTGCAAAACTTTAGTATGTTTAGTCGATTTGCTAAACAGGAAATAGAAAAGCCAATGCCCGATAATTTCCTTAACAGCTTGGGTTGGTAATGTGGGTGGGTTCAGAATTGAGACAAATTTGGTTTCAGAAATGCTTTGTGGTTTTAAAAGGCTATGAAACTGCTGCGTGGCATTCTTGGGCAGAGCAGAGGAAGTGTCTGTTGCAAAACTCCGTAGTCAAGCAAGTTGTAGAAAACAAGCTGCGAACATTTGTATTGTGTGTGTGTTTGTGTCTGTTTATCTCTGTATGGTGAGCAGACTGATCCTGTTCATTCATCTCCTGTGCCATCTCCAGCAGACACCAGAGTTATAGTCAGGTCATTATCCCTCTGTTCGTGTAGAGCTGACAACACTAATTAATGTAAGTGCTGCCCGTTGAATATGGAAGTTGTATTGCATTAGAGGATTGAACTAGTACAAAGTTCCAAGAGATTTGAATGCCGAAAAGGAGTTTTACTGCAGGAGGCAGTTCTTTTTAAGTTTTCTCTGTTAAGAACAGCTAACTCCTTTTGAGTTTGTCTTTCAGAATTTTGCTGAAATTGAGTATAAAACATGATTTCGTATCTGGTTTTGCTCCTATGCCAGAAGATAGATGCTTCTTACATAGAACTAGCCAGTGTGTATGAAAGAAAGTTGCGGAGTGTGAACCATTTGAGGGGGAAAATGGAAAAGGAGGAATTGTCATCTTTGATATACTAGACCTTTGGTGATTTTGTAAGATTTGCATCTGAACACTTCTTGATTTTATATAGTTTCAGTTTTGATGATATAGTTTCTTTTGAATTTATCTTCTATTTGTCCTATACACACACACGCACAAACTTTGCAAGAGAATATAAAACCCCTGGGTGGATTTTTATTTTCTTTTTTTCTTTTTAGGCTTATGTTGATTCAGCTGCAGAAAGAATTAAAAGAAACTTGCAAAGGAAATTTACAAATTTACAATACTTTGTTACACTTTTCTAATAACATAAAAGCTTTACATTATATTTTATTCATACATCATTATCAGAATGATGTTAGTTGACCTCGGTTTTGTAAGAATCTGAGGTCAAGAATGTTGGAATTATTGAATCTGATATTGCTTCAGTCAAAATGAAAGCAGATCTGACTTTGAAGGCCCAGTTGGGTGGGTAGTTTTGAAATGTGTCTATCTTCACACTCCGATGCTTGTGTGCACCCTTCTAGATCTTGTCATGAAGTTATGCTGTAAGGTTGATGGGTATATGGAGCCCTTGTACTGTCAAGATGTAAGAAAGTGATCATCTGTGGATCAAGGATTGAGTAGTATTTTTCCATCAACAGGAATTCAGCATTTGTTCAGCAAAATCTTGAGTTTGGGGCCACGACGTTCCTGGTCAGTACTTCTTGTAATGTAGAACATGATAGACATGACAATTTTGTTTTGCCATTAGCACTTTTTTGATCTTGGTCCTTGCTGTTTAAAGTCCTGTGTTCAGCTGATTAAGCTTCATGAAGCCATCACATTACCAGCTGAGACCTGAACCAGTAATATGAGTACGAGGAAGAACATGGTAATAACTACCACAGGTGCCAGATGTCCATCCTAACTGCTGGATGTTAAAATTGGGGAAGTGCTATCCCCCACCCCCACCCCAGACACCTGGCACTTAAAGGACATATCTCTCAAAATGCTGGCCCCCCCAAGCACTTAATAAATGCAAGTAACAGCTGTGCCACCTAAAACTATTACAATACTGTTCAGATATTAAAATACTGCAATTTTGCAGTAGTTGTTAAAGCATTCACTTAGGCAGTTGCAGACATAATATGACCTGAAAAGGCCATATTGAATATGATGCTCAGAAAAAGATGTACTTAGTACAGTAAAAAGAGTATGCCTAGCTACACCCTTGGAGCATGAAGTTGAATACCTGAAAGTCTAAAGTTTCTGACTTGACTGACTAAAATCTTTGGCTGACTGCTGCAGAGTCTTACTGAACTCAAAAATTACTCAAAATAACTGACTTGAGTTTAGTTCTACTGTAGTATATATCTATGCAGGACAGACAGGGTTTTGGAATCCTCTGTGATCTTTCTCTGCAGTTAATGAAGTCCTGCCATTCCCTTAGCTGTTTATCATACCACAGTGCATTATCTTTTTGATTAGCAACACATTTTGAAAGAGGAGGGAATTGCAGAAATCACTTTTACATCCTATGAGTGAGTATATTACCCCTTTCTGACCTCTTGATACCTTAATGTCCGATAAGCAGAATAGTTTCATATATTAGCGCAGAAATTTTATGAGTTGATGACACTTTTTGGCCTGTACTCGAGACCTGCATTTAGATGTTGGGAAGATCTAAGCAGATGGATTTCTTGTTCATATTGCATTCTTTTTTCTGAACATTCTAGAGGCCTAGGAAAACTGACCTTAATTGCATGCTTTTTTGTTGACTGCAAGACCATCTTTTTAAATGGTGTAAATTCATGCCTTCTGTTTTCATTGTTTTTGTCACATGCCGTTACGTGATCTGCCAGAGAGTAGCAAGATTAATAAGTAATCATATATATGAAGTCAGAATTAATAAACACAATCAAGACAGAGTAACAGAGGGACTATGCATACAATCTTTCATGGCATCAACATCAGTAGCAGATGCAGCAGTAACTATATTACTTGTAACTGTGGCTAGCAGTATCTGTAATGTATACATTTATTTCCCTTTTCACTTAAAGGGGTTATTCCTGCAGTGCCACATCAGTCAGAGAGAGATATCTGTCCATCTTGTCTTGACAGATTTTCAGTCAGTTGTCATATCAGGGAAGTGCAAACTGTGGCAGAAAACTCAGAGATGGCTGCACTGTTTCCTTCTTTGCAGGCTTTATATGACCCTTTTGGAAACTGGTTGTTTGCACCTTGCCTTCCAAGCATTTTACACTCCAAGATGAGAGAATACTCTAGGCAGTCTGAACAGACAAGTATTTGTCTCTTACAAGTGGAAACCTGAGGGAATCCCAAGGTAGATCTGCCTGCTTGTCACCTGAGTTTTTCTTCTCGTCTGTTTGGACTTCCTTAGGCAGAAGCAGTGATGACAAACACATTCTCAGTTATTTGGAGTCAGTGTGTAATTGTTGTTCTACCAGCTGTTCTTATCCTAATGGATTTTTAAAGTAAAAGAAAAATGCTTAATGCTTGTATCTCCAGGTTGATGCAGGCAACCTTGGCTCATGCTTCTAACCCAGATATTGGTGGCTTCTTCACCATCTAGCAGGGATCGGTTCCACTTCTGGTTTATAAAGTTATGTCCCAATCACCTAACCTTTCTGCCACATTTTAGTCTCTACTGGTTACCAACAGTGATTCCCTCATGGAAATGAGACAAAGGTAACCCATGTCACTTCCGCCAGTGCTTTCAGCCCTATTTTCATTCTAACCATTGCAAAACATTTTAAAAAGTAAGTACATAGCTGGTTTACACTGTGTATGTCTTGCCTAATATTATTCATAATGCTGACAAAGACAGGTTCGGTCTTCATAAACCTTATTAAAACATTTGCCCTAGTTAATTACCTGTTACTTCAGAACTTCACTGTTATAAGTAGAAGTCCAAAAGCCCTAGACTCTTTCATGGATTTTTATCTGTAACAGAATTTTTTGCTGTTAATTTAGGTACAAATCTGTCACCCGGTGCTCCTCCTTTAAACTGTATGTCTTGTGGTTGCATTCTATCACCACTTCTGTATATTCATTGACTGCCCAGCAAACATCAACAAGTACCACTCTTCCTGTATAGTGATTGTTACCTGTAGTTCCAGCACTGCTCACCCAACACAATTAAAAATAGCCAAAAATGACCAGTCCCTATTTTCCAAATGGCTACAGAAAATACACTTGCTACTAAATACATGAAAAAATAAAAGCTGTGATATTTGCAACTCACCATAAGCTGATATCAATGTCCATTGTACTGGGGCATCCTGTATAATAATCACGGTGACCTAGATAGTGCAAGCCACTTCTGGTATCTGTTTTTGGTTTGACCATCATTTAGATTTTGAGCATCATCCTGATATAGCGAGGGCCAATATTAACAGACTGCTCTCTTAGTCAGCAGAGTTTTCCCCCTTGCACAACTTGATTACATCATCCACGTCAGTGCCACAGTTTCGGAGAATCTTTCAGTCCTTCAAGCAGTTAGCAGCCATAGCTGCAAATTATCTGCAAATTCATTACCTTGTTCCTCAAAGGAGAACACCACTGCCTTACTCTAGCTAAAGAAAAATGACTACCTGTAAAACAGAAATCCCATTCACTGTTACCCTATGTTTGAGATTGTTAAACCTGAACTCACACTCCTTCCTAGCTGGTTGCCTAGTACCCTGATCCTCAAACGTATTAGTTTAGCTCAGTTTTCCCCATAAGATCTCAACTCCAGACACACAACACTGAAGTATTTATTTCAGACAATATCTTATTCACTGTCCAAGTACTTTGGGGTATCTTCCTTCCCCACTAAGAACAGTTCATATGCTGAATTTCGATCAAAATGTAAACTTCTAACAAATGTAAAATGCACCTGATACCTAACCTCTGCTTTCCCAAATGCCACCCACAGTTCCTCATGTTTTTAAAATGTATATCACAAACATATTGCTGAGTTTGTACTATAGTATCCTTTCCCTCAAATCCATCCACATTCCCAATTCAATTTTTCTCTCCCCCTTTTGTGTACATTTTTGCTGTTTTGCAAATGCAAGGTGTAGTTTCTTGAAAATAGTATTTTAACTATTGCACCTTTCTAATTTTTCATCATACATCTCTGTGTAGTTTCTTGAAAATAGTATTTTAACCACTGCACCTTTCTAATTTTTCATCATACATCATAAATGTATAGAAACACCTCCCAAACTACGAACATTTAAATAAGTTTACTTCTTTAGCTCTGATTACACTTCCCTGGCTGTATGGCACAGAGATATGGACCTCTATGACCTAAGTGACCAGAGTTTGATTAGCAGCCCTTACAGTGGAGGAGTTGGGCAGGGAGTGGGAGGAATGAAGGATTGTGCCCCCCCTCTCTTCTCCAGTGTAGGTGGCGGTGGAGGTGTTTGTGTGCAGTCAGTGTCAAACTTGGACCATGCACTTTCTGTATGGAGACTGTGGAAGACCACTGCTTTTGCCATGTAGGATGGTGCAGGACTGTTTACAGGAAGTACCCTTTGTGGAAGTGAGGGGCATATTTCATAGACAGCCTTTCCAGTCACATCGCTGGGTGTATGCAACTAGGGCTGGACAGAAAAAAAGAAAAATCCTCAAACCACACCTAAATGCTGTGTAAATGATGCCCCTCCCAGTTGATCCTCACCATGGTGACTGGGAATGAGCAAGCCAGCTAACTGAGGAGGGATTTGATGATTGACAGGCAGCAGGAGCAAGGAGTGGCTAAAAAAAATCTGATGGCACTTGATGTTCTTCATCTCACATTGCTGCAGTCCTTACACTTGGGTAGTCCGCTGTCCTCGGTCGGCCCGAATATCAAAGTATAAGGCTGACGTCGGTCAAGGCGCATTAGACTGACATCAGGACGTCAGGATACAAATGCGCATGACCGACGTCATATCCTCAGTCTTTTTTGCCGCATGGTCCGATGCAGAAGCAGCGTTGCAAGTGCCGGTTGGCGTTCTGAAATTTTTCGAATTCGGAGTTTCAGGCCGAGTCAAAGTTGGCTAAGTACCCCGTTGGGGAATATTTTAGTTTTTTCTTGCCTCAGTGGTTTACCGGATGTCAGAAAAAGTGAATAACTGTATTTCTTGTGGGAAACAGATACCGCATAGAGATTATCATACTTTGTGTATTCCTTGTTTAGGGCCTGAGCACAACGTTGTTGGGTGTCGCTTTTGTGCTAGATTCAATAAGGGCACTATTAAGAGAAGGTTAGATTGTGCCAGGTTAGTCTTCGGGAAGCGGTGCAATTATAATATGCCGTCGGATGCTCCGACGCCCGCTTCTTCAAAGAAGCGCAAGGACAAAGCAGCTAAGCCTAGGCAAGAAGAACCGTCCGTACCGGACGCCGGTTCTTTAGAGGTGTCGGTGGAGCCGGGGGTTCCGCCGGAGGTTTCTCTGGAGTCCCAGGGGGAGACTTTGTTATTGCAGGATGTGGCCTCTCAGGAGGCAGGTCAGGCTGAGGGGGTTTCTCAGGTTACTGTACTCCCTTCCCTACCTAGGGTGGTTAGGCCCTCTCCTTCTGTTTCCAAGGCTTCTCCCAGAGGCAGGCCAGGTTTAGCTTCAGTTGGTGTCACCCCTAGTTCTTCAGGTTCTGTGCCCAAGAAGCATATGCTTAAAATGGCAGAAGATTTGATTACTTTGATTAGAGGTTCTTTGCCCCCTCCTGATAAGAGACCTAGGGTGGAACCTGAGTTGGGGAGTTTTGAGCAGGCTTCGGATGTTTCAGAGTCTTCGGCTGAAGACTTGCAGGAGTATTCTCCTTATTCTGATTCTGATGTGGATGATTCTACTCCTTCTGCTTCTCCTCCTGAAGATTTTTCTTTTTCAGAGACTTTTCATTCCATGAGGGAGCATTTTAAGTGGGAAGGTAAAGACTTCTCTGATTCCAGGAAAAGGCTTAGGGAATTTTTGTTTTTACCCCAGCATAGGCCTTTGGCTATACCTCCTGTTCTGGATGTTGTGGAAGATGTGTTTGCAGAGGCTTCTCTTAATCCTGATTCTTTGCCTCCTGCTCCTGTTAAGCCGGATAGGTATTACAGGGTGCCTGAAGCTCATAAGTATCTTTTTAAGAGTCCTAGGGCGGACCCAGAAACTGTTAGTCAGGGGCCTAAGGGTGTTAAGGCTTCTGTTGTTAAAAATCCGGTTCCTCCAGATAAAGAGGCCAGGGCTTTGGATAGATGGGGAAAGAAAGTCTATACTTCTTCCACCCTAGCTATGAGGGCTTTGAATTGCCAGTTTCACATGTTGAAATACCAAAACTATCTACTTTCTCAATTGAAGTCTAAGGTAGATGCTCTGGCGGAAGGTATTGAGTGTAAAGAGTTACAAGATTTAGTACATGTTTCTGAACAGGTGGGTAAGCATTCTTTGCAATGTGGTTTTGATGCTGTACAGGCCTCGTCTAGGGTGGCTGCCACTGGGTCAGTTCTTCGCAGGCACGCCTGGCTGAGAGATCAGAATTTGTCTGACCATGTTAAGACAAGGATTTTAGATGCTCCTTTACAATCTGATGTGTTGTTTGGTTCACCTGTTGAGGCAGTCTTAAAGAAAATGGAAGACAAGGCTAAGTCTATGCAGACTGTTAAAGATTTTTTGCAGGTTCAGCCTCCGACGTTTAGTAGAAATTGGCCTACCAAGGGGTGGACGTATCCTTCTTATGATTCCCAGTCTAGGGGTAGATCTAGACGTGGTAGGGGCAGAGCTCAGGGCTCTTTCAGGCCTAGAACAGGGAGTTCACCTGCACAGTCTTCGGTGAGGGCAGGGGTCAGTCCTTTCGTAAACAGACCCAATGACCTACCTTTTCAGCTGCCAGAGCCTTCTCGTCTGGCAGCACCTTTGGGAGGAAGGTTGGCACTTTTCAAGGAAAATTGGAGCTTAATTACCCAAGACAGATGGGTATTGGATATCATACACCAAGGTTACAGGTTTTATTTCCATACCTTGCCTCCTTTCAAAGGCATGCCAGACGTTCCTCCTCAGCAAAGAATAGAGGCTCACAAACAAATTTCTCTGTTACTTCAAATAGGGGCCATACAGCCGGTTCCTATGCCAGAAGTGGGCCTAGGATTTTATTCTCGCCTGTTCCTGGTTCCAAAGAAGGGGAACACGTGGAGACCAATTTTGGATTTATCTATCCTCAACACTTATCTGGACATTCCCAAGTTCAAAATGTTGACGTTACAACAGCTTTTACCTCTGCTGGGCAAAGATCATTGGATGGTAACTTTGGATCTCAAGGAGGCTTACCTTCATGTTCCTATCAGACTGAGTTGCAGAAAGTATCTGCGTTTGGCTGGGACTTCTCATTATCAGTTCTCTGCATTGCCCTTTGGCTTATCTACTGCCCAGAGTGTTCACGAAAGTTCTGGCTCCAGTGATAGCTTTCTTCAGGCTAAAAGGAATACAGATCTATCCTTATTTGGACGATTGCCTGATTCTGGCTCAAGGAAGGGACGAGCTTCTTCATCATTTGGAATATGCGATAGCAGTGCTAAGATGCCTGGGGTATTCTGTGAACGAAATAAAGTCCAGTCTAGTACCCTCTCAGGACATGTGCTTTCTGGGTGTAAGACTGAATACAGCAGCCCAGATGGCCTTTTTGACCCCGGACAAACAAAAGAATCTTTCCCTTTACTTTCATCAGTTGTCTCATCAGTCCAGGCTGACTGCAAGGACAGTCCTTCAAGCCTTGGGGTTCATGGCATCTTGTATTCTGGTGCTTCCCAATGCCAAACTGCATATGAGGAAGCTACAATGGTATCTCAAAACGTATGGACACAGCACTGCCAGGATCTGGACACTGTCATTCAAATAATACCTTGCATTCAAAAGGAATTTTTGTGGTGGGCTCAGGAATGTCACCTAAACAAGGGACTCTCTGTGACCCGCCAGAGGCGAGTCAGATTCTAACGACAGATGCCTCAGACAAAGCTTGGGGAGCTCATCTAAATGGAAAGTGGATACAAGACAAGTGGCCTGCCAGACTACAACATCTACATATCAACTTGAAGGAGATGTTAGCAGTCCAGTTTGCATTAATAGCTTTCAAGGATTTACTTCTTCCAGTGCAGGTGTTGATTCTAACAGACAACACAACTGTCATGTGGTACATCAACAAGCAGGGGGGAACACATTCTTATCCTCTATGCAGGCAAGCAATGATTTTGTGGGAGACTGCTCTCAGTTTACAGCTACATCTTCAGGCAAGGTTTCTGCCGGGAGCACAGAACTCCTTAGCAGATGTGTTGAGCAGACAAATTATGGATCCCCACGAGTGGAAATTGGATCCTCATGTATTTCAGAAATTGACAGTGTCATGGGGAACTCCAGACATAGATCTGTTTGCTTCTCCACTAAACCACCAGCTGCCAAAGTTTTGCACGAAAAGGTTTCATCCCACAGCTTGGAAAGTGGATGCTCTTTCTTTCAATTGGAGCAATCTTCATGTGTATGCCTTTCCACCTCTGCCTCTCCTCCCAAAGGTACTTCTAAAGGTCAGACAGGACAAGCCAAAGATGATTTTAATAGTTCCAGATTGGCCTCGACAGCACTGGTACCCATTACTGAGAAGTCTGGTACGGAGCCTCCATGGCCTTTGCCTTCGATTCCACACCTGTTGTCTCAGGAGGACAGTCATTTGCTCAATATCAAGCTTCACTCTCTTCACCTAACAGCCTGGCATATTCTGTTTTGAACCATAGAAGGTCTCAACTTCCACAGCAAGTTTTGAATGTTATTTTGGAAGCTAGAAGGCCTAGTACAAGGAAAGTGTACGCAGATAAATGGAAGAGATTTTTATTTTGGAGTGCAGCAAAGGATTTTGATGTCTCTGAGCCTAATTTAAGTATGGCTCTTCAATATCTTACTGAATTACTGGACAAAGGTTTGTCCTTCTCTTCTATTAAGGTTCATGCTGCAGCAATTTTGGCTCACTATGATTGTGACCCACCATTGATTTCTCATCCTTTGTTCAAGCAATTTCTTAGAGGGGCAAAGAATATAAGACCTCCACTTAGAGCTCCTACTCCTGCTTGGGATCTCAATTTTGTGTTGGAGAAACTCACTCTACAACCTTTTGAGCCTGCAGCTACTACCGAGTTGAAATATTTATCATGGAAGACTGCTTTTTTGTTGGCCATTACCTCTGCAAGAAGGGTTTCTGAATTGCAGGCCCTTATGGCGGTTGAGCCTTTCTTAATTTTCCATAAGGATAGGGTATCTTTGCGTACAAATCCTTCCTTTATGCCTAAAGTGGTTTCTAGTGTGGCTTTAAACCAAACTATTCATTTGCCTACTTTTTATGCAAATCCCCAAAATAAAGGGGAAAAGATTTTGCACACTTTAGATGTACACAGGCAGCTGCGATATTATTTGAGCAGAACTAAAGGGTTCAGGCAGTCTCAGCAGTTATTTGTTTCTTTTTCTTTGAGTTCTCAGGGCAAGCCTGTGTCAAAACAAACTATTTCTAAGTGGATTGGGTTTTGCATTGCTTTCTGTTATTCCCATCATGGCAAGGAGATTCCAGCTGGGATTAGGCCTCATTCCACTAGGGCTACTGCCACTTGACAGCTTTTTAAGGGGTGGCAACTAAAGATATTTTGGAGGCAGCTACTTGGAGTTCAGTGCATACTTTCTCTAAGCATTATCACCTTCCACTTTACTCTAAATCTAGGGCTGGTTTTGCCACTGCTATTTTACAGGGCATTTTGGCAGCTCCTGCTTCTTTATAGTTTTGCCATCCTCCCTTACCTCTGCTTTGGGATTCTACCCAAGTGTAAGGACTGCAGCAATGTACAGTTTTGTACCTACCATAAATGTAGATGTTCGAAGATCCACATTGCTGCAGTCCAATTTACCCTCCCTCCTTCCCCTCTGTAGTTAGAGGCGGTTGTGTGGGTTGGGTTGTATATATTGTGTATATTGTATATATGGTACATATTATTAGTGCAAGGGTGGTTGGTTGGTTGTTTGCTGTCTTTTGGTTTTGACCTTTCTTTTAGGGTCTTCTGACATCTGGGGCAAGAAAAGACTGAGGATATGACGTCGGTCATGCGCATTTGTATCCTGACGTCCTGATGTCAGTCTAAT